>NW_012154174.1:2473979-2571531 GCF_000956105.1 Propithecus coquereli
GACACGTGGAGGGGAGCACAGGGCAGAGTGGGCATTCAACAAATGAATGTACACGTGCTGGGGGCAACTGTCACACAGTGGCTAAGTTGCCCAAGGAAGGCTCCCACAGCAGCAGTGGGCATGAGTCACCTCTGGGGCTTCTGCCCATCTCTGAGGAGTCAGGGCTCCCAGGTGTCTTGATGACACTATTCCTGTCCCCTCTCCCTTCCTCCTTTGCCCTTGTCAACCCCCACCAGTCTTCACTTGCAGTCTTGAAGACCAAAGACACAGTTGACATTCAGCTCTGGGCCAATGCAGGTGTCCCCAACAGGCCTTGAGACCCTTCCCACACGTGGGGACACAGAGCTGGGACCCCAGCCTCTCCTCTCCTGGTATTAACACGGAGTTTGTGGTTCCGACTCCTTGTTAGTTGCCAGGCACGTTCCAGGCACCTCCCAGCACACGCTCACCATCTCTCACCAACAGCCCTCTTGGATAGGGCCTGATTATTATTTCCATGGCACAGAGGATAAAACTGAGGCACAGAGAGGTTTAGACAACTTGCTGAATGGTTTAAACTCCGTGGCAATCTGGCTCCAAAGTCTGCACTGATAATCATCACATTATGTTCCCAAGGTGGGACTCTAAGATCCAGAGAAGGAGGGTGACTCTCAAGGCACACAGCCAGTGAGAGTCAGGATGAGAACCTGTGTCCCTCTACTGGTTTTTAACCTTCCCCACACACCACATTATATATACTGAAATAATTTCTTCCGTTGCGTGTTTCTTTTCAAAGTCTAGCATTTGTGCATTTGTGAGCATCCACTTGACATTTTCAGTTGGCCAGGGCTCCCCTGAGGGGAAGATTGGGGACATGGTGCAGAATGAGACCTCCATGCTTGTCAACCTCCTGCCACTGTACCCCACTCCCCTTTCTAGGTCTTCTCCCCAGCAGGGTGGCTCATCCTGGACCTACGCTGCATTCTCAGAAGTCTGCATTTGGCTTCTACCCAAACCCGATAATCATTTCATGCTGAAAACAACACCAACTCCTACCCCACACCTCCACTCAGCACCTCCAACAAGCCCTACGATTGGAGGGTTAGTGGCCATCCAGGAAGGCCTCCTGCCAGGCTGACGGAGAAGGGAGGATTCTTGCGGGGAACGAACCCATGAACCAGACACATAATGGTCATTAGGAGGTTTCAGTTTGGGAGCAGCCGACTACCTACCCGCTCAGCTGGGAAGGAGGCCATGCCCCAGGCTGTAAACTATGGGGACACCTTGGCATCGCCAGGGCACCTTGTGAGCAGAGAGGCTGCAGGCAGGGGTGAGGGCTGCCCCAGGATTGCAGTGTCGACAGGAAGGCACTGGCCATACCTCCGGGCTAACTGAGTGGCTGTGGAGGAGGACAGGTGCCTGGATTTGGAGGCTGAGGCTCAGGAAACAAGTACTGACTAGCTGGTGGCCCCGACAAGCCAATTAGGCTTTCTGTGCCTCCACCTCTCCCTTGGTAACACGAGAATGAGGATGAGACCACTAACACCAGGTGCTAGGGAAGACCAAAGGAGATAACACCGATAAATCTCAATAGGGAGGGAAGCCACAGTGGGTGACACAGTGGGTGAATTGTGTCCCCCGCAAAAGATGCTGAAGTCCTATGTGACCTTATTTGGAAATCAGGCCTTTGCAGGCGATCAAGTTAAGATGAGGTCATTGGCGTGGGCCCTCATGCAATGTAACTAGTGTCCTTACAAAAAGAGAAATTTGGACACAGAGGCACTCAAGCATGCTGGGGGAGAGCCCTGTGAACACTGGAGTAACGACGCTGCCACAGGCCAAGGAGCCACCAGAAGCTAGGAGAGAGGTCCCTCCCCTAATGCCTTCAGAGGGAGCTCGCCCTGCTGATACTTCGTCTCGGTCTTTTGGTCTCCATGAGACAGTCCCTGTCTACTGTTTAAGCCACCCGCTTTGTGGCGCTTTGCTGTGGCAGGTTTAGCGAAGTAACAGACAATCCTGTTAAAACCTAAGCCGCAGAACCTCACTCCTCTGTGTAAGACCCTTCCTCCAGATGCTCTGGCTCAGTCAACGTAACACCCAAGTCCTCACGGCCACGAGTCTCCACATGACCCAGCCCCGTCCTCTCTCTCACCTCGTTTGTGTCTAGTCCCCTCGGTTTCTCTGCTCCAACCTCACTGCCCTTCTGGCTGCACCGGACACACGTCCAGCCCGGCTCCCAAGCGCACCTGCGGGCTTTCCCTCGGGGGCCACCTTCGCAGGGAAGCTTTCCTCGGCCACGCTGACCACAACTGCAGCCCCCGGCAGACGCATCCTACAACTCTTTCCTGACTTCGCTACCTCCTCAGCATTTACGACCGGTGTATTTCAATTATTTATCTTGCTTAACGCTGGCTCCCTCACTAAAGGCAAGCTCCACGTCACCCGGGACTTGTGTCTGCTTTGTACATATCGTATTGACAGTGTCTAAAATATGCCAGGCAGATGCTTGATAAATATTTGCTGTGTGAATGAAATGCGGACCAGCTGCCTGAATGAATGAGTGAATCCAGAAATGAATGAATGCGCGGTGAATAGTCACAGCCTCTGAGGGTGTGTGGTGGCCCGGAGATGAGGTCCTCGACCTGCCGCCTCGAAGAACGTGGTTGTTTCTCAGGGGGAGGTGGCCTGTCCAGACAGGAAGCTGGGGCTGGTTAACAAAGGGGCTGCCGAAAGTGGTGGGGAGCACGCCACCCAGGCCTCTAATGAATCTCTTCCCATTGATTTCTGGAGTCGCCTTTGAAGGGAAGGGACGGCAAAAGCAGCTCAAATGTCCGTGCCTCAGCAGTCCTGGGGTTTTATTGCTTCTCCCAGGACACAGCTTTGACAGGGGGCTTCCGGATGGCTCCAGGGTTGGACTGACATAAGCTCCCTGCAGTTGGAAATGCAATTTCCCTTCCCGCTGGAGCTGTCTGTCTGCCTGCCTGCTTGGCTGTGCTGCACACCTCCCTGTCTGGGCTGGGGCAGCCGAATTCCACTCTGACGCTTCCCAGACAAAGGCTCCCAAGGCAGCGGGGAGGACGCCATCCACTTTGCAGTGGAAGAAAGTGAGGCTCGTCCCAGGAAAGCACGTGAGGCCACTCACACACTCTGGCCCGGGCTGCAGGACCAGACACGGCTGCAATGCAGGCTGCCCCAGCGACGTCTGAGTTAGTGTGCCCCCAAATCTTGTGTGGCCTGTTATGTCCAGTCCTTTTCCCCACAGAGCCTCTACGTGCCCATTTGAATCACCAACTCATTGGGCACTGGAGTAAAGAGGCCCCTGTATCCCCTTTCGAATGGAAAAACTGAGGCTCAGAGAGGGAGGGGGGCTGCCTCCAGTCACATAGCAAATTAATGGTAGAGCCAGCGGTAGAACCCAGGACTCCTGGCTTGTCCCAGGGCCACAAGCTTTCTCTCCCGGTGCTGTATGCTTGCCAACTGTAGTGTCACGGGCATGCTCTCCAAACTGTAAAGTGCTAGACATATATGCTTTTCTTATGGGCTCTTGTTCATCCATCACCTCTTTTCCCCAGTATAGTATGGGATTCACATGCATCATGAAGATGGGTGGGGGCATTTGATTTAGGCTCAAAAGAAGGAAAGAGTTTCTGACAGTCGGGGCTGCCCAGGGATGGCAATGAGCACCTTGTCACCCGAGGCGTGTAAGCTGAGGGTGGAGGATTGCAGAGGGGATCCCACACTGGGAGCCCTATGGCTTCTGAGGCCCTTCCTGCTTTGGGGTGCCAGGACAGGTAAAAGGAGAGGAGAGGTGGTTGAGAAGCATGCCCAAGCACCTCGGCGTGTTCTGGGCAGCAATACAGCAGTTTTAGGAACCTCCCCAGCCCACGAAAGCTTGCCAGGAATCCTTCGTTACCTGTGCTGCCTTCCCTCCCTCCCTCCTGACCAGCCACTGTGAGAGGAGGTTCTCCCAGGTGCCTGCTCCCTTCTGGCCCTTTGTCCCTGGCCCAAGGCAGCCCAAGGGATCCAGCAGCTTCCTTCACTCCCCAGTGTGGTTCCAGGTGTCCCCCACCTCCGGGGGCTCTGGACATGAGCAGACAGGCCATGTAGGAATGTCTGTCTGGGGGAAATCCAAAGGTGGCCGCCAGGGCTGGGCAATGAGTGGGAGGCCTGATGTTGAAATCAGGATCTGCGGAGCTGAGCTCGCAGAACAGCACGCTCCCCGGCCTGGACCCAAGTCCTGCACTGACATGGATGCTGCCTGGAGAGAGGCGTGGGGGCTTGCTGTGTGCCCAAGTGCAGGTTACTGTCCCTTTCTGGGCCCCAGTTTTTCCACCCAGTGAAGATAACTAGTGCAGATGCTATACCTTTCTTTGCTTCTGGGGGCATCGACCTCCCCACATCTGGCTGGGCAGGCCCCCAAAGGAAGTGTCACTAGTGAGCTGACCCCTGCTAATTCCCTGTAAAGGCCAGAGCAGACTGACACAGGTGGGCCGGGCAAGAGCCCCACGATGTCCACAATCCTGTTACGGTGGGGAAGCTGGCTCCAGAATACAGGCCCACTGTGCTTCCATTCTCGTGTATTTATTTGCAGTTTATCTAGAAGTGTATAGTTTTTGGTAGACCGTGAGCTCCATAAAGGCAGGGATTTTGTCTATTTTGTTTACTGCTGTATCTCCAGTGGTTTTTTACCTGATATACAATAAGTGCTCCACAAACAGATGTTGAATGACTAATGGATATTCACAGTTATTATCTCACGGTGGTGGAATTTCAGCTTTTCTTTACTTTCTTTATAATTTTCTATATTCCTTGATTGTCCTACAAGTAGTACCTATTTTTGTAATTAGAAGAAAAATCCCATAGAGTCACTATCATTTTGTAATTAAATAAATCCAATAAAACAACTCACCTCACCAATTGAGCTTCTGAGGCCCACCCCATGGGCAGCCTAGGGCAGGGCAAGGACAAGAGGCATTGCTGGGGTGTCACCACCCGTTCTGCTCCCTCCACACACGGCACACTTCCAACTCAGCAGACTCGTGTCCTACCAACTAACTGTATCAGCCTGCAAACTGTTTTGTCTGCCTCTGGCCCCCGGTCCCTCCTCTACCTGCTGAGATTTTCTAAAAGGCAAATCTGATCATATCACTCTCTTGTCTAAAACCTTCCATGGCTCCCCAGTGCTGTCAGGATCAAGTTCAAGTTCAAGCCCCCTAGATTGGCATTCAAGGCCTTGAATGACGTGGTCCCTGGAAGTACTATGCGTGGTCTCCCGGGGGGCCCATCCATTGCTCTTGGCCTGGGCTGCTCCGTCTGATGCCCCTGGTGAGTCCCTTAAAGGCATATGTAAACCCTGGATTGCCCAACTTAACTGGAGACCCTGTTCTCCCCAAAGACTCACGTGCCAATCAAAATGTTGGGCAACAGCTGGCTGCCAGCCTGCATCTGGGAGGGAAAACTGCTACAAAATCAGGGATGGCAGGGAAGCTGAACTTCCCATTCCCACCCATCCACCAATATTTAGGCTTTTCCAGGGGATGAAGAGACAGGATCCCCCGATGAATTTGAAAGGGAGGGCAGCAGCCTGGTTTGGGCTATGGTCTGAATGTTTGTGCCCCTCCAAAATTTACGTGTTGAACTCTAATACCCGGTGTGATGGTATTAAGAGGTGGGACCTTTGGGAGGTGATTGATTAGATCATGAGGGTTCCACCCTCATAAATGAGATTAGTAAAAGATTACAAAGGTCATGAGGAAGCCCTGTTGCCCCTTCTGCCATAGGAGGACACAGCAAAAAGTGCCATCTACGAGGAACAAGCCCTCACCAGACACTGAATCTTCCGGTGCCTTGATCTTGCCTCCAGAACTGGGAGCAATACATTTCTGTTGTTTATAAATTATCCAGTATTTTCTTACAGCAGCCCGGATAGACTAAGACGAGGGCCAAGCAATGCTGCCTCTCCCCTGCCTCAGTTTCCCCACTGTGATGCAGGCAGTGTTCTGGGAAGCCTGGTAGGAAGGCACAGCCCTGGGAACCAAGCCAGTGCTCCTGCTGCACCCCCAGCGAGAGGGCCAGACAGACCTGGGAGTGTACTGTGTAATTGAATTTGGCCTAATTATCTAATTGCACTGAGGAACAACCAGTACTGACAGAGGCCTCGGTGTCGGGGGTGGTTGGAAGCCAGGAGCCAAAAGGCAGCCTCCAGATTCCCCAGGCATTCACGGAACCAGCACTAGGCACCTTCAAACCCCTTAACCTCTTGGATGCTTGGAACCCCGGGGACAGGTGGCACTATTCCCATTCTACAGATGAGGAAACAGAGGCTCAGAGTGATGCATCTTGCAGAGGGACCAAGTCAGAATTAGACAGGGGATTTGAACCCACCTTCCTTCTGCACCTGGGGCCTTTGCATGTGCTCTTCCCTCTGCCTAGAACACCCTTCATCACCCTCCTTTTTGGGAAGTTTTGTCCTTTGGAGCCTCCCAGCAAGGGTCATTTCCTTGGGAAAGCCTTCCCTCAGCTCCCAGGTTCGATGTCCCTCCACCACCCTTCGTCGAAACATCCTGATGATGATGCCATCATTGTCACAGAGGTTGTTTCTTTGCAGAGTCTGTCCTCCCCACCATGCTTTAAGCTCCTGGAGGGCAAGGACGATGCCCACCTCACTCACTCTGTCCAGGTGCCCAGCACCGGGCCTGGGACACAGTGATGCTCAATAAATGCTTGCTGAATGAAGGGCTGAATAACCTCCCAACTCTAACTTCTGAGCCTTTTCCAGATACTACGTTAGTTTCCTGCCATCGGTGACCTGGACACCTCATCTGCAAGAGGTACTGTACCTCAGGTTTTGCCAGGGTCCCCTTGGAGTCACGGGGGGCTGGAATGAGGCAGCAGGGCAGACATGCCCCGCCTCTGCCTACTTACCTCGCTGACGGAAGGGCAGGAGGGGGCCACTCTTTGCCAGGCCCTGAGCTGGGAGAATCAGATACAAGATCTCACCACTGGGAGGTGAAGGGCCAGGCCCGGGGACACCAGCTTGCCAAGAGAGCCGGAACTGCCTGAGGCTGGGACCTGGCTCCACTGCCCCTCATCCTGCTACGGCCAAGTGACACAGTGAATGAACGAGGCTAACTAACAAAGAGACAAGTATTCTCATCCAAAGAAAATCAGTTCAACGGCGGAATTTCAGGTCTCACGAAGGAAGGCAGGACGGAGGTGCTGAGATCCCTCCCCAAGGGCGGCTGCTCTGCTCCCAAGGCACCTCTCAGCTCCACACGCCTGGGCTTTGCCCGGCCTCCTTCCTCCTGGGAGGCAAGTCTGACTGAGCCCAGGTGTGCCAGGTCTGCTTGCGAGCCCTGCCACTGGCTAGCTGGGTGGCCTGGAGCGAGTAACTGACCTCCCTGAGCCTCAGCTGCTTCTTAGTATCTTCGTAAAGATGAAAAGAAAGGATGTAAGTGCCACGTTTTGCCCAGCACCTGCAACATGGTAAGGACTCGATAAACGTTAACTTCTTAACTGATTGCTAGTAATAGCAACGGCAGCAGTAGGAGTAACAGTACTGGCCGTCACGGTCAGCACATCGGTGACAAGCACCGTATCATGCCAGCCCCACCCCTAGTACGATGAAGGGTCCTGGGAAGATTGCACCTTCTCTTTGTGCCAGTCTCTTCTCAGATAAAAACAGAGGATTGGCCAGGTGATCCCGAAAAGCCCTCTGCACTCTTGATGTTCATGTCGGAGAGTGACAGTAACAGCAACACAACACTGCTACCAACACTTACAATGTATATTATGACTTAATACAACCTCGTGACCTCCAAAAAGGCACTGTCCTCCTGCTTCCCCTTTCTTGCCCAACACACAGTAACCTCCTTCCCAGCCCAGCCTTCTTCCTCCCATAAATGATTTTGGGGGGAGCGGGGAGCGTACTATCCACCCACCTATTCTGTCTCCGTCACTGGAATGTGGCAAACAGATACTGAGTTTTCACTACACACAGGGCACAGCTTTCCCCTATATCATCCCATTTAATCCTCAACACAAACGACCCTGGGAGGGGAGTATGGTTAGCCCCATTTCCTGCTGCAATAGCTGAGGGTCAGAGAGGTTAGGTCAGTCCCCTAACGTCACACAGCTCAAAAGCAGGAGAGCAGGAGGCCAGCCCAGGGCAGCTGACCTTCACTAAGTGCCCCACAGACTCACCCTCCTCCTCCCATCAGCTTCGGGTCCATCTGTCCCCACCTGGTTCCCCAAATGATTGCAGTCCAATGCCTGCACTGTGCACCCGAGAGCCAGCCCTCAGCCACGCTGGATCGGCACAGGGTCGGAAAGAACAGGCAGCTGACAGCATGAAAAACATCAGATTTCCTGCAGAATCAGGAGCGCTGGCAATCCTGGGGCGGCCTGCACTGTGGCTGCCCCCATTGTGGGGGTTAGGTGTTCTGGTCCCCTGACCCACTTCTTTATCTTCAGCTGAGATGCCGTCTTTGCGTCACCTGCCTGGCTGTGTGGACATGTGCGTCTGACACTGAGCCACAGTGACCCCTTCCACCCAAGGAGGAGGCCCGGGACCAGAACCCTGAAATCTAGCCTTGACCCAATCTGGGCACCAGTGCACTTGGAGGAACTTGGAACTTGACCCTTGACCCATGGGGCCACCTTGGCATCCTCATTCCTTCCTTCTTTAGAGGGGCAGACTTTCTCCTCTTTTGTTTTTCTCCTCCCACCGTTCTCTTTCCATGTGGAGTGGGAGGAGAACCAGACACAGAGGCTGTGTCCCCAGGGGGTGGGCACGAGAAGCTGTCCCTGAACGCCACGGAGGCGCCCGTGCTTCCAGCAGTGCCACACAAGCACACAAGCAAGCGCACGGGCACCGCCACCACAATGCACAGCGCTGGCACCCCGGGGAGCTCGAGGTGCACCGCTTTCCCGCTTGGGGAGGGCGAATTCCCACTTTCTCCCTTCCAAGCCCCTTTCGCAGACGTGGGCCCTGCACATAGGCGGCCCCTCGCCTCCTGGCAGACGCTTAATTGGGGGGAAGTGATTCTAAACATCTGGGGCGCACATCTGAGAGTGGGCTCGAGACCACATGGAGCCTGGAGGAAACGGCAATATGTGTCTCGTCTGAGGGGCTCGGTGGGGTGGGCTGAACAGCAGCAGGCCTTTCTGAGGGCACAGCCCGGGGTTGGGCCAGGGCACTGTGCCCTTGGACACTGAGCCTGTGCACAGTGGCCCTGTGGCCTGGAGCAAGAGGTGGTTGGTGGGTGGCTCCTGGGCAGAGCTGAGCAGCAGCCAGCAGGACCAGTGGTGCACAGAGCAGAGCTGCGGTCCCAAGGGGCAAGGGGACAGACAAAGGAAATGAGGGGAGAGAGGGAGAGAAGGAGACAGGAGGTAGGGAGAGAGTGAAAGAGAGGCGTGGGGAGGAGAGAGAGAGGAGTCAGAAGGACACAGAGACCGAGCACCGTTTGCTCAGCTGGAGCCTCCTGGGACAACCCACACAGGAGGGCAGCACCCCACCCCCCGGGGTGCATTCACCCAGTTCTGATCTTGGCCCAGCCCCTCCCCTCAGCTGTGCAACCCTAGGTGTGGGACTCGACCTCTCTGAACCTCAGTTTCCTCATCTGGAATAGGAGGACAGGAGCTCTCCGTTGTGGGCCATTGTAAGAGACAGGGGTTCACCCATGGAGAGTGACGGCAGACAGCTCTCCCTGGACTGTCCCTCACCGTTCCAACCCGGTCTGGAAGGCTGGCCCCAGGGGCTTCCCCATCCCCCACTCTCTGCTTCCCCACCCTGCAACATGGGTCTGTTGAAACCACCTTTTTCTTAAGCCTGTCCCTGCCGGGTCTTTGTGAGCTCCTTGGGAGTACAGACCACCTCTAGCGTTACCTAAGTGCCAATCACACAGTCTGCGCATAGCAGGTACTCATGCCCTCACGTGGAAGGGGTGATTTAGCTTATCCTGTGCAGTGAGTTTCTGCCATCATTCTAATTATGTGCCTGTCTGAAAGGCGAACTCCTAATGTTTCCCCCCAGTAATTCCGGTTTCCTGCCAAAGACAATAGTGTGTCTTCATCCCAAACAGGTGAGACTAGGTCCTTTGGAATTCCCTACAGGAGTCCAGCCCCAGGCAGTGTTTCCCACCTGGCCAGCCCCAACAAGCCAGAGAATGTTCCTAGCAATATAATGAAGCATGTGTTAATAACCCTTCAAGGAAAGCTTTGGGTTCTGCTTCTCTCTGGGCCCAGCAATAGCAAAGGCAGCTGGCACGGCCAGGGAGGCTCTACTTCCCTCCAGCCACCTGCCTGGCCACCACCCTGTCCCCAGCGAGGGGAATTACCACCTTGCAGAGCTTCCACTGCAAAACACAAACACCTGGTTGCCTGGGCAGCACCTTGCCAGGGTGACGCGATCCAGATGGTCCCTTGAGAAACTGCTGGGTTGCCATGGAAACAGAATTGCTGCTGCTCCAGCCAGGAGCCCCGGATTCTAGATCTGCGGGACCCCAAGCTTAGAGAAGTGAAGTGATTTGCACAGAGTCACACAGCAGGGAGGTTTCAGAGCCTGGACTGCAAAGCAAGACTTAATAATCAGAACTGTCGTGTGTGGGGCCGTTACGAGATGACGGTTTGTGTTATGTTGTTAGTGCCTGCCATCTTATAGAGACTGGGAGACGAGGCCAGAGTCACATACAGCAAGGAAGTGGTGCAGCTGAGCGGAGCCCACGTCAGCCTGATCCTGAAGCCTGAGCTTGGACCCCTGCCCTAGGCTGCCCCCCACTGTGGTTTCCAGACCTGGGCTCTACCTGTCCTGAGACCAGCCCTATTCCAGAAGCTAGTTGGCCCTGACTCCAGGGCCTCTGAAAGGGTGGAAGCGAGGAGGGGCAGGTGCCCCCACGCCTTCACTCTGCTGTGCACGCTGGCCTGGCAGCTCACATGGGCAAGAGGACAGGGGTCTGTTGGCCTGGCCCTTCCTCCCTGCCCCCACGTGCCAGATGGGCCCTGGGGACAGGCAAGGGGCACACTCACAGTGAATCTGACCCCAGGGAGAGCGGAGGAGAAGGAGCACCGTCCCAGGACTTGAGGCAGGCCCAGGTCCACGCCCCTCCTCCCCACTCTCTTGCTTCTTTCTTTCTTTTTCTTTTTAGACTCAAGGATCTAAACATCCATCCACCCAGAGCCACATATCCACTCATCCCTTGCCTCGTTACACAAAGGATTCGAGCTACTTTGGGCAAGTGAGTGAACCTCTTTGAGTGTCAGTCTCCCAATCCATGCAATGGGTTGGTTTGGGTTGTCGTGAGGATCAGTGCTGAGGTTCATTAAACACCCAGTGCAGTGCCTGGCTTCACGTGAAGCTCTATGCATTATAAGATACTTCAAATGTTCCTTTCTCTTCCTCCTACCAATCTTTAAAGAACTTTAGGAAAGGTTCCTAGGAAGACTTGATTGAGACAAAGGCCCTCAAACTTCCCCTGCCCAGGACACAGACAGGGTGCTGCAAACCCTGTCCCACCTCCCTTGGCCAGTTCTCCCCTCTCCACTCCGGCAGGCCCCCTGCCTCCCCCACGGGGCTCTCAGCCTCCTCTTCTTGAGGGGTGGGGGAGAGATGTGTTCTTAACCCTGTCTAAACCTCTGCTGTCTTGGAGACCCCATTTAAACCTCTATTGTTAACCCTGCCCAAATTAATGGGGTCACACTCATCTGCTACCCCCTTGGAGGTGGCGTGGCTGGTATTTACCTTGACCCTATCTACACATACAGGTCCCATATTTTGCAGACTCTGGGTTCTGTGCCACCTCCAGGTATGAAAGTCAACCCAAGAGAGTCTGGATGTCAACACACTGGAATAAAATTGCGAACACATACACAGCACTTGCTATATCAGGCCCTGTTCTAAGCACTGTATATATGTCAATTCACTAAATGCCTACGATGGAAGCATTTTTATGACCTCTTTTTATCAAATGAAGAAACCATGGCACAGAGAGGTTCAGTGACTCTCCCAAGGTCACACAGTTGGAGAGTGGAGGGCTGGGTGAGATGCACACTCAGGCAGGCTGCTCCAGAGTCCATGCTTTCACCCACTGCTCTTCTCTGTAAAGCAGTGAAGGGTTTCTGGACAAAATATTTGAAACTGAGGCTCTCTGCTACTCATCATCTATGGGACTGTCACTGTTGAATGAGCTCAAAGATGGGAGAGTGCTTAACCTACCACGAAGGACAAATCATTGTCGAATGCGTAACACCTCCCCCTGCAAGCAACACAGGTGATCCTGACAGCCCTTGAGTCATCAACATGTCTGTCCCAGGCTCCATTTTAACCTCTTCATAGACAGCAGGAGGCCACTGACGGCTTTGGGGGCGGATATTCTTGTCTGAATCCCATCACAAATTTTGCCCTTTTTGGCAAGGTAGCCTCAGTCAAATTACTTAATCTTTCTAAATCTCAAGTTTCCTCACCTGTAAAAGGGGGTAGATGTGAGTACCTTGGGTCACGTGGCATAAGTGAGTTCCTGGATGCTCAATGCAGTGTCTATTAGAAAGAAAATGCTGACCAAATGTTGGCTGTATCATGATTGAAAGGCGCTAGAAATTAGCTTTTTTCCTAATCCAGATGCCCTTCCCTGCCCTGTCCTGGCCCTGTCCATCTAAATAGGCAAGACGGATGATACCCACACCATCATTAACGCCTGTCTGTCTGTCTAACCCAGAAGGTATTTACAAGGCTGTGGCTTGCAACGCTTGCTAAGAAAGTTCCACAACAGCCCCCCACCCCCACCTTCTGCCAAGGCCCTGCTCCATTTCACTCTCACGCCCTCGAATCCCCTGAAATCCCTCCTCTGGGGGTGAGAGTGCTAAGCTCCATCTTAAAACCAAAGCTCTGGCTTCCTTAATCCTCTTACCTGGCTCTTTCCTCTGCAGAATTAATTGCTGCCGATGGCTTTATTAACTTCTCAGATGCCACGGCATCCTCAGGGCATCCTGGGTCGGTGGGGTGGGGGGTGTTTTGGTAGGATCTCTGTCCTGCATGCACCTCGGGGTTGGGCAGCTGGAGGGAGACGCGGGAAGGCTCAGAAAGGCGGCACTGTGCCTGTAGGGTGACGACCCTGCGGCCCTGCATCTGCAGAGATGCTGTTCCGGCTCTTCCCTGGCGACCTGCCGAGAAGCAGGGATGGCCTGGCCCGGGCTCCAGTCCCACTTCGGCACCGGCTGAGACCCCTGCCCTACCTCTCAGAGCCTCAGTTTCTATCTTAACATGGGAACGAGCCCGCCTTAGGGATTTACGGGGCTGCACGTGGAAGGCGGGGGAAGGGCTGTGCGGTGTGCAGGGCTGCTGTCGTCTCTCACCCACGGAGCGCGAGCACTCACTCAGTTCACACCACGAGAGCAGGGACTGTTCTGCACGTATGTGTGTTCGTAGGCCCTGTGCTCAGCGTGGGGCGGGCCCGGTGCAAGAAGCTAATCATTCCTTGCCCTTACAATTCCAGTTTAAGTACTTTTTATTTCGAGAGGCATTCTCACACCCATGGCCTCATCATTCTTCCTGCAGCCATGAAGGAGAAGAAACGGTGCAGGTGCATCAGACTGAGGAAGAAACGAATGCTGAGCAGGTGCAGCCTACCCCAGACCCCGGGACCCTCATCAGGACTGTGCTCTTTGCCTAGAGCATCCTCAAGTGTGGACTAGGCAACACGGCCCACAGGATGGCTTAGGGGAACATGGGTCCCAGTGTGCTATAAACCATTGTGACATCAGCCGTCTTCCCTTCTCTGAGATGTATTTGTAAGAGGAGGGTTTCGGTTTGGTGCTCACCGGCCTTTAACCCTTTCCTAAACCCCCTCACCTCCCTTTTTAACTGGTAGAGAACTGGCCCAGCCTCCAGCCATTGGGCAGGCACCTGAGGCTGACCTCAGAGACAGGGCATGATTTCCATTGTCTTTGTCTTGGCAGTTTCTGAATGGGGCAAGGGAGAGTGGCCTACCATTTATGGCAGCAATACAAATTTCCTTTCAAAAGTACTAAGAATACAATCGTGATACGAGTGGGCCTGGGGTGTGGCAGCGATGATGAGGGTGGGATGCCCACGACAGACACGTGCAAAGTGGCTTGTTGTTGTGGGCGCTGCAGGCGCTTCCTACACGCACCCTCCGCTTACTGCGTGCACCGGGACTCCACCCGGGCATTTTCTGCCCTCACGCAGAGCTAGGTCGTGTGAGGGTTCGTCCACCCCCACCCCAAGCGGCCCTCAACCGATAACGGTGGAAAGATGGTAGGGAAATACCTCCACCTCCTCCTCGCCTCTTCGGCAGCGAAGGGGCATGTTCTAGCTGCCAGTGTTCCCGCAGGACTGAGCCCTGGGTGCCCACTCTTTTCACTGACTGCCTTCCCTTCCCCATGTCACTCCCCACTTCTCTGCTGGTGTTCTCTGGGATCCTGCTAAAGCCATGACTTGCACTGGCATCTGCACTGCGGGTGTGCGTGTGGGGGACCCAGGCGCAGACACACGTCACCTGGTTGCAATGCCTCCAGCAGCCTCCCCTGCCACAGCCCTCCTTACACCCCACCCCCGCTCACTTAGCAGATCCCTGTCCCAATGGGGTGATGGTGTGTGTGTGTGTGTGTGTGTGTGTGTGTGTGTGTGTGTGTGTCTTCCACGCTGAGCCTCTGGACTTGGGCTGCTGAGGGTCTGGGTGAGGGAAGCAGGACCATTTCGAGAGAGGTCTACCCCTGGCTCCCCTCTCATTTTGGACAGGCCTGGGGAGCAGATGCCCACTGGTTGGGCCCTGGGTGTCCCTGCACACCCCAGTTCTGTGTGTGTGTGGGGGGGGCAGGCAGGCATGAGCTAATCCTGCAGATGAGAGGGAGACAGGGAGAGTGGCCTCCCAACACGCAGAGGCCTGTCCCCTGGGGCTCTTGGGGAACCAGAGAGGGCTGTGCCAGGGAAACCGCTGAGCCAGCCAGGACCAGAGAGCTCTCTCGTCTCACTCCACCGCTGCCAAACCCAACCGAACTCTGAAGAAACCCACAACCATCGCAGCTTCTGCCTAAAAACAGAATACGTGTGTCCCCTGCAGCAAATGTGGGGGATAAAGCAAAGCGTCACACGCATCCTCATCCAGATAGATCCATTACTTACAAGCTGGCATTGCGGTATATTCCCTTCTGTTTTCTGTGCCTACATACACGTGCGTTTTGTTTTTGCACCTGGCTGAGATCATAGTGAATATACCACTTCTTTGCCCTTCTAACAATTTATATCATGACATAAGCATTTCCACGTAGTAATAATTCTTTGGAGACCTTGTTTTTCATGCCATAGAGGAGCCATTGAAATACTTAGCTTGCTTTTCCTGGGCCGGGAAGCTGTTTCCACATCTGCCCTCTCTCATTCTGGGTGTGGCACGGCCCCTCCCGACTGCTCTCTCCTGGCACCCCAGAGACCATCACAGCCGCCCCTCCCCCAATTCCTTGGCCTGGGAACACTGTGTCCACAAATCCTGTTATGTGGGCTCCTCCCACCGTCCCTTCTCTCCAAGAGCAGAGGAGGCCATCGGATCCCAGCCTCATCCCTCAGGGAGCTGGGGGAGGGGAGGAGAGCCAGGGCCACTGGGCCAGAACAACCCACTCCTTGGGCTCACTCAGGGTCACTCAGAGGGGGGTGGTTCCCTGTGCTCCAGATCTGACCGTCCTGGAAACAAATCCTGCTTCCAGCACGAGAAGCCACGAGATCTGGGTCTGTCTCTTCTCTCTCAGAGCCTCAGTTTCCTCCTGTACAAATGGGCATGCCGATAAGGGATCCACTGGCCTCTCCCACGGCACTAAATTGGCAGGAGGTGGGCGCGTGAACAGGTTTCACCCCCTAAACAGATCTGATGGCAGTCAGTTCCCAGGGGCCAGTGATGAAAGCCAGAGCCCTCCGTGGGGGAAGTGACCTGGAGCAGTGGAGACAGCCCAGCAGGAGGAAGGAAGCCAAGTCCCTCCCCCACATCCCAGCTCTGCTGAGCTCAGACGTGGGGGTGGAGGCCGGTGTCCAGGAGGAAGTCTGTCCCTGGCCTTGAAAAGGTGCCCCAGCCTGCCAGGCGGCCTGGTATTTCAAGGGCAAGGGCCCGCCCGCCTGCTGTCTCTGGGGAGCCGGCCACCGTTAACAAATCCCCTGCAATTTGCACCCACCAATCCCGCCTGCTCACTGGGCGGCCACGAGCCGTTTTTCACGCGGAGCTGCGCACAGCTTTGTCTTAGAGAGACAGCTCTGGCAGGGTGTCCCTGAATGAGGCCATTTGTCCTCCCTGGTGACGGGAAGACGGCTGCATGCTCTGGGGCGGGCAGAGGCAGAGACGGGTGGAGAGCAGCCAGGGGGGAAGCATGAAGGTGGAGATAGGAGTCACGCCACCAAGAGAGACCAGGAATGTCCCCACCACCATGGGCTCTGAGAATCCCCCATTCAGCCAGGTGGAAGGAAGCAAGGGGGCCTGCTTTCAAAGACAGAGAAACAGTGGGCTTATAACCTGTCTTCCCCCGGCTTAAGGAGTCCTGGGTAGAAGAGGTAGAAATGATCTGATTGGCTTCTGACAAAGGTGGGACACTCACTCCAGGCCCGTTGGGGTCAGGGTCATTGTCTGAGCTCTGAGGCCACTGCACAGGTTGCTATAGAAGCCCCTGGGATTGAGAGCTCTAGTGAAGTACCCGGCCTCGCCCCCGCCCCTCTCCTCCATGAGCCACAAGCCACAGGCAGGGAGGGCAAGGCAAGGGCCCAACACATTCCTCATTCTTCACCTCCCAGGCTGGCTGGGGTCCTAGGGCATGTCTTAGTCCTCCTTCTGTGATCTGCTGACATTCCCCACGGCTGTAGGCTCCTCTGGGGACTGTCAGCACATCAGGAAAACCAGACCGAGCAGATGTGTGTGCACACAAAGCAAGTGATCCTCTTTGCTTGGGTCCTGGGGCTCAGGCTGCTGTGTTGAGACGTGAGGTGAGAAACACGTCCGTCCGTCCACAGGGCTGGTTTCCAAGCGTGGGAAATGCGATGGGTGTACAACAAGAGGGAGAGAGGGGGGAGGGCACAGCACCTTTGCAACAGGTTAGCCGCTACCGCCCAGCCAGTCATGGGGATGCGGGTCCGAGATTCCCATTCAAAGGATGCCAGGTATTTGACTGGACAGTGCAGATTTCCCAAGGAGCAAATGTTTGAAACTAATATGCATTTTTAAAAAACCACCAAGCAGTTGGACCTCAGATATCCGTGGCCAGTCTCTGCGCTCTAACAACCACCCTCCACTTATCCCTAAGGAAGGCTGGCCTCTTCCTCAGTGCGGGCAGGGGCTGCCTTTTCCAGACCTGACCACTCTCGAGAGCACGACCATCCCTTTTCCAAACGCCTGCTGGAGGCCTCTCTCAGGCTGCCCTGCGGAAGCCCTGGTCCCTCATGCACCTGCTGCTCTCTCAACATTTGACTGCCAGCAGCACCCGGATGAGGGTCCAGAGCCATCACTGACCCACCTCAGGGGTCAGGAAGGGTGCTCAGAGAGGCAGGGGCCCTCAGGCGCTCCTGTTTCTGCTCCTGCCTCCTGGGACTTGGGGCAGGTCCTCCCCTTATCTGGGCCCTGGGTCGCATTCCCTATCCTATTATTGTAACATGCTACTGCTGCTCATCGGGGTCAGCTGAGGAGACAGATTTCTTCAAGCCTGGGCAGTCACTGAGGCATGCAGAGGGCTTTTGGGGACCTCGACATGGCGACTGCCTGGTGCCCGGTTCCCACGTCTCCAGCAAGTATGGGACTGCTCGGTGCTGAGGACGCTGACATGTCACTGCTGCCTGCCAAGTCGCTGAGGGCTGGCGCTGCGGGTGGGGGCGGGGGCATGCTCCGCTCTGGGGACAACCAGGGGAGCACCAAGGTGCAGAGGCTGGGCAGGTGACCTTCGGAACTGAGGTAGAGGAGGAAGCCTGGCGAGGAGGAGGGGCCTGCTTGCGCGCGTGCGCGTGCTCCGGTGCGCGCGCACTGAGGCTAAAGGCTGCACCAGAACAAAGAGCTGGGGGCTGGGCAGCTGGGCCGCGTGGAGCCGCCTGCCTGGCGGTGCTGCAGTGGCTGCGTGAGCTCCCTCCCGCGCTCTCCCCGGACACGCGCGCGCGCGCGCACACGCACGCTCCTGCTCCACGGCGGCTCACCGCCAGCTCTCCTGACAAAGCCCCGCTCCAAGCTCGCTGGCTGCATGATCTCATCCGGGCCGGCCTGGCCTCCCGACTAGGGAGACAGGGGGACGGGGCGGCAGCGGCGACAGCCACATACACACAGCAAACACAGCCACACATACACATACATAGCCACATACTACCACACATGCACACACGTACACAGCCACACATACCACACATAGACGTGCACACCCTCCCACACCCCCCCACACTACCCAGGGTCTGAGATACAGAGAAAGCCATGGGAAGGTAGAGATGGACAAGGGCAGTAGGCAGGGGAGGGACAGACAGACAGACATGCAGACACCAGAGACCTCAGAGGGAAAGGAGAGGGAGAGACTGGGGTGGAGGGAGTTGCACAAGCAAGTCAGGCAGGCAGGGAAAGACAGGAGGGTGGAGAGGCAGCGCAGGGTGGCCATGGAAGCGGGTGAGTTCTAGAACTGCAGAGGCCTTGCTGGGAATAGGCTGGGCCCAGGGGCGGGGTCCCTGTGGGTCACTCACCTACCCACAGAGCCCAGGGGGTAGAGACCAGTGGGAAGCAGCCTCCTGGGGCAGAAGGGGCCTTAGGGAGGCAGGGAGCCCTGCTGGGGAAGAGAAGGCCGGAAGGCAATGTCTACTTGGCACCCACTGTGCGCCAGGTATCCACTGGCCCCTTCCTCTCCCATGGTTGGGGATGTCATTCAGTCCTCACAGGCAGCCCGTGAGGAAGGCCCCCAAGCTGTCTTCACCACAGCTCTGAGAGGTGGGCAGCTGGAGCCACCTCTGGATCTCGGGGTCACAGCCCTGCTCCCTGTGGCCTCCACCTCTCTCCCTGCCCCTGGCAGGCCCTTCACCCCTCAAATAAAACCAGCAGCTGGAGCCTCCCCCCGCAGTCTGGACCCCTGCCTTTCCAGAAGACAGCCAAGCAGAGGGCCTGCTGGGGTCCTGAGAGCCCTGAGGCCCTACTTCTGCAGGCACAGCTTGTGAACGGCGGTCAGCCACAGCTGTCGGTGCTGACAGGGTCTGGCTCCTAGCAAGGACATTCAAGTGATGGCCAAGCCACAGGCACTGCTGTGCCTCGGTGTTCTCGGCTGCAGGGGGTATGCTGAGAGCTCATCTCGCAGGCCTGGGGAGTGTCATGTAACTTAACAGACACACGCATGGGAGAGGGCTCTATAAACTGCAGCTGGAGGAAAGAACAAATCCCTTGTTTGGGGAGAAGAAGCAATGCTGCAAATGCAGCTCAGAACCCAGGGCCTTGCTGGAGGCGCCAGAGTAACGTGCAGGGCCAGCCCAAACAGAAGCGGAGCGGCTTCCCAGACCCTGGGCCAGGAGAACAGAGGCCTCCGGCCAGCCCCAGAGTCAGCTGTGATGGAGTAAGCAGAACCCTCGGCCTGCAGCCCTGAGGCTACGAGTTCAAGTTCCAGCTCCATCACTTATGAGCTGGGTGACCTCAGGCAAGTCACGGGACCTCTCTGAGCTTCAGTTTCTTCATCCATTAATGTACATAGTACCCTGTGTCTCACAAAGCTGGGCGTTGCCACAAAACATAGGAGAACACCCAGCACATGCTAGCAAGGCAGGGGCTTAAGCAACCCCCGAGGGAGGGGCCACATAGGGACCTGAGCCTCTCCACCTCCACTGGGTTTTCCTTCTACCTCTCTGGCCACGCTTTCTCTGCTGTGGTTTTGCCTTTTAAATATCCCCTTCTTTCCACTCCACTCCACTCTTGTCTTCCTGGTCCAGCCACCATCCTCCTCACCCCCTCTCCCGGTGATTTGCCAACTGGACCCTATATCCAGGCTGTCCCCCACCTCCTGTGCAATCTGTTCTTTTGCAGCTAGAACAATCTTCATAAAAGGAAACTACAGCCATGTTCCCATTACTCTTAGGGCAAAGACCACTGCCTTCAAGACAGGCCCTCCATGTTCAGCTGCTGCTGACTTCTCTGGGCCTCAGCTCTGCCATGTAACCCCTTCCTCTAGGCTCCATATCCACTGCCTTTCTCTTAGTTCTGTCAAAAAGCCACACTCCCCTTCTACCTCAGGACCTTTGCACAGGCTACTCCCTTTACCTGCGAGATAGCTCTTCCCTTTCTTCGCCTACTCTTACTCAAACTCTGGGTCTAAAGGAAGCCTTCCTCCACCCCAGGGTGGTCTTCCCCCACCAACGCACCCATGGCACCCTTGTCTTTTTCTTCAAGGCACTTATCGTGGCTTGAACTTACACACACTCATACACACATACACACCTGCAATTATTTGATTGATGTTTTTTCTCTCCCTCTCGACCAGGAGTCAAGAAACTACAGGCTATCACTTGTTTTCATAAATAAAGTTTTATTGGAACTTGCCATAGCCATTCCTTTACGTATTGTCTATGGTTGCTTTCCTAGAGCCCACAAGGCCTTATATGTATGCCGTCGGGCCCTTTACAGAAAAAGTTTGCTCACCCCTGCTCTAGAATGTACGTTTATGGCGGCGGGACCCTTTCTGTATTGCTGCTCCTCATAACCTCAGCCCCGGCCAGGGCAGCACAGAACAGACACTTGAGAGATACACGCTTCTTTGATAAGTTATGATTTTTACCTTGGCAAAACTGTATTGACTTAAGTTATTATTAAAACTGCAGATTCCATCAGGAATAGATGTCCCTGGTAAGATTCCAAGACCGTTTTCTGGAAGTAGTTCAATACAATAGCGATATCCTGACACAGGCTGGCATGTCAAGAGTTTCAGAGCAGCTATTGGCTAATGGGGCCGTCACACTTCCCTCTGTAACTGCAGCATTACCCACGTGCATGGGCCGTAAAGGTACACCGGAAGAAGCATAAACCCGCGTTCAAGAGATTATAAATTGAGTAGATTCACGGAAACGCATCGCAAGATGTCCTTTAAAGGCGTTCATGAAGGCTGTTTCTGTACACACTCCAAAGAACTGATTGACGAATTCAGTGAAAGTGTCTGTTTTATTGTTACACAGACGAAATAACTGTTTTTTTTTTCCCTTTTTCAACTACTTGTTCTGACTCAGTAAAGAATGTTAACAATACCCAGACAAGGTGCTAGGCGCTTTTTATGTATTTCTGGAACTTACGGCGAACCCCTGCAGACCAGGTCTCATTATCATTCCTGCCTTCCCAAGGAGATAAACTGAGGCTCAGAGACCACACACTCAGCAAGTGACAGGACTAGAGAGTCACAGGTCTGTCTGGCTGAAAGCTAGCACGGCACCTGCTGCCTAAGCAAGGCTGTAGGGATGCGGCAAACGTAAAACCGGATCTTTAATGTGCTCGAAGCCCTCAGGGACAGGACGCTGCCTGGCGCCTTTGTGGCCCCCGTTTTACACGGAGTGAGGAGGCCCCGTGCCATGACAAAGCTGCAATGGAGAATATATGCAGAGCAGGCTTTTAAGAATCCCGAATATACTGATTCATTTTTTCATTTTAATTTTGTGTTTGATTTTAACTAACTTTTTTTAAATGAATGAATGACTACCGTAGAGTGTAAAGGTTAAAAATGCTGACTCCGAAGTACAGGCCTGGGCTTAAATCCCAGCTCTGCCACTTTGCAGCTGTGTGACCTTGGGAAATCTCTCCAGCGTCTCTGAGCCTCAGTTTCCTCATCTGTGAAATGGGGGTGATCACAGTGCTTATGCCCAAGGGGTCGCTGTGGCGATGGAATGAGACAGTCATGCCCTGCTTTTAGCACAGTGCCTACTGCTGGGGTGTGGTGTGCCTCGGGATCCCTGCCAGCCCTGAGGTGCCCCCTGGGGCAAGCACACTCCCCGGGAGAGACCCAGGGAGGCGCCCCACCTGTGGGCTCCAGAGCCTGGTGGGTGAGCTTCCATCCTAGACGAACGGAAGCACCAGCTGGCAGGACAGCTCTGCTTTAGGGTCTGGCTCCCCGCCCCGCCTCCCGATGACACCCGTGCAGCTCCCAACGACACCTACCGGCAGACTTTGGAGTGAACTTGTCTCGGTTTGCAGCACACACAGCCAGCAGTCTGTAGCCGAGGTCCAGGTCGAACCCCTGCTGGGCTGCCACCCGACTGACCACCTGCCGGCAAGAGGGGAGGAAGGGCAGGGTGAGTCACTGCCTTCACAAAGCCGCCGAGCCCAGAGTGGGTGGACAGGCCCGTTTTGCAGGTGACGCAGGTGAGGTGGGCAGGCGAAGGCAGAGCTGGGATTGCACCGTGTCTTGTTCAGTCGCTCAGCAAACACTTTTAAACACCTCTTCTGTGCCAGGCCCTGGGATGTCTGTCTCTGTCTTCAGGGATTTTCCACTCTCGTGATGGGCCCAACTCCAACCCCGTAGACCCTGCTGCTTTCAAGGGCTCAAATTCAGCCATGTTCTAGAAGTCGGGATGCCGTTCCACCATCTTTAGGATGGACCCAGGCCAGGGTCTCTGTTCCACCTGCCTGGCTCTTCAATCTCCCTTCCAAGTCTGAGCCCCCAGGAATTCTCCCGCCCCGCCCCCACCCCTCGCTGAGCTCCTGCACCCACTGTTGTGAGGCGCTCGCTGCCCCTTGCCACTCCCAGTGGCATCGGCATCCCACGGGGGCCTGTTAGAAATGCAGACTCTCTGGCTTAGCCCCGCCCCTCCCGAGGCCGCATCTGCACCTGGCACGAAGCACTGATTTAGAACCCGCTGCTTCCCATGGAGCTTCGGGTCAGAGCTGCCCAGTGACTGCTAAGGCTCCCTGCATGGGGCCGACACTCGCAATGCGGCTCAGTGTGCGGCTCCGTGCCAAGCACCCTGCGGCCCCTCGAACTTCAGCCTGGAAACTGCAGGACTCCCGCGCTCGGCCTGGGGTCTGTCTGCAGCGCCACGCCTGGCTCCACACCCGGAGCTTCCACGAGAGCAGGGGAGCACTCAGGGCCCCAAGGTCCCACCTGTCTCCTAGTGAATCTCACAAGCAGGAGCTAAAGGGGTGAGAGACGGGGGACTGGGAGGACTGTCAGTCCCCAAGGGGGCAATGTGGGCCCGGGGTGCTCCAGGGCCCCCAGTGGCTCTGTAGGCCCATGCCCATCTGGCTTCACTGCATCCCTACCATTCCCAGGTATCCTGAAACTGCCAGATCTGCTCCCTCCCATCCGCCTTCCTCATTAACAGCAGCAAAATAAGCTTTCCTTATTAGGAAGGAAGGACCTTGGGAAATGGAGTTTAGAAAGCAGCTGGGGCCGCCGTGACTGAGCGGGAAGGAAGCACCCAGATGTGGCGGGCTGGTGCTTCTCAGACAGCCCGCAGGGACCACCTGCTCTAGAGGCGGAGGGGCCTCGGGCTGCCAGGGGTTCGGCCTGGCCCCTGGAGCTGTCAGAACAGCTCCAGAACAGCAGGTAATGACCTGCTTGGTATCTTAGGGGCTTGTTACAGGGGCTGGGGCTAAAATGGGTGGGAAAACCTCCTCATTTACATACAGGCACTGGAGGCCCAGAGAGTGTCCCAGGTTGAATCAGAGAGGAGCCAACGGATCCCCTTTCCCAAGACCACCACGACTCTTGGAATGGCGCCCTGGGCCCTCCCCGTAGGCCGCCTCCTGGGAGTTCCCTGTGCAGGGCTAATGTCTGAGCCTGGCCGGGAGGAAAAAGGACACGGTCACGTTAGGATGTCTGCTCAGCTTCTGAGCTGCAAACAGAAGCCCCTGGCACAGAAATCGTCCACTCTCCCGGGGCCTCTTTCCCATGGCTCTACTTGTCCCTCCACATGTTCCAGAGTCACTGGGCCACCCCAGGGCAGGGGCATCCTATCGGTCTCACTGGCCAAGTAGAAAAACCCAGGTCCCTGACTCTTTATGGCCTGTCGATTATTTCTCTGGAGTGAGGAGGAAGGTTCTGGGCTGGAGAGGCCACTGGCCTCAGATGTGGACTCTGGCGCCCTCCCTCTTTGGCAGGAGAGCCGTGGGGTGGGCGCCAGCGAGCACAGATGGCCGGCGTGGACGGCGCGGCGGTGAGGCTGCTGTCCGTGGGCAACGGCGGTGCTCACCCGCGGTACTGTAATGAAGTGCCGGCTCCCAGGCGGGAGGGAAGCGTAAATGCCGTGGCCGCACCAAAGTGCCAGGTTCTCGAAGCGGCACCGCGAGGCGGGTGTTGTTATTATCTCTGCTTCACAGATGAGAAAACTGAGGTCGAGTAACAGCTCAAAGCTCTTCAGTGACAGAGCCAGGATGGGATTTCCGTGTGGGTGAAAAGTCTGTGCTCTTTCCACGACACGGCTGCTTTTTCAGCCCACAGAGGGTTAAGACCATAACTTCCTACCGCATGGAGGACCCTCAGGCCCTGGTTCAGGGCAGGAAGGCAAAAGTCCCCGTGTTTGGCCAATAGTGGCTAGTCCTGTTGCTCTGGTTTTTGAAAAAAATACTAGCTAAATTGAGCAAGAAGGGCCTGGTGCTGTGTGCAGGCTGCAAGGGCCAAGGGTGGGGGGCGGGGTGGCGGAGGAACAGGGAATGTCTGTTGGGGTAATTGGGGTAAGCTGCTCCCCTTGGTTGCCTTGTTTATAAAATGGGATGGTGATCAGCCGGGCCAGTGGCTCACGCCTGTAATCCCAGCTCTTTGGGAGGCCGAGGCAGGGGAACTGTTTGAGGCCAGGAGTTCAAGACCAAACTGGACAATATAGTAAGACTCCACCTCCACCGAAAAATTAAAAAATTAGCCAGTTGTGGTGGCACGTGCCTGTGGTTTCAGGTACTTGGGAGGCTGAAGCAGGAGGATCACTTGAGCCCAAGTGTGAGGTTGCAGTGAGCTATGATGGCACCACTACACTCTAGCCTGGGTGACAGAGCGAGACCCTGCCCACTGTGAAGGGTCTTCATAAGGATCCAAGGAAACAGTGCCCGGGAAAATACTTGGGCACTGCGGGTGTCTTCTTGTCACTGAGTCCCCTGAACCCAAGATTTCAGAAGGGTCACTGGCTCCAGCAGCCTACTTTCACTGATGAGGAAGTCGAGGCCCAGAGAGGGCAGGACCTTGCTCAAGGTCACACAGCACAGGTGTGGCAGAGTGAGCTAAGCTGAACCCCGGGACCCTAGAGTGCCTCATGTACTGCTACCCCATTGGCTTCCTCTGACCCACCCTGAAGACCCCCGGGAAAGCCCTGTGAGATGGGGTTTCACTGGCAGAGGTGGAGGGAGTGGGCTCAGTTGAGCAGCTTGTTTTTCAGAGAGGCTGCTCCCACCCCAATGGGCATGGCGCTGTTCCTGAAGGTCTCACGGGGTGCGAAGACCCCTCCCTGAGTAAGGTGAGCGGCCATGGCGCTGCTGCCCTCTGCTGGCTGCCCAGGCCCCGCTGCCTCGGCTCACTGGCCTGGCTGTCAGTCACCAGACCCCGGGAGGCAGGGGGACCTCGTGGGTCAGCGAGTCCCGCCCTCATGCCGCAGAGAGGGAAACTAAAGTCTAGAGACAAGACAAGATGGGGGACTTGCTTGAGGTCATGTGTCAAATGACCTTTATGGGACTGTGTTGCCCTGAAACGCGGTCAGCCTGTGGCCACAAGCAGGACAGGCTGTCTTTGGGACACTGGCGAAGGGGCTTCTGTTCCGGCAGGGGTGGCACCCGACAGGCCTTTCTGACTGTGACATCCTCTGAGGCTGGGGGACTCCTCCTTGGAGAGATGAGGCTGAGGGCTGCCGACGTGCACCTGCCGACCCCCACTGCGCACCGGCCACTCGAGCACGTCACCAGAGCGTTCCGCCTCCGCGGAGGAAGAACACGCAAGTCTAGAGGGCCCAGAGAGCACCCCGTTCTGGAGAGGAGGTGGTGGCCCAGGGCTGCCGCAGGCTTCAGGCAGGGCTGTGGCGCTCCTGTGCTACACTCTGAAATCCCAGGGTGTGACGGGGAGGTGGGGCAGGGCCCGGCCCAGGTCCGAGTCTGTCACTTTAATTGTGCCTGAGCTACTTCGAAGCCAGTATGGCAAAAATGTGTCCATTTGCTGCCTGAGGCTAAGTGGTTTTTAATTTATATCCTCAAAGTAAGCCGGATCCAGAGGAATTTGGAATTTGTTCCCAGAGGTCACCTAGGGGATTGCAGCAACCTGGAGCACTCAGGCTGCCACCTGGACTGGGAGGGGTGCATGTGCATGTGTGCGTGTGTGTGTCTGTGTGTGTGTGTGCGCGCGCGCGCACCTGTGCTGGGGAGGGGAGGTCAGCCGTTTGCCCAGCCAAGGTCTTTGCCCTGCCCCATCCTGTCCCTCCCTATGGGGCAGGGCTGAGGTTGAGGATGCCCAGGGAAGGGGGCACTGGCAACAGGGCCCAGGGGGCTTCTGGGGCTCAGTGACAACAGCCTGAAATTGGGGTAAGCTGCTCCCCTTGGTTGCCTTGTTTATAAAATGGGATGGTGATCAGCCGGGCCAGTGGCTCACGCCTGTAATCCCAGCTCTTTGGGAGGCGGAGGCAGGAGAATTGCTTGAGGCCAGGAGTTCAAGACCAAACTGGACAACATAGTAAGACCCCACCTCTACCAAAAAATTAAAAAATTAGCCAGTTGTGGTGGCACGTGCCTGTGGTTTCAGGTACTTGGGAGGCTGAAGCAGGAGGATCACTTGAGCCCAAGAGTGTGAGGTTGCAGTGAGCTATGATGGCACCACTACACTCTAGCCTGGGTGACAGAGCGAGACCCTGCCCACTGTGAAGGGTCTTCATAAGGATCCAAGGAAACAGTGCCCGGGAAAATACTTGGGCACTGCGGGTGTCTTCTGTGACCACCCCTGCCAGCCCCTTCCTGCCACTGGCTCTACTGATCTCTAAGGGACAGATGGACTCGGGTCTCCGCAGCTGCAGCTGGTGGGTCAAGGGTCCCTTTCTGACAAAGCAGTGGGCTAGAGGGGTGGGGGTAAAACCTGGCCATTCCACCAAGCGTGTGCCCCCCACTGGGCCCAGGAGAGCTAGCGCTGTGCCTCTGTGCACAGTTTCCCCACCTGGAGAGCCATGGCCTCCTCTCTGTCCCGTCAGATCCCAGGGGTCCTCGCTGGGCTCCCCGTAATCCCTCCGTCAACGCTCCTCTTCAGAGCTCTTGTCCTCACACAACCAAATCCCACCACTCTCCTGCTTACGACCCTGCAGGGGCTCCCCACTGCCCTCCAAATAATGTCTAGTAATGTCCAAATTTTGCTTGTGTGGCCTGCAGGCCCTGCGTTAGCTGCTCTCTGCTTACCGTCTTGCTCACCTAGGCTGCAGCCACCTGAGCCTTCTTTCTGTTCCTTGAGCAGATAGAGCCCCAGGGCCTTTGCACTAGCAGTTCCCTCTGCCTGGAACGTGCTTCTCTCTCATCCTCCCAAGGGGGTCACCCCCTCAGGAGACTTTCCTGACCTGTACCCTGCCCTCTCTCCTAAGGCCCTGCTGTGTGTCCTAATTTGCTCCTTGAGAGTGACACCTTGGTGTCCAGCATAGGGCCTGGCCCACAGTAGGCACCCAGTGAATGTTTGCTGAATGAATACATGGACAACAGGGCTGCAGCAGGGCCAGTTACTGGCCAGGGCCATTGTCCAATTAGTCTCGAGTCCCATGTCTTAGGCAGGGTCAAGCTCGGGGCAGTGTGCTGGGGATTGTGTCAGCCTGCCTGGCTACACACTGCACGGTCCCCACCTCCTCCTTCCCTACGGCTGTCAGCAGCTGGGGTGAGAGTGAGGGCGCCTCTGGCAGCATCTGTCCCTGCCCACAGGGCTTAGCCTGGAACCAGGATCCCACAAAGAGGATTAAGGGGGCTGGAGGAGGGAGAGGGGAGCCCAGGCTGAAGTATGAGGAAGACTGGACAGTGCAGGTGGCTGCCTGATTTGGCCTGGTGGCCCGGAGGGAGCCAGATGGTGTCAGCTTCTGACAAACAGAGGAGCCCTGGAAGGGTCTCAGCTGCATTCCTATCCAGCATCCCTCCTGGCCAAGGGCATCTTCTCTAGAGGCAGACGGGCGTCGACTGGAGTCCCAGGCCCACTTCTAAGGCTGTGGGACCTTGGGACATCAGTTACAGCAAGTCTGTGCCATCCTCTGTAAAGTGGGGAAGCTGGCAGGACCAGCCTCCTGGGGAGGTTCGGGGGGAAGGCATACAGCGCGAGCCGGCTCAGCGTCAGGCACACAACAGGGCCTTTGCGATGACGGCCCATGTTACCACCATTTCTTCTGCTCCAGGCCGGGGCCATGCTGGGCCTTTTGTCCCCCTGCCGTCTGGAGCTTTTCAGGAAACATGGTACCCCTGGACTGTGCCCACTGTTCCTGCCTGGCCAGGCCGCGTACTTGGTCCTCCTCTCCCAGCCTCGGGATAGGTGGGCTCTCCAGCAATCTGTTTACCCACATTCCCTTCAAAGCTGACCCACGGCCTTCTGAGCAGCTGCCTCCCCTGGCCCCTGAAGTACCCTCACACTTTATGGATACGGGCCACACAGCTGGGGACATTCCCAAGCTGAGAGCTTGTGGCTCTGCTGGCTGGCAAGCTTGCCACAGGCTCTGGGCCTGGCCTGTGCCCAGCTTATTATATCCTAGACCCTTACCCAGTTCTCTGGGTTCTGCTGGACGTCTGGGCTTTTGCACATGCTGTTCCACGTGCCTGGAACGCTCTTGCTATCCTCAGCTGCTTGGCGGACTCCTGCATATTTCTCAGTTTTCCGTGACACATCCCACCTCCCAGGCAATTAAGGCTTCCCTTCTCCGTGCTGCTTTCACCTTGTCCACGATTTTCTTGGTCATCGCTTACACCTCTGCCTCCCCCCACTAAAGAGGAGACCAGGCTTAGTAAAGTCTCATTCATCTTTGGTTTCCCTGGACTTAGCAGAGCAGATCACACGTGACAGATGAGGGGTCACTCCATGTTTACTTGGCTGGCTGGCTGGATGCAGTGGGGGCTCAGTGAACGTGTCCATGAGTGGATACGGGGGGCAGATAACTAGAAAAAGGGTTCCATGATGTTTGCTAAATGAATGAATGACTGGATAAAAGGACGGCTGAAAACCCTTTAAGAGTCTCTGTGGTTTGCTTATTTTGGAACACTGACCCCCAAAGCAAGCCCTATGTCATTCTCATCAAGTGTCCATGGGGACTGTGTCTCCTCATCAGACCTAGGTCCCCCAGGGGGTGTGTCTGTGGGGGACACACACAGCAGGACCATCCCCTCCAGCACCGATGTCTTCCCAGCGCTCACCCCTCCGAGGTCTGGCGGCTCCCCGACACCTGGACAGGCACACCGGCCCCCAGCCATCCCCGTGGGCACGAGTGCAGGCGGGAGGGTGCGGACTCACCGTCAAACAGCCCATCAGGCTCTGCTCGAAGGGCCGCTGGAAGGCTCTCGGGTCTCCGCACCAGTCCAGCAGCTCCGTGGCGGCATTGTGGAAGTTGGCAGGATTCTGTAAGTGCTGTGGGAAAGGAAAAGGAGGCAGGTGAGGCTCCGGGAATGAGGCTGGCACAGGCAGTGGGGCAGGGAAGACTCCAGCCTCGCCAGGAAGGAGAGTCACCGACAGGGGCAAAGTGGCAGGCCAGGATCAACGAGCTTCCTCACCCTCCCTGCCCTCCACCTGCCCTCAGCACGTCCATCCCACCCCCACCGCATCCCTGCAGGGGGGAGATGAGTGGTCCCATTGTGAAGATGGGAAAACCAAGGTCTAGAGAAGGCCAATGATATCAGACGGTAAAGTGACTTCTGGATGCTGGTGGTGCAGGGAGGTAGACCCCGAAGGGTTCTGGAGGGTGGCATCTGGCTCCCATACTTGGAGGCTGGCTCTCCCTGATTCAAGGCAGGCCAGCCCTGGTGGTGTCTTCCTGATTAACCCCCACTAGCAAAGCTCGGGGTAGACTCCCACTAGCTCTGGCTTTAGAACAAGCTCTGCCTTAGCCAAATAGGGAGGGGAGAAGTGGGGAGCCACACCCAGCTGGGAGCGGGACTGAAGCCCACGGTGCCCGGTCGTCACACTGGGGTCTGGTGTGTGTAGCTTAGTGCCCCAAGGTCCCTAGGCCCAGATCTCCTGGGCCCTGTCTGGCTCAGCTGGGGGCTGCTGACATGGTTGGGAAAGGTCCGGGCCTGAGTTCAGCCCCCTCCCAGTCAGGCTATGAGTCCAGAGAGACTGAATTCTGGTGCCTGGGTGCCCGGGCCACGGGGCTGGTGGGGTGAGGGGGGGTGGCTCCCATAGCCACCTTTCATTCTTTGGCACTTATTGTTCAAGACTCAGCTGTTGTCCCAGGCCCTCTTGAGTCTGGCACTGAGTCCCGGAGATAAATGACTTAGCCAGAAGCATGGAGCAGGTTAGGGGCAAAGCTGGGATTCTGGGATGGGACTTTGGCCAAATGTGGGTGTGACTGGCTGTGTCCTCCAGGGGGACCCTTAGAGGGTGTCCACAAGGGTCGGCATGAGAGCCAGCTGCACAGCTGCAGAGACAATGATACCTCCTGAGGTCCCTCCTGCCTTGGTGCTGGGAGGGACAGCAGAACAGCCGCTGCCAGGGACAGGTGGTCCCGCTAACCCGACCTGCAGCTCGAGCCTGCCCTGGAACCCGGGCAGCCAGGGGCTTAGGAGCCGCAGGCCCCAGAACTGGGAGGGGAGCAGAGTGCGCCGTGGGAGCCCCTGTGGGGCAGGCACCCTGGAGTCACACTCTGCCTTCACCCCTGCAAGCCACTGACCTAGCATGGTCCCCTCACCCCTGAGTCTCAGTGGCGCACGTGTAGAACAGTGCGGCGGTGGGACTTTTGTTTCTTTTGCATAGGTTTCCATGGCTATTGCTGCACTGTGGTTCGCGCAAGGCAAGGTTCAGAAAACAGATGCGAGCAGGTGAAATGAATGAGAACATCCTCCTTCCATGGAAGTAAAGGGAGAGAAGAGATGAGAGGAGGAGGATGGCGAGCAAGGGGCAGCAAGTGGCTGACATGGGGCGCAGAGAGCACTCAACACGATGAGGCTGCTATGCCCGGCACAGCGCCCGGCACGTGGCGCGCTCCCACGTGGGGCCGCCCGCGCCCAACTCTGTCTCCCAAAGGCTCCCCTGGAAGCACAGCCACTGGCGGCAGTGCTCAGCCCTGGCTCTTTCTGCAAGGGTGACACTTCCTGCACGTGACTCGCGCAAGACAGGCGAACGTCTACGTACAGAAGCGTGCCCTAGGAGAGGGCAGCAGCAGGTCTCACCTTTGCCTCGCGCGCCCTCTGTCTGAAACACGCCCCTCAGAGGCCATGGCGGAGTCTGGGCTCTACACGGGAAGCCGTGCAAATCAGCTCATTCCCGCCCAGCTGCCTCCCCCGCTAACCAAGTTGTTCCATCTACTTACAAGATGTCACACCCAATTAGCGGATCAGCAGCCTCTGTATGCTGCTCCCAGCCCGCAGTTGGCCACAGCACCCCCTCTGGGGCTCTGGGTTCGAGAGTGGCCTCCGAGTCTTGTTCTGGGGCCTGTGTGCCCAGCCTTCCAGATCTCGCCACCTCTGAGATCCTCTGCCCTCACCCAGACAGCTCGTGTGGCCTTCAGCTGTGGCTGCCTCTCGGGGGGGGGGGGAACATTCCCTGTGCTGGCCACCGTGCAGCAGCTCTGTGGCCTTGGCCAAGGCGCCTCCCCTCTCTGTGCCCTTGTTGCTGGTTCCAACCATGAGGTGGCTGAAGCGCACGGCGAGACGGAGGGATCTGGTGAAACGTGCAGGACAGACCTGGTCCAAACCCTGTCTCAGCCACTGAGCCACGCAGCCTGGGGGATATCCCTGAACTTCAGCTCCTTCATCTCAGCAGTGGGGTGGAAACAGCACGCAGGGCTGCTGCAAAGTCTAGAAAGAATATACGTGAGGGGCCCAGCACGAGGGAGCAGCCGGGTAGGGGCTGCTATTGCTGTTCATGCTGGGGCCTCTCCACAGTCCTTGCTTCTCTTAGGAGGCTCTCGAGGGTAGAAACAGCCTCCTGTTCACTTCTGGAACCCTAAAGATGGGCACAAGGCTGGAGTGGAGCCCCACAGGAAATGGTGAGCTGTCAACTGCCCAGAGGATGGTCTGTCTCCGAGGCCAGCAACCTGGCCACTGCAGAACCGGTCCCCAGTGGCACGTAGAGGGCCAGGGCTGGGCAGGGGTGAGCTTGGCCAGCCTGGGATGGTCTGGGGATGGGAGCACACCTTTGAATCATAGGCAGAGGCTTCCCTCGCTGTGGGTGTTATTGGACACTAAAGCCCTGTCCCCCACCAGAAAGCCTGCCCTTCTCCACGATTCCTCAGAAGAGCTGGGATACGTCCAACGGCCACAGAGTCTGCTGGGACAGGAGCAGGGCATGCCATTGCCCAGACCAGGGACTGGCTCCCCTTGAAGTGATGGATTCATCTTCTTATCAACCCCTCTGTCCATCAACCCACCAGTCCATCTGTGAAGCAAATGATCCATCCATTCATCCATGCATCTATCTATCCATCCATCCAAAATGAATCACCTCATCCATCCATCTGTCCACTTGCCCACCTACTCATTCATCCATTCACTACTTTATCCATCACTCACCCGTCTACCGATCTATTCATTCATCTACCTATCTGCCCATTCATCCAGAAGTTAATCTATCCAGCCACCCACCTATCCATTCATTCATCCATTTATCCATTCGTCATTTATACATACCCACCACTCGCCCATCTTTAACTACACATCCATATGTCCATCCATCCATCCCCCCCTCCCTCCTTCCATTCCCTTATGTATCTGCCTATCAGTCTACCTCTCCCTTGCACCCACCCAAAACACCTGTCCCACCCCGCCGGCCTGGGCCCCAGGCTAGACTCTGCCAGCTTAGAGATGAATGTGGCACATCCTCCGACCCCCAAGAATTTCAGCCCGGTGGGGACCTGATATACGCCCACAGGCCTCTAGCTCCAGGGAGAAAGAGCAGGGTGGGTGAGGTAGCTGGCTGCCCAGGAAGCCCTCGAGCTCAGGGTGTGCAGATGCTCAGAAGGGCCCCTGGGGTTCGGGGTGGCTGCTGAGCAAGAATGAGCTGATTTGCGGGGCTGGTGGAGCCAGATGTGCCTTTGGCCTCAGGTGGGGCACGTCGTAGAGAGGGAGCACTGGTTTCCCCAGGACCACGAGGCTGAGAGGGGGCAAAGGCAGCTGAGCTAGAGGCCTGCGGGGGAGGAGGGCAGCAGGGTGCTGGGGGCGAAGGCCAGCAATGGCTAGAACCAGGCAGGTGGGGGAGGGAAGGCTGTGAGGAGAGGTGAGGCTGCTGATGGGAGCCACAGCCCCTACCAGCCCGGGGTCTGCACAGTTGACACATCAGTCAGCCTCCGCGCGTGCAGACATGCTCGCCTTTCTCTTCTGATTAGGTTATGGGATACCTGAGAATCAACAGTCCTCAGGCAGCCGTGGAGCCGACGGATGTCAGCGCTGAGCGGCCTGCCCCCGGAGGTGCAGGAGGAGGGGCGTGGAGGACGCAGGCACAAACGTGCCACTGTCTGGCTGGGATGCAGAGCCCTCTGTGCACGTGTGGAGCACTCGCATGCGGGGAGGGCCGCTGGGGCTCCGGCCCTCGCTGGCTGACTGCGCATTAATTATGATGCCCATTTTACAGATGAAGCAAGATGAAGCGGCATTTTAATCAAGGTCGCACAGCTTGTAAGCGGTGGAATGGGGACCAAGGTTCCCTGACTTGTAAATCTGAGCTGTGTGTGCCATGCTGCAGGGGTTGGGGCTGTTCCTGGGTGAGCCTCTGCCCACGCTGGACCCAGGGAGGGCCAAGGGACTCAAGGACAGCCTGGCTCCTGGTGACGCAGAGCTGGGTGCTGGGAGCAGGTCTCAGGAGGAGTGGCGTGCTTGGCATATGAGGGATCATGGACAGGAGCCATGACGGCACCACTGGGGGCTGGGGTCAGTGCCAGCTGAGCCATGGGCAGGAGAAAGTGGGTCAGAGGCAGAGCTGGGAGAGCCCTGCAGAGCCCCAGGAGGAGGAGGGAAGGCGGGGGAGGAGGGAGGCGCTTGTCTGGTTTCTATTCTGCACCTGTGAGCAGAGGCGCGTAATTGGCGTTTGGGAGAGCCGTTCAGGCTGGGTTCAATCTGTAACAAGTCTTCTTCAATTTCCTCCTCTCAGACCCACACCGGCTTCCAGATTGCTCTGTCTGATGCTAATGAGAGGACACACATCCCTCCTTCATTCCCGGGGAATAGCCACAGCTCCACTGGCCGGGCTCCCCGGGGAGGCTCCGTGGGGTCCTGGCCCCCAGGAATGGGAAGCTGGGTCGGGGTGGGAGCCGAGAGCTCTGCCCAGCTGGGGTCCTGGGGCTGTGGCCCATGCTGGTTGCTGGAGCTTTCTGCTAAGCCTGCCTAAGCCAGGGACCCCCGCCCAGCACTCCCCTCCCCATCGCTGAGATACAGAGGATGACAGCCACCGCCGCCTTCAGCTGATCACCCACGATGGGCCAGGCCTGGGCTACACGGGTCACAGCAGCCTATGAGGGAGGCCCCACCTGACACAGGAGGAGACTGAGGCTCAGAGAAATGAAGGACAAGCCTGAGATCCCACAGTGGGGACAGAGAGGAATGAGGACTCGGGTCTGGGTCTGTCTGACGCCAAAGCCCATACCCCTCCCGCGACACCCGCCGCCTCCTGCAGCGAGATGACACCATTCCATCTGCAAAGCAGCAGCCTCCCTGGGCTGCGGGAGGCCGAGCCCAAAGGTGGATGTGTCACCCCTGGCCACCGCTGGGAGCGCCCCTGTGAGGGGTTCCCCACCTCGCAACAATCCAGATGGGGGTGCTCCCGGGCGAACTGCCTGTTGGGCTTGGCGTGAGCATCGGCAGGGGGGGAATTCACCATCCTCTGGGATGAGGTCCTCCCAGCACCAGTAGGGCCAAGTTCTGGGCTGTGTGACTTCAGGCTACTCTGTTCCTCTTTCTGTGCCTCAGTTTCCTTTCCTGTAAAATGATCTAATTTCTTAGCTGGTTGTGGTAGTACACCTGTAGTCCCAGCTACTCAGAAGGCTGTGGCGGGAGGATCACTTGAGCCCAGGAGTTCGAGGTTGCAGTGAGCTGCGTTATGATTGTGCCACTGCACTCCAGCCTCGGTCACAGAGCAAAACCCTGTCTCTAAAAACATAAAATAAAATGATCTAATTAACCAGAACCTTTTCTTCTCTTGTGGCTTTTTTTAGAGAATAGCTGGAACAGAGGGGCAGAAAGCACAGGTCTGGGAAGGATGCGGAGGTGGATCGCAGCGTTGGGCACTCACTGTGTCCTCACAGCGGCCCGGAGCACATGAACAGAGCACCGTGAGGGCACGACGCGGCCCAGAGTCGCACAGCTGGGAAGGGAGAGGAGGGACAGGGCAGCGCTGGCATCGGAACTCAGGGGTGTGTGACTCCAGCGTTAGGCTGGTCCGTGCCAGCATACCAACGATGGTCTCACCAGGTGGGTGGTCAGGGACCCCGGGGCACTGGTCCATGCCCACCAGCCCCCCAGCCCCCGCTAGACGTCCCGCGGCTGCAGCAGAGGCCTGCACCCCCCACACACCCACCTGCTTGATGCACTGCAGTCGGTCATTGGTCTGCTGGATGTGCCTGTCCATAGAATTCATTCTGGCCGTTTCGCTGGGTTCTACCCGAGAGCCATGAACGTTGTCCAGCCTGTGAAGAGAGAGGGGAGAGGGTGTCACCGAGATTGTGCCAGGCTTGCCAACCTCACGCCGGGCCCCCAGCCACCCTCTGCTCACAACACCAGCAGGTTCTAGGGCTCTTTGCTGGGCCCTGCGGGGCCACGGGGGTCACAGCTGGAGCTGGGCTGAGGGCAGGAGGCGCTCGCACGCCCACCAGGAGACGAGGAGCTACACACATGGGTGCATGCATTTCCGTACGTGCACTTGTGTGTTCGGTGGGCAGCGGGGGAGGGAAACGGCGTCCCCACGCTTGGATTCCTGGTTCAGGGATTGGCTTTGTATGTGCGTGTGTGTGTGTGTGTGTGTGTGTGTGTGTGTGTGCATGTGCACACGAGGACCTTCCGCGTGATGACTTGCACTGCAGGCGTGATCTGAGTACAGATTTGTCACGGGTGCCACCTGCCCTCCCCAAATCCCTCACGCTTTAGAGTTCTTCACTTTACAAACCATTCCCAACTCCATTGTTCCACTTTGTCACCCCCCTGCCCCCACCTCCTGGAAAAGGCCAGTGGGAGGCACCACACCCATTTTCCAGAACCTAAAGGCTCCGGGAGAGGAGGGGAGTCGCCTGACACAGTAAGCCGGCATCAGGTCCCACACCAGGAACCCGGCTCCGGACTGCCGGCCACGGCTACGTCTACCGCACAGGCCGGGCAGTCGGGTGCCTGAAGTCCTGGGCACGAGGCTCACCCTTCCTGAACTGGGGTGCAGTGGGGGGCTCGGGAGCATTAATACAAGCAGGGCTTCCCTCCAGATGGTAGAGCTAAGTGGAGGAGGCTCCCTCGGCTCCAGAAGGCCCTGACAGCCCCCAGGCCCCTCCAGGGAGGCCGCAACAGCGATGGCAGAGACAGAGGAGAGAGACTGCACAGCTCTAGTCTACCCCCTGCTCAGGCATCCATGTCTTAGGGCCAAAGCAGAAGTCTGCCCACTGCCAGCTCGCTTTGCCCTCCCACACCCAGTGGGCAGTTCAGGCTGCCCACACAGGGGTCAGACCCAGGGTGCTGGACAGGAGGCCCATGGCCCTGGCCTCCTCTGCTGTCCCACCATGCTGTCCCCCAAAGACCCCTCATCCCCGGTCATGTCAACGAAGGTCCCATTTACCCGGGACTTTTCATGTGCCGGGCACCTGCGTTCTCTCCTTTTCTTTCATGCCCACTGTCAGGCTAGGATCATCTCCATTTTACAGATAAGGAAACTGAGGTCCCCAGATCTGTTGGGCCCCCTTGGCTAACAGAATTTTGGACCGTGCCTGTCTGCTTTCTGCGTCCTGACTCTGCCTGCTGTGTGCACCCTCACTGAGGAAACCGACGCCACTGCCTTGCCCCAGTATTCGGGAAGAAAGCCTATTCCTCCTCCTCCAAGGAGCTCTTACTACACATCCTTTAAAGCAATTCTTATCGTGCCACGTGTGTTTGAAAAGGTAATTCATTTGCATAGTTCGAAAATCAGAAGGTCCAGACGGGTACCCAGTGCAGAGTCCTGGCCCTGTCCCCGCGCTCCAGGTGCCCGTCCTAGGAGAACCAGTGCCGTTGCTTCCCCTTCCAGAGAGCCTCATGTTCTAGAAGCAAATATCTACATGTCGCATCGCCTGCTGTTTCTTTTTTAAAAGACATAAAACGATAGCATTCTGTACACCTGGACCTTGCTTTTTTCCTCTTAATACTATATCTCAAAGTTTATCCCACATCGAGACATATAGAGCCTTTTTCATTTTGTAATGGCTGCACGGTATTCCAAGGTACAGATGAAGCATTTATTCCACCAACATCTGACTATTTACCCCCCTGCCAAGGGCTGTTCTAAGGCCTGAGGCCCCAGACAGGGCCCCTCCACTCAGGGATTCACACTCCAGCCTGAAATGATGGAGCCTGAAGCTGTTAACAAATTTTTACTATTGCAAACAGTGTTGCACGAATAACCTTTTATATTGGCACATCACACATGTGTGAATTAATCTGGAGAGCACACTCTCAGAGCGGAGTTGCTGGGTCATTTGGGCATTTGTACTTGTGATAAGTGCTTTCGGAAGCTCTCCGGCAAGAAGGTAAAAGCGAGGATGTGCCCACATTCATTGCTTCCACCCCCACCCTGCCAGCCGTCACATACCCTGACGTCAACTGCTCCACCCATTGTTTCTCCATCTAAATGCCTGCCTGTCCATCCGTCCACCCACCCATTCAGACAACTCTAGTCTCTACTTGCTCATCCACGAATGCTTTCACTCACCCAGAAAATGCTTTTTAATAACTATGCTGTGCTGGGTCCCAGGCTAGATCGATGGGGCGTGCAAAGGTTAGAAAGAAGTAATTTTCTTGTGTTCAGGGAACTCTTGGTCCAAGCCTGTATTGACTCCAGGTCACCTATAGGTGATTATCTGTTGAGCTTCTCCTATGAGTCATTGCTGGTCCAGGCACAGTGCAGAGAGAAAAAATGCTATTATATACCCACTTTACAGATGAGGAAACTGAGGCTTGGAGGCTGTAGTTGGTTGGGTAGGAGCCAGCTGTAGAATGCTGGCTTTCGGATCATGCCCTCTGCTGTTGAACAGGTGTTGGGGAGGGGCTGGGGGTGCAGGTGTGTGTGTGTGTGTGTGTGTCTGTGTGTGTGTTGAGGGGACGAAGTGGTGAGGGTGGAACTCCCTTTGGTACCCCTGTACGTCCCCCAAGCAGGGGCTAAAGTTCTCCTCTCAGAGTTTATCTGCAGAGAGCCACAGCCAGCACTCACGTGACACAGACTCCTGGGGCCAGGGACAAATATGGGGGGTGGGGGGTTGGGTAGCAGGAACACAGCAGGGCCCAGAGCAGGAGCAAGCCAGTGCCACCTTCAATGAGAACACCTCAGTTCCCGGTGCCTGGCCCCATCTGAGCTGAAGGACCCTGGTGTCTCCCAGGCACCACATATACCAGTGGGCTGCCAAGGCTTGGGTCCCTGCTGGGCATGGATGAACACTGGCTGCCAGGGTTCCAGGACAGAGTGCAGTGTCCACAGCCAGCCCGAGGGACCCAACACACAAAGGCCAGGGGCGGGTCAGCTCCCTTCTGGAGGAGACTGAAGGAAGTACAAAGAAACCCCAGGCCCACCAGACTCCACCTGCTGTCTGCAGGCCGCAGCCGCCCAGGACAAAGGGCCTGTGGTGGCCCGTGCAGCCAGCAGGGGGCGCCCTTGACAAGCCTAAGTGCTGCGAGGGCCAGTGGAGGTTCCTGGGCACTGTGGAGGTTCAGGGTGGTCTCTGAGCCCGCCCTCCTCTTCCTCACTGCAGGAGGGCCTTTGAGCAGGCTTCTCGGTTTTCTTGGCCTTGGTTTCCTCACTCGTAGAACAGGACAGTGCAGAGGGGTGTTAGGTGGTTTCATAAGGCTCTGCCTCTTAGCAGGAACTTTCCCCAGCATGGGCATGGCACCGTGTCCAGGGTCAGAGACCCAGTAGGCCTTGAGGGGCCGACAGAGTTTCTGGAGCCCACCCAAGGAGGTCCCAGGCAGGCACCGGGAGCCCAGATCCACCCAGCCAGCGACCTGGGCTTTTCTCCCTAGCCGTGGCTCCACCCTACAGGAACCAAGGAGTGCTAGGCTGGGCTTGGGACACCTGCAGGTCCCAGGGTGGGTGGGTGGCTGGCAGGAGACACATCACAGATCATAAGGACAGCTGTGTGTCCCATGTTTCTTAGTCTCTAAAAGAACAAATGGCTGGCTTATTAAGGAGGCACCTATAGGTGAGGTGATGTTTTTAAACTCTGAGATCAATGGTAGGAAGTTGGGGTTATTAACACCAGGAATGGAAGGGACGGGAGACTCCAGTGTCCACAGTAAGAGTCAAAGGCCTTGAAGGCTAAGGGTCCCAGGCATGAAGAGAGGAAGGGCTCAGGGAAGCATGAGGGAGGTAGCTTATGGAGCGGGCAGGCTGGGCTCTTCCATTTGTTTTGTACCTGCTAGTTTGGGTACCACACCAGGGCCTATGCAGTGCTAATTTTCTTAATCCTTAAAAGGCTCAGCGAGGTGAAGCAACTTGCCCAAGGTCACACAGCCAGAAAGCTGCTGGTCTGAGATTCAAATCCTCTGCCTCTCTGTTAATGTGTCGTCTTTTCCACTCCTCCGGACTGGTGGGCAGAGACTCCTGGCACTCCCCACCTCGTGCAGTGCCCGGGCCCAAAGAGCTGTCCTGCTTGTTTGTCCAACCTGCCCAAACCCACTCACTAGCTTCCAAGGCCCTCCCAGCAGCGCTGGCTCCCTGCATGCTGGCCGGGCTGGGAAGTGGTGGCCATCTAGCGGCCGGCAGAGGTCGCCCTTCGCCACGGGAGCACTGCCTGGGTTCGGTCGCTGCCTCCGCCTCCGGGCACCTGGACTCCTTTAAGCCTTTACAAGTCGCTACAAATCCTCTGTGGCTGCAGCTCCAGTGGCCAGTGAGGCCGAGCCTCCCTCCCAACAGATCACTGGCAGCCCGGCCCTGAGTGCACCCGTGGCCTCAGCCCTCCTGGCTGCCTGTCTGCCTCTGATGGGGGGTGGGCTCAAGCAGGGGACCCCCGCCCCAGTTCAGGACCCACCATCTCTCCTGGTCTGAGCAGCTGTAAGCCTGCTGGTGATGCAAAGCTAGTCAGTGTCAGCGGGGACTGATGGTGCCCCCACCCTACCACCCTCCTGCTGTGCAAGCAGGGCAAAAGGCTGGGCCTCAGTTTCCCTATCTGTGAAACGAAGGATCAGGCCAGCCAGTCGTTCGCGGTCCATCAAACTCCCACATCTTAGAATTTCCCTGTGAGGAGCTCCAGTTCTTTGGAAGAGTCCACCTCCACAGGAGTAGAACACTTGCCTTTGGAACTGCAGAGCCTGTCTTAGGGCAGCCCTGTGGGGAGGCCACGGGCTCCGGCAGCGATTCTTCCAGGCAGCCCAGGGCTGTGACGCTGCCCCTTCCACAGCTCTGCACTTTCCTTGCTCCTTCTGCTTGGCTGGGCTCAGCTGTGCAAATGGAAGTTTTTGGATGGTGGCAATGGGTCGGCCCGGTCTTCCCAGCTCCTAGGAGAGGTCTCGCAGAGCCGAGCTTCCATTTACACTTCTCAGCACCTGGCAAGGCGGGGCCGAGTGTACCCTTGGTGGTGCCTAGCCCAGGGGGATGCACGTAGGGCTGCTCAGAGAATACAATGTGGACAGCGAAGGGGCCTGCGGACCACCTGTCCCATGCCATTGTACGGCAGGGTGGGAGGCAGAGGTCGAGAGAGGGAGAGAACACAGACGGCGCCAGCGGCTGAGTTGGCCCCGAATCCCTCTGGCAGTTCTAAGTAGGGCCTCTGGATTGTCCCTGGGCAGCGTCTCTCCTGGTCTGAAAGGTTGGAGGAGGCAAACGGCCCTCAAGAGGCTCCTCCCTGGATGCAGGATAGACCCATGGAAACGTGGTGCTCCGCAGGCACGTCCCCAGGGTGGCAGGCCAAGCTAACAGTCCGTTGTACAAACACAAGGGTTTTATTTCTCATCTTTGAGGCTTCCCTAGTTAATTGGTACACTTAACACGCACGCACCCAGGGAGAGAGGCGTTTGCACCGCACACGTGTGGGCACAGGCACAGACACACGTGCTCCTTTGCGCACTTAGAGCAGGTACATGCGCACACTGAGTGCCGACACAGATGCACGTGAGCACACACATCTCATGACAGCTTGCACAGGCAAGTGGCGGGTCCCCGGGGAGCTATGTGAGCAGCGGTGTGCAGAAATGATTCAATCACCATGCACATCTGCAGCTCAGGTCCCCCGGGGCAAGCGGAGCTGGCAGCAGGGGTGGGAGGGCTCTACCTACAGCCTGAGCGCAGAGGCTGCACTCCAAAACATTGCCAGGGCCAGTGAGCTGGGTGGGGACACGCCTGCTGCTGGGCCTGGCGGGAGAGCCCAAGGGTCCAGGGGACCCCCCTGGGCCTTCACCAGCCTCAGACTCTGAGAAGAACAGACGCCATGAGCCCTGGGCTCAGCAGCGACCTGCCAACCTGCATGTGCCGGAGCCGGCCAGGGTCCTCCTCAGCCTGGCCCCCACCTCCCCTCACTCCCAGCATCCCCCGCATGGGGCTGCTCCCTGCCTCCTGGAGCATGCTCTCAAGACCATACCTCCATGTCTTTGTCATGGACTGGCCATCAGCCCAGACTGCCTGGCCCTCTCCCATCCATCACGGTCTGGCTCAACTGCCACCCTCTTTCTTGGTTTCCCCCAGCAGAGCCGCTCGCTCCCACTCCTGTCCCCTAAGCATCCCTGTCACGCATCCCTATCTCAGTGGCACGAGATCAGTGACGTCCGTGTCTTTGCATCCGTCTCCCCTGTGAGCTGGGATGTCTTCCAGTGACGGATCCCAGAACCCAGCCCAGGGCCTGGTACCCAGCAGGTGCTCATTAGATGGATGAACAGATGGCTGGATGCACAACCACTGTGGGTGTACACGTGACCCAGGGTGGTGAGAGCAGAAAACCCAGTGACCTAGTCCTAATCAGAGGATCTTGGGACTCGGAGAGCCGCTGGTCACAACGTCCAGGGCTCCCAAAGAGTGATACATGTGCCACCAGTGGAACAAGGATGACAAGCTGGTCCACAGGCAAACCTTTTACGTTTTCATAGTGAAGTTTTTGGACAAGGACAACGATCACTGGTGAGCTCATAAATGTTATTTAGGATGCAGTTCAACTAGGTAGAACGGCAGACCTATGTGGATCAAAGAAACTTTTTTTTTGACACAGGGTCTTGCTCTGTTGCCCTGGGTAGAGTGCCGTGGCGTCATCCTAGCTCACAGCAACCTCAAACTCCTGGGCTCAAGCGATCCTCCTGCCTCAGCCTCCAGAGTAGCCGGGACTATAGGTGTGCACTACCACACCTGGCTAATTTGTTCTATTTTTGGTAGAGACGGGGGCTCACTCTTGCTCAGGCTGGTCTCGATCTCCTGACCTCAAGCGATCCTCCCGCCTCAGCCTCCCAGAGTGTTAGCATTACAGGTGTGAGCCACTGCGCTGGGCCTAAAGAAACATTTTAAACCTAGTATGGATGGGATGAAAGTGACCGAGGTCAGGAAAGCGCTGATGTGGACTGATGCCCTCCTCGTCTTAAAGGGAAGGAGCGGAAGCTCAGAGGGGTGCAGGAACTGCCTGTGGTCACCCAGCAGGTGGGTCTTCCACTCCCAATCCTCGGGACCCCGCACCAGGCACGCAGCCTGGAAGCACAGAAGAGGTGGTGAGGCGAGGACAGTAGCACAGTGACTTCATGCTCTACCCCAGGGAAGTCAGGAAGAGTGGCGAGGGGCAGGAGATGAGGAGGGGAGAGGGACAGAGGAGGCAGTGCCGGGCAGCTGGCCCTGCGCAGCTGCTTCTAACTCTTAGCAGGGCAGCCTGGGCGGGCAGCAGTCCTGGGAGCACACCTTCCTACACCTGTGTCCTCACCTGTCACACAGGAAGGCACCTCTCCTCCTTGCCCCATGTGCTAGGAGAGGAGCATATGAAGTCACTAAGGGGACAGTGCTCTGAAAAGTTAAATCGTGGATCCAGACTACAGCTCTTCAGAATCCAGCCCCTCCTTCCTCAACCCGGGCAGTGCTCCTGTGCCAAGGCTGGACAAGGCTCCACACCGCCTGGCACAGAGTTCAGATGCTTTGGCTTGGCACTCAAGGCTTCCGGTAGGGTGGACCCATTTCTCTCCATGACCCAATCTGCCAACACCCAACCTACTCCACAGGACACCCATCGTCAACGCTGGCTAAGGGGACAGTATAATGCATCCTTGGCACTTCAAAGCAGGGGCTTCATGTCACACAGCTACGCCTGACAACTTGTCCTGGGACACGAAAGTTAATTCAGAAGGAGTGATGGATTACCAGAGAAAACACTCACTGATGTGGCCTGACAAAGGTGCCAGCCCACTGTCCCAACCCACGCGGGGCTGGGATGCCAGCTGCATTCGGGTGTACCTTGTCCCTCTGGGCCCATGATGCCATGAGGCTTAGGCCATGTTCTTGAGGACAAACCCTCCTGCCATTCTCTGGCCACACTCCAAACCCCTGACCTCACAGTGAACTTCCTCGGACAGCTTCTCTCCCCAAAAGGCAAAGGAGGGCTGGATTCAGCCCTGGCAAGGCCCCCTGGGCTTTTTCTCATTCCCAAGGAAGGCCATGCCCTACTTTTTGTTTCTGCAGAATGGAAAGAGAAACTAAACAACTACTGAACATACATGTGTCAAACACTAGGTTCTCTAAGTCTGCGGTCCCCAACCCGGTGGCCTGTTAGGGACGCCCCCCAACCCTTGGAAAAATTGTCTTCTACGGAACTTCGGGGGTGCGCTGCATGGCAGGAGGTGAGCGGCAGGCTCGTGAGCAAAACTTCATCTGTATTTACAGCCGCCCCATCGCTCACATCACCGCCTGAGCTCCGCCTCCCCCTCATCTGTGGAAAAATTGTCTCCCATGAAACCATTCCCTGGTGCCAAAAAGAGCGGGGACCACTGCCCTAAGTCACCTTGCATAAGCCTTGGAACCCTACTGTGATGTTCCAATTATTATTACTGCACTACAGATGAGGAAACTGGGGCTCCGAGAGGTCCAACGACTTGCTCAGGGTCACACTACTGAGCAGTGGCAGCGCCAGGATTTGAACCCAGGTCTGATTGCAAAGCCCATGTCTTTCAGCATCGTGCTCTCCACGGGAATGTGGCAGGCCTTTCTCACCCTGGCCCTCACCGCCCTGAGTGAGAGGAAGGCGACCCGCACTGCTGTGGGAGCTGAGGCGGTACAGAGGTGAGGAGTCACAGGCCTGCCCAGGGCGGGGCCCAGGCCCTAAGCCTCTCCCTGGAGGACAGTGGCCCTGACCTGGCTTCGTCTCAAGGCTAGTGCCTGTGATTGTCATGAAGTGGAGAAGAGGTGGGTGGGAACAGTTACCCAAAGGCCCTTAGAAGATGTGGGGAGGGATGTGACTGAAGACGGAAACAGGACCCCTAATCTCCAGCTGGTGCCCTCTAGAAGGCTGTTCCTATAGCCCTGGCTCCAGGGTCGAGGAGTTGTTCTCCACTATCCCCTCACTAACCCCAGGTCCCCAAAACAGGGAACTCCAGGCAGGGGTAGGGACAACGGGATCCCCCAGGAAGAGCCAGGCAGAACTGGATGAGTCCTTAAGGACCACCTGGCATGGGGACAGCAGGGCTATGGTGTGTCTGTGGTATGGACACCACCCCCACCTCCTGCCCCCACAGCAGGCATGACTAATCAGCCCCGGCACTCTTCCCACCGAACCCAGGCATGCCCAGCCAACTCCATACACTCTTCTGCCCAGCCATTCTTAACCACCTGGTACCAACACATGAGAAGAAGTCTTCTAGGTGGCCCATCTTTGAAAGGAGAGTGAACAGAGGCCCAGAGAGGGGAGGGCCTTAGCTGGTGGATCCACATGCAGATTCCCGATGCCTGACCTTGTGCTCTTTCCCCTAAACCGAGTGTCACAACCGGACTCTTCTCAAGCTAAAAGCCTCATGGATGGGTAAACCAGCTTCAAGCAACATTATGTCACAGTCTCACAGTTGCCTGCAAACAAGTATTATTCCATTTTGCAGCCCAGAAAGTTGAGGTTCAGAGTGGGTAGGTGGTTTCTGCCTAGTCACACAGGGAGGTGTGGCTGGCCCGGCGCAGTAGCTCTCCTCCCAAGCCTGTACTTTGGTTTTTACTAACTGTGTGTGCCTATTCCTTTAGTTGCTATTAACTGTCAGCAGGATTTAAAAAAAGTTCTCAAAAAATAAAAAAAATTAGGGAAAGAGGAACCAGAAGGCAGAAAATAAGCTGAACGTGGTAGACGTAAGAACAGCAATGAACCGACCTCATGGAACTGATCTTGGGATCTGCTCAGGACTATCCTGGCATTTACAGATGAGAAACTGAGGCCTGGGGCAGGGGTGAGTGTGGGTAGAGCCCTGAAGACCCCACTGTGGGTCAGAGGCAGGCCAGGCCCCACACCAGGCCCCAGGAGCCTCAGCTGCCCTGAGCTTCCCGGCTCTCTCCCTGCCCCTAACCACGTCCCGGCCACCCCTGCACATGCCTGCCCAGGCCAGGCCTGCGGTCAGTCCCCAGACAGCTCAGACAGCCGCCTCGGGGGTGGGGGTGGGGCAGGACAGGGTGCCCATGCCAAGTCTGGCGGGAACAGGGGCTTGGCTCTCATTGCGAAGCATCTGTGGTTTCCCTGCAGAAGCCGTGTGCAGTCCCCAGGGCTCTGTGTGGAGACTTTCCACATCCCTGGATCTGAGGGCCCCAGCTGGGTTGAGGCTGGCGCACTGACCCATCGAGCCCCCCTCTCCAGAAAACCCAAGGCGCGGGGAGCTGTGACTCAGCTGGCTGTGGGTCCCCTCACACCGCCCGGCCGGTCTTCCGTATTCTGGGAGTCTCTGGGTGTGAGGCTACTCAGGAGACTGTGCCGCCCCAGCCCAAGACTGGGATGGGAGCCCTCACCCCCGAACCCTGCAGGCACCCTGAGAACACTGCTTCCTGACTGCCTGCTGAAAGCTGACAGAGACAAAAATCTTGCAAAATGCTCCTAAGCTGCATGATGATTTGACACTCCGTGCACATTACAGTTTACAAAGCACTAGTTGACCCTTATTTCACCCCATTGTAGACAGGCAGTGTACCTTAGTGGCTAAGGGCACCAGGCTGCCTGGGTTCAAATCTGCAATCTGCTGCTTGCTGATGCCAGTCGCTAGCCTCAGCATGCACCGTAAACGGGTAACGATAGTCACGGTAATAGTACGCCTTCCTGGGCTGCTGAGCTCATCCATGTGAGTTAGCGACCAGGAAACAGCCCAGGCCTGAGGGGGTTGGACGTAAGCTCTATAGGGCCCTGGTGGGCTTTATCGGCTCCATCACACACATGAAGAAACGGGGAGCAGAGGAGCCGGTGCTTGCTTGGGGGAGTTAACTGCCACCACTCTGCATGGTAAGGATTTTCAACATTTAAAAAAAAAAAACCTATTTTTTAAAGCTATTCTTTAGCCTTGCAATATCTTAGCGAGAAACTCTATTTATGACACCATGAAAGGGGCTCAGGCTGGATAGAGGCGCCTCTGGGAACCACAGCGTGAGCTCAAGCAGGATGCCTCCGAGGACGTGGGTGGTTGAGGCTGAGAGGGAGGCCGAGAGGGAGGCAGGGGCTTGTGCCCACCAGCCAGAGTGCCAGGTTGAGGACTGGCAGACTCTGTTCTCATGGCCAAGGCCAGTCACGGAAAGTCCCAGAGGGAGGGAAAGAGAGCTGGGGTAGGAGCTTTGGAACAGGTGAGCTCCCCCAGGAGTGGCCTGGTCGCCCAGGTGAAGCTGTGCAGGTGGGCGGGAGATCAGAGAGGAGTCCCGGCTGTATTCTAGTGGATGGGACACCCCAGTGGCACCGCCCAAGATCCGTTCCTTAGACTAGGTGCTCCCTGGTCAGATGAGCTGGGGGAAGCTGCAGGTTCTGGGAGACTGCTACAGCACACCATCTGGCTTTTCCCAAAGTGACAGGATCACAGACGCTTTTTTCCCTAAACACTAGATTTCCCCAGAACTCACTTCGAGAAACACTGGCCTAAGAGGCGTGGCCACAGGGTGGAGAGGCTGGAGCGGAGGCAGAGAGGGTGCAGGGAGGGCCGGCAGGCTGGGGGCCGGGAGGGGTGCCCCCAGGCAGGGGCCTTAGGAAGACTCCCTGCTCCACGCTGGGCTCTGGCCACAAAGGTCTGTGGGAAGAGAAGCCGCAGAAAGATCTGAATCCTGGATTCTGAATCTAATCCTGCCCAGCTTCATGAAAGCCACTGCCATCTCAGACATACCCAACCAGCCAGGGCCTGCCTGAAGGTCCCCTCCCCCAGCAAGACTGGTCTGGGTGGGCGCAGGGGCCCAGGTCACTTGCTGGAAGGGCAAAGGCCAGAGGAGGAAGGTCACAGAAGCTGCCTGAGGCAGAGACTAGGTTAGCTGGGGAGACTGCCACGCCCCTCTCCCCTGCCCCACCCAAACAATGAGCTCTGCCACCAGGGTTGGGGGGGTGGGGGGGCCAGAGAGCCAGGGCTGTCTACCTGAGGCGGTAGGCGCCCTCCTGCAGCCACTCTGAAATCTCCATTCGTAATTATGAATAACAACGAGAACAATAGGTGTGTCACTCTTTATCTACTCTGCCAGGCTGCGTATCTGGCATTTCACATGAATTACCTTCATAACAATATAGCTAAAGGCAGAATGAGTAGCACATCTACAGATGGGAAAACTAAGGCTGAAAATAATTAAGAAACTTGCCCGAGATCAGAAGATGGCTAAGCTGGGATTCGAACCCAGCTCTGCCGGACTTCAAAGCCCAGCAGCTATCCACAAAACCAAGTTATGGTGGCGCCATTCTGGGGCAGACAGCCCGGCTCCTGGCTGTCCTGGGGGAGGCCCTCTGGGTCATTCGCTCTCTTGCTCTGTGTCAGCTCTGCATTGGCCCTGCCCAGCCTGGGCTGGGACATAGGACAAGAGGTGACCTCTCAGTGCCCATTTTGTCAGCCCTGGAAGGATGGGGCTGATTGAGATGTCACCAGCTTCTCCCTGCACCCCAAAACCCCGAAGGCAACAGAGGCGCTTGGCTTTAGTGAGCACTCACTGCACCAGCGTCATTCCACCCAATTCTCATGCCAACCCAGCAAAGTGGGCATCACTGCTCAGACTTTACAGAGGAGGAAACCGAGGCCCAGAGAGGTTACATAACTTGCCCAAGGTCACACAGCTGGGCAGTGAGGTTGCTGAGACTGGAACCCGGCTTTGACTCATTTCAAAGGTCTCAGCTTAATCACACACCTAGCCTGGCGGAGTCCACTTGGCCTGACGCAGGGCTAAAGCCAGGTGCTGGGCAGAGATTCCTGCCAGGCCCAGGGCCATATTGCCATGTGACTGAGGTGCTCTGCCCCGCGACTCTCTGGCCTTGGGGAAATGGGGACTGGGTGAGATGATTTCTAAGGCACCTTCTACCTTTAATGCTCTGGCAGCAGGTTGGGAGAAGAAAGGATTAAATAAAAAAATAGGATGACATCTCTGACTTCCAGCAGCCTGAAATCCAGCTGAAGGCAGACAAACAAGTACCAACCTACCTGCTGGTGGTGCCCATCACCGGACTGGACTGCTGAGGCCCTGGGCCAGGCTGGGGGGGCACCCCACGGGCTCCCTGGAGGAGGAGGATGGAGCCAGCCCCACGGGCCAGGGGGCAGTGTGGCTGGGCAGAGCGTGAAGGCGGGTGTGGGCAGGGAAGGCCTGTCTTATTGTGGAAATGAAACCACATGCCCAGCGCCCTTTTGGCCAGGCCTGGCCCGTCAGTCGCCGGGGTGGCACAGGCGTCATTTCTAAGGAAGAAGGTATTGAAATGAAGCAGGACCCTTACAATGCATCTGCTTTCTAATTAACTAGCCCTGCTGCCTTAAGAGATTCCCTGCTTACGTTCATTCTTCTGAAAATTCCAAAGTGCTATTTCTGACCTGTGATTTACTGTTGCCGTACGTCTCTATAAGCAGTGTTTTAGCTTAAGTGGCAGTTGCATATTAATTACAAAGTTAATTATGTGCTGTGTAATCATGCTGTAATTCATTAGTTTACTCTATACTCTGAGAGCCTCGTGCTAATAGCAAGATCTGACAGCGTTTTAGGAATCAATGGGAAAGATCCGCCGGAAATCCAGGATGAGGCTGAAAAGGATTTGCGACCCCACAGAGATCCTTCCTTGGGACCCACTGGCTCTCCCTGCAGCAGTCTTTGTGCCCCGAGCAGGCACCCCGCCTGGAACACACGCATCTGCGGAGGGCAGTGGAAAACCTAGCCGGTCATGTTTTCCTCCCCCCATGGAAGTGCAAGGACAGGAACAGAATTTGTTTAAAATTACTTACGGAACAGAGAGTCACTGCTGGGTGAAAAATTAACTGCTCAGATCACCCAAAGTGGCCCCGGGAGGACAGAGCAAGGGGCAGACCAAGGAGGGGCCCGGAAAGGATTCGGGTCCCAGGCAGTTGTTCAGATGGGAAGACCAGGCCCAAAAGGGGGAGGCACGTGTCTGGGGTTTGGACCAAAGTCTCTCCACGTCCTTTTCCTCCCCTGCAGTGTCCTTAACAACATCCAGGGATCCGAACGTGAACGCTGGCCACATTTCTCTCTCTCTCTTCCTTCCCGTTGTGTTTTGTCTCCAGCAGTAACCTACACAGTCATTCGAGCCTGGCCGTGAATCCTGAGCTGCACCCAAGGCCCAGGTTCCTGTCTGCGAGGCGGGTGGGTGAGAGCTCCCGGCCTCCTGGTGCGGGGATCAGATGATGGACAGTTACGAGACACAGACACTCGAGACCCTGCCCAAACCTTGGCTGCTCTAGAGTTCTTCCAGAGGATTCTTTTCTAAAACCATCTCTCCCAAGGCCCAGTGTTGTCAGCCACTGAACAATCATCCCTGATCCTCCAATGGCATTTAAAAGTCAAAGTGAGTAAAGACAGGCCTGCTCTGAAAAACCTCCCCTCCACCCTCAACTCTCTGCAAATCTCTGGATCAAATTTCAAGCCCTTATTGCAGGAGGGGAAGATACATAGGCTGTGACCTACCCCGGACATAGCAATCTGGTGGCTGAGACCCTCTGCTTTCCAAATATAAACCTGCTTGTTTTATTTGTGCTGACAGCTGAACGGGGAAGAAAAGAGAGAGAGAGAGAGAGAGAGAGAGAGAGAGAGAGAGAGATGTGGAAGTCCTTTTCCTTCTGGCTGCAGTTAACAATTGGAGAAGAGGGACTTGGAGCCCCAGCTGGCATGGGAGGAAGACAAATAAGAAAAAACAAAACATGTCCTCGTGCTACAGTGGAATGTTTAAAAAAGAGGTGAAAAACACAAGGTCAGGGACAGATTTCATTTTCTATAATTTCGGCAGGCTCGGAGAGGAGGCAGGATGCTGCCGACTCGACAGTTTCGGGGGAATCAGTTTTGGAGGGAACTCATTTTGTGTGTGGGGGGGTGCATCTTAACAGCCAAAGCGCTATGGTTTCCTTTCCTGGGAACACACTGGTTTCCCTGGCAACAGAGAAGTCCAGCCTCCAAAGTTCTGACAGGAGACCAAGGCTTGGCCTGGGATGCTCCCGACAATCATCGGTGGCCAAGGCGTCACCACCCTGCTTGCCTGGGCAGTGAGCCGGGCAGGAGAGGTGCAGAAATTCAGCTCCACAAAAATACGGGCACTGGTCCTCATCTCTCCCGCCCACACTCGTGCAAGCAGCTACTCATCCCCAGATTCACGGCTTTCCAGAGCTTTATGGCTGAGCAGGTAAAAATGCCAGGAACAGCTTGGAAGCAAGCCTGCGTCTGACAGCACCTGAGGGCCCCGGGGAGGCAGTAAAGGCTCTGCGGCTGGCAGCGATGGACCAGCACGGGCAGGGCTTTGCGCACAGCACACTTCGGCCCTTGTGCGGCTGACACAGGGGAACCGGATCAGAACAGAGCAGGCCTGGGATTTCTAAAGTCGTCTCCCTCCATCCACGCTCACTCATGCAGCTCGAGAGGCACCTCCTGGATTTAGAGCCCATCTTCCCAGAGAGAAATGCTGAAATGTCTGGCCTGGGAAGACGCAGGCTGCGCATCAGGTGTGGGAGGGAAGGCGGGTGAGTGAGTCAGAGAGAGGAGAGGAGGCAGAGAGGGGGCCGTGACCACATTTGCAGAGCACTTATCCGGCCGCCTCCGGGAGCTGTGCTAAGTGCTCAACACACATTATCTCATTTAATTCATTCTCCAGCTGCCCGGTGAGGCAGACACAATTATCTCTCCCTGAAGGGAATTGAGGGGTTAAGTGACCTGCCCAAGGCCACCCAGTAAGTGGATGGCAGAGCCGTGAGTCACATCTGCCAGTCTCCAAGGCCTGTTCTCACGCTCACTCACATCAGGAGAGGGGTGGATGGAAGCTCGGGGGCAGGGGCAGGGACAGACGCTCTGGCTGGTGGCTTCTTCCCCTCATGGTGAAAGGAAGACAGAGGTTGCCCTCTCCAGACCCTCCCCGTCTGTTCTAAACATCCTGCTCACTGTCCTCCCCCAGGAAGACAGGCCTCGGAGCAGAACCACCTGGAGGCTCTGAACCCGAGGCTCCAGGGCCTGTGTCCCACTTCCAGGGAGATGCACAGTGGCTGATGTTTCCTGAGGGCCTGATACTGCATCCTTTATGCGCTTTATCTCCTCCAAGGGCATCAACAACCCTATGAAGTCGATAGTAAAAGTCCATTTTATCCACAAGGGACTGGAGGCTCAGAGAGGGTCAGGAGTATGTCCAAGTTCACACAGCTAGCAAGGGGCAGAGCTAGGATTCAAGCCCTGGTCTGATCCCCAAAACCCAAGTACACTTTTTTTTTTTTAAGAGTCAGGGTCTTGCTCTGTCACCCAGGCTGGAGTGCAGTGGTGTGACCATAGCTCACTGCAACCTCGAACTCCTGGCATGAAACAATCCTGCCTCAGCCACTGCAGTGGTTGGGATTATGCTGGGCCTGAGTACACTGTGAAGATGACGATGACAATGATATGACGACAACTACACTTTCCTGACCTCACACCATGTGCTCTGCACCGTTTTAAGTATATATTAACTTATTTTCTTCTCTCAATCATCCTATGAAGAATAGCTATGATTAGCCCCATTTTACAGATGGGGAAACTGAGATAGATCTTTGAAAGCAGCATGTCAAAGACACACAGCTAGTAAGGCACAGGGCCCAGGGCTGCACCCAACCAGGCAAACTCCAGAGCTCACACTCATAGTCCACAGGATGCACCGATTCTCCAACCCCTGGGGCACCCTGCCTCCCAGCGCCGAGTCCTTGATTCTGGATGGTTCTGGGACGCTGTCAGGGCAGGCAGCAGTTGGGGGCCCAGGTTTTTCCCTTCACAGAGCTCAGCTCCCTGGAGAACTTCTCCTGGCCAGGGGACATCAGGCAGGACCCGGACTGTGTCTCTGCGCCTGTGTGTGTGCGTGCGCGCGCACGAGCAGTAGGCCCGTGCTGCATCCGGGGTGTGCGTGCGGCTGATTTATAACCCTCCGAGAAAACAGAATTGCAAATCTCACCCACAAATCTTCCTTATCGAGGTACTTGCGACAGGCAGACATGTCGTGAATTCCCAAGAACAGGCAGGCCTCCCCCCAGCCTCAGCTCCCTCGTGCTCCCTGCCCTCTGGGGGCTCCAAGGGGCCAGGGTCGGCTCTGCGAAGTTCCCCTGCCTGCCAGCAGCCGGGCCAGCTCAGCCCTGGCAGTGGCTGCCCACCTAAACGTCAGCTCCTGAGTGACCCGGCCGAGGGGGAGCCCCTCCCAGGCAGTTCCGGGTGCCTCCCAGCCTGTCCCACCGCGCTGGCCGCCCTGCTCCCGCCCTCCCTGCTCGGATGGTGGGGACAGGTCCCGTAACACCTGCAGAACTGAGGAGGAGGAGGACTGTGAACGTCTACAGAGCCTGTACCACGCACCACGCGCTCCACTAAGAGTTCAGGACAGGCTCATCTCGTTTAACTGTCCCGACAACCCTCGGAGGCCAGGCTCAGGGAGGTTAGGGGACCGGGCTCTACGTCTGAGCACAGGCAGCGCGATCCCAGAGCCTGTGCTCGCAGCCACTGCACCACGTTCTCGCCGATCCTGAGGCTCCTCACATCCTCGTCCCCCTTAGGGGCTCTCAGGCCCCGTCCCTGAGCACAGACTCTCAATCCACTGTCCCCAGAGGGGTTTGGGCCTGGCCGGGGTCCCCTTGTTGGTGTTTAGCCCCGTTCCAATATTCCCAGATGTGACCCACTGGGAGGTGTTCCTGGCTCCTGCACACGCGGAACCAGCACTGCCACACGCTGAGTCCAGCTCACACGGCCCCCCAAACCCAGCCCCGGGGCACTGTGGCTGCAGACCACAAGAGAGGCGCGTGCTTTCTTTCCCACAGACCTGCCCCAGCCGGGCCCTCTCGGAGGTCGGTGGTGGCCAAGTCAATTCCCCTGCTGCCCCACCTGCTGGGGTGGGGAGGAGACAGGTGAGGATGGGCAGGGGGAGGCCCCAGTCATGGCTCTGCCCTAACCTGCTGTGTGACCCGGACCAGTCCCTGTCCTTTCTCCATTTTGTCTTTTGTCATCCAGAAAATGGGCTGGGCTTGCCTCAGATCACTGGGAGCATTAAGTTACACAAGCAGGGGAGAGGCCTTGACCCTCAGGAGAGGTTACTGTCACGCACACACACGCAACACGCACACATATGCACACACAGACACAGCACATACAGTTCTGGTAGCATCGGGTACAGGATTCCCCAGCCCAGCCCACCCAGCACGACACACCCCCGCCTGGCACCAGGGGAGAGTCCTGGCTCCTCCTCCTCCTCCTCCGGCTCAGACTCCCTCAGCCCCAAACCTGTAATCCCCAGCAGGGAAAATGACAGCCTTGCCCAGCAGCCGCCCTCGGCCAGTGGGTGGGGAGCCGGGCGGTGGCCATGGTGGTGGCTGGGAGGCGGGCCGGGGCACACAGCCTCGGAGTCAGGGGAGGTCAACGGCTGGGGACAAACGCCATGGGACTGTGGGCAGAGGACAGCTGAGAGAGAAGGGGGAAGGGCAGGCTCAAGGCCTCAGGGTTAGCCTGAGGCTGGCCCTCTGCAGGACAAGGCTCAGAGAGAGTTAGCAATGGGGGTGGGGGGCTCGGGTGTGTGTGTGTGTGTGTGTGTGTGTGTGTGTGTGTATGTGTATGTGTGCGCGCTCACAGAACCATAGGGAAGGGAAATCTGCAGGGAGGCAAAGGGGCAGGCTTTGAGACCCTTCGGCAGGCTGGCCAGACCCCTGGGGTTGGGGGTAGGGGGCAGCAAGGCAAGCCTTGTCCACAGCTTTGGGTTTGGGAAGCTACACGCACACTGATTCCTGCGCCTTGCCCCGGCCCCCCGGGAGGGCCTTAGGAACTTGCATTTCAGAATGAGCCTCTGGGGTCTGGGTGCAGCTGGCTGGCAGGTGGCTGCTTTGGGACCCCTGGATGGCCCTGCCCCAGGGAGGTGTGGGGGGTTTCTCCTGCCTGTGCTGCCTCCCCCCAGCACCCACCTCCACTTGGCAGGAGGGCGAGCCTGCAACAGTGCCACCGACACCCCAATGGCGTCTGCCGAGCCGCTCACCACCTGTCTCAGTAGTACACAGCACGTTTGTAGGCAGCCATGGGACTGTCCCCACTTACTGAGGCTTATGAGGAGACTGCCGCCTGGGTCAGCCCCTGCGTCCTCCTCCCAGTCCCTCCCCACTGAGAAGGGCCATCAAGCAGCTAAAACCTGGGCGCTCTCTGCTCCCTTCCAAACCTGCTCTGCGGGCAACTGCCACCTGTCCCTGGACGGCCGGGCTCTGAATCCAGGGCCACGCAGACTCTCGGCCCATCTCAGGGTGGACTGAAGGCTCTGCCCCCTGGGAAAGGGACATCCCACACTGAACCATGCTGTCCTGAGTCCCCCCACAGCCTTGGACAAGCCACTTCCCTTCTCTCAGCCTCAGTTTCCCCACTGAAAGTAAGCAGTGGGAGGAGGCACAGGCGGTGGGGGGAGGGCATGCTGGGTCGAGGGGACAGCTGGAACAGAAGACGGGTTGGCAGGGCAGTTGGAAATGTGTGCAGGTGGGCTGGACAGGAAGCTGGGGAGGAGGCCAGTCTAGGTGTGGGGTCAAGGCTGGAACTGGGGCTGGGGTCAGCACTGAGCCTCTCCGACCAGCCCTGCCTGGAAGGAAAAATTCCCCGTGGGCACTTGATGGCCCCTGGGCAGGTGCCTTTGGCCCTGGGTCACATGGAAAGAACAGCTGAGGCTGCCTTCCCAGAGGGAGGTGGCAGTGTTTGCTTGGGGCCACTTCAGAGGGCAGCTCAGGCTCCCACACCTGCGGGCACTCGGAGGAGGAAGGAGGGGCAGCCAGCCTCTCCTGGACCTGGGTCCACTGGGGCCCAAGTGCTGCCCTCAGACTTAAGCCCTGGGGTGACAGCCCGTGGGGCAGAGCAGACAGGTAGCACCCAGGACTTGGGGAGAGGACGGCTTGCTTGGGCATCAGGACAGCTGGCTCAGGCCTGGAGCCAAGGACACCTGCAGACACACAGGGCCAGGACCCCTGTGGTCATCCCCATGGCCACCGTCACACCTACCGGAGGCTCAGCCTGTTTAAGGAGGGTGAGGCCGGAGTTCAAGGTCACTAGGATGACCCTGGTCCCAGGCATGCTCGGGTGTGCACAGCCTGGCACCCTTAGGCATCTTCTCAGTGCCTGTGAAGCCCCAGGACTGGTCTCCACGTGGGAGCAGGCCCATGGCCCCTGTCCTGGTTCCCACCTGTCCCCTCTTCCCTCACTCTCTCCATCTGTCTCCTGGACCCTCAGGATGGTGGGAGGCTCGAGCCCACCTCCACCTTCAGCACCTCTGCAAAGCGGACAGGCAGCAGGCCAGGTGGACGAGAGGCAAGACGGTGGAGGATGGCGCCTGCCTCCATGGCCCTGCCTGCCCCTCTCCGCCCAGGGCTGGTGATCTGAAGCTGGGCCTCGAGAGAGGGCAGGGGGCACAGGAGGCGGATGCCCCTGCGGCTGGCCTGCCTGGAGTGCCTGCTCACCCACTGCCCAGTCCCCACCTGCCCTGGCCTCACCAGCCCCTCCCCTGCCCCCTCGCAGGCCTGAGGTGGCTGTCGCCATGGCAACCCTGCTCATTCAATCCAGGGATAATGAAACCAATGTGTTTTTCATTTCCATGAGCTGGCGTGTGGAGCGGAGCAGAGAGAGGGGCTTCCCCCCTCGGCCCCGCCCTCCTGGGGAAGAGGCAAGCTGCAGAGAGACAGCACATGGGGCCTGACCCGCAGAGGGACAGACACCACTGGCAAGGGGTTGAGACCTGGAGCCACCGAGCTCTGGGCTCACCACAGCGGGCACGTGGCTGGGCAATGCCAGCTAGACGGCAAGCCTGTCTGTCAATATCAGACTGGAAGAGGCAGTGTGGTACCCCAGAGAATGAATGTGGGTGCTGGAGCCACGCAAAATGGGGCTCCACTTCCAGCTGTGTGGCCTTGGGCTAGTTACTTCACCTCTCTGGTTTCACTGCAGTAGCGCTGAGTTCATCAGGCACTTACTGGGTCCCTGGCCTCCTACAGTCCTAGGGATCCAGACAGGCCCCAGACAGAGCCCCTGTCCTCCAGGAGCCACAGGTTAGTGGAAGAAGGAGTTTGTATCGGGTACCTTTCTCAGCTGTACAGATGATGCTAGTAACGCTCACCTGTTGCTACCAGTAGCATTAAATAGCGATCCTTGCAGTTACTGTTAGAGGATTTAAAGCAGTGACGGCGACTCTGAGTTACCACTGGAGGGCTGGCACACACAGTAGGCGTTTTATCCATGCCAGCCTCCCTTCTCTTCTTCACCCTGGGGCCCTGGCCTGCAGCGCAGAGACGGCAGATGTTTAGACCCCTTCGTGTGCACACCACATCACAGCTGCCCGATGCCTCTCCTTTCCCCCAGGCCTGGGTGGGACCTGCCCATTCTGCTGGAGGTGAAACCAAGGCCTGAGCAGGGCTGGACTGGGGAGAGCGGGGCTGTCACGGTCACCACCACACACCTCCCCCAGCCCCCCTCCAAGGGCAGGAAGCCAAAAGCACTCAGGCAGAAAACCCTGGCCTGTCTCCCCACCCCCCATAACTCAATCACCTTGGAGGCCGGTGGCCCCCTCTCCGGCTGTGCTGGAAGATTAGAGGGGGAGGGCAGGAAGCACACAGAGGGAGGAGTGGGGGCAGGGAAGTCGACATGGAAAAAATCAGAGTGGGGCTTGAAAAATGAAGAAATAAACCTGCCAGGAGGAAGACAGCCTCAATCTGTCCTCCATAAAACTGTCTTAGGGCCACCAAGGACGCGGGCAGGGTGGAGGGGGCCGGAGATATCTCCTCCTGGAACCCCCGCTGCCCCCACCTGGCTGGGCTCCAGCCCCCGCCTGGTGAGGGGTGGGCTTGCAGGTTAAAAGTGGCAGGAACGTGGGGAGGGCAACTGCAGGGAGAATGGGGCCTGTGACCTCCCGCCACCTGCACACAGTAGGCACTCTCTGCTTATGGACTGACTGTGTTTATGGTGTGGCTGTGTCTGCAGGCCGCCAGCAAGCAGGGCTTTGGGCAGGCTGGCTAGCTGAGCCCATCGCCCATTTCAGAGACGCGGAGACAGACCAGGCAGGCCAGCGTCACCCAGCAAGTCAGAGCCACTTGGGTTCTCGAGTTCGGAGTCCGGGCCAAGCTACCCTCTCCATCAACTATGCTGCAGGGTCGGGAGCCTCTCCCCACGGTGTCCCCAAACAACACCCCATCGTACCCGGCCCAGGCCAGAGCGAGCTGCCCATGGAGGAGGACACTGCCCTGGCCCTTCTGCAGGTCCCTCCGTGCGGCCATTCGGAATCATGTTATCTAGGAACACGGAATGACTCGACACCCTCTCATGGCGTAAGTCCAAAGGACAAGAAAACAAAATTATAAAGTGACCAGGAAGAAATGCACCAAAATGTTGACCAGGATGGGGGGATTATGGGCAGTTTTATTTTCTTCTTTCACTTTTCTGTGACTTCCAGACTTTTTAAAACAAGCACGTATTACTTTACAACAAGGAAAAGGGTGTTATTAAAGTTTAAAATAAATAAGTCATTTCCGCTAGAAGCTACTTGTGCTGGATTCTCTGTTTACAAGACAAAGTCAAAGAAAGTGGTGTTGGGTTAGGCAGCAGCTCCACTTAGGCACACACGGCCACACACAAGAGCCTCCCTCCACGGCCTACAGGCCCTGTGAGGATGCTCCCGGGCAGGACGGAGGCGACCGGCTCTGCCCCACTTGGCTGTGTGACTCTGGGCAAGTTCTGTACTTCTCTGTGCTGTTATCTCCTGGCCCTTCTCCCCTCACAGGAAGGGTGTGAGGACCAATGGGCCCAGGCATGCTTGAACTAAACTTGAGGGCTTCATGGATTGGGGGCACAGGGCTTCCTTGCTCAGAGGGGCACTGTCCCGGGCAGAGTAGGCAGCTGAGGTGCCTCCAAGGACGGGGCAGGCCAGCGCAGGGCAGAGGGGCCGGCTTCCATCCCCTGTTGACAGTGGAAACACTTTTACTTTTCCACTGTTTTTGCGGCGGCGCTGTGGGGAGCAGGGCTTCCTGAGAGCGAGGCCAGCCTTCCGAGGCCACACCGAGTCCAGCCCCAACAGGAAACACCATGTTTTTAATTTACAGGTCCCTGCCAGGCGCTACGAGCAGACCCAGCTGTCTGGGGATAGCGACCCCAATCTGGGCCCCGCTGCAGCTGGGAACCCAAGGCAGGCCGGGTGGCGCTCCAGGACTCAGAGGGACATCCGTGGGATCTCCATTCCTGGTGCTGGCAGTTTATACGGTTTCATTGGCAGCCGACGTACCTGAGACCCCACAGAACAAACTCCAATCCCAGGCCTCCCGGCTCCTCACTCAGCCAGTCCTGCCCCTTACTGGACAGACGGGGAAACTCAGGCCCACAGAGAGAAGAGGCTTCCCAATGCCACCAGGTTATTAGTGAAGAAAGAACGACCTCAATCCAGATGGAGGATTGCCAACTGGGTCTTCTGGCCAAGTAGGACTGTCCCCCACTGACGACAGCCACTGCCACTGCACACCGACCCCAGGCCAGGAACTGTAATCTCACTGACACCACAGAGCAAGCCTGTGAGGCTGTCTGTCCTCCACATCTTACAGATGAGGAAACTGAGGCCTAGAAGTTAAGAAGCCGCTCTGCGGTCACACGGCTGGTGACTCGCCTGGAGCTGGTAGTCTCAGGCCGCAGAGCTGCCCTCGCCGCCCCCACCTCACGCTGCTCTCAGCGCTGCTGTGGGCTGCTTGGAGCCGCCCTTGCACAGCCTGTTCAAAAGCCTCGCTACCAACCAGGTCCTGCCAGCCCTCCCATCCCTAGGTGCTTCTGGGAGATTCGCGGTAAACTGAGCAATGCTTGAAGCAGGGGCGTTCGTGCAGCCAGCGGGCACCAAACGCCCTGGGCTACGCTGACGGGCAGGAGGCCCTGCCCTGGCACCAGGAGGACGATGGGCTGACTTCCCACCTCCCTGGGCCTCGGGGTTCCAGCTGCGTGATCAGGGAGGCGGATTGGGCTGGACTGTCGGGAAGGCCTCAGAGCTTAAGATGAGGCAGGGACCCGGTCTCTGGCCCAGAGGTATCCCAGACACTCGGAAGAGCACTGGTGCACCGTAGGTGCTAAATAAACACTCACTGAATGGCTGAGGGATGGAGGCTGGGCGGGGGGCTCGGCTCACATGGCAGGTTTGGGGGTGTGGTGGGGCCTGGAAGCTCTCCCCACTAGCCAGGTATTGATGACACTTCCGGGAGAGAGGAGACACATCGCTGCTCAGGGCCCTGGGGCTGGTGCAGTCAGCGTGGCCGCCACTGCCATCCTGCCATCCTGCCCTCGCGTCCTCCAGCCTGAGTCCCGTCTGCACAGCACCCTCCCTCTGTCCCGTTTCTCACTTTCTGGTACCCCCTGAGCACTGGACAAAGGGCACATTTTCAGGGATAATTCCTGGCTTGTTTGTTTTTTTCACGAACTCTCCCCTCTCTGCCTCTTCCCATCCAGGGCATTCCTGCTTCCAATGGGAGCCACTCCAGACTGAGTGATCGCCAGACTCGCGCCAGCTCCCAGAAGTCCCATGGGCGAGCTGGGGAGGGTCCCGGCAGCCAGGAATGCAGAGCCTGTGCGGCAGGGAGGACACCGGCCGCCTGCAAGGAGGGTGCTCCAGAGTGGCTCCAGCTGCCTTCCTCTGTGCCCCTCAGGGGTGGGCAGGGACCTGGGCCCAGCCCACAGAGGGGAAGGGGCTCGGTGTGGGTGTGTGTGTGTGTGTGTGTGCGTGCGTGTAAGGGGAGGAGGACAGGGGGAGGGACGCACACACAGGTGTGCAGTGTGCACACGCACACAACGTGCCAGAAAGGGAAGATGGGAGACAGGAAAAAGAGCAAGAGAACGGGCGCAGACTGGAGGAGCGCTCACAGACGAGCATGCGCCACGACGGAGTGTGGAACAGCTGACCACCTGTTCCAGGCCACCCACGGGAAGGGCGCCCCCTGCGGTTGTGCAGCACAGCTGCCCTGGGCAGGAGGAACACAAGTGAGAGAGACATGAAAGGAGAAGGGAGGTAGACACAGGTGAGCGAGGAGCCTGGGGAGTGAAGGAATGCAGCCACGCACAGGAGCAGAGCGGGAGCGAGGCAGGCAGAGGAAGCGACCGGGCGGTGCCAGGCAGGGCAGAGCGAGGCAGGAGGGTGCACCGTGCACCCAGCAGCCCCACGCCCTGCCAGGCTGCTCTGGGCTGCTTCTGGGCCATGAGTTAGGGTAAGACTTGCTGCCACCGGTGGCCCTTGCTCCATCTGGGTGCTACAACGCCAATGTCTGGGAACAAGAGAGATGGCTGCTGAGTCCCCGAGGCCCCCTGTCTCCTGCTAGGACCCCCTTGCTCCGCATCTGCAAGGCCTGGTAAGGACCCCCTGATCACACACAAGGACCCTCCTTTCCTGTCTGGCTCCAACCCTTGGCCTCAGCGCATGCTCAGGGGAGGGGCCTGGGGAGGATGGTCAGACGCACACAGTGGGAAGAGGAAACTCCCCACCCAGGAAGGGCAGGCGTGAGCTGAAGCAGCCACACCGTCCTCTGTGGTGACCTTGGGCCCCTTGACATTTCTGGACCTCAGTTTCTCCATCCAGGAGGGGTGCAATTGTTGGATCCTCAGATCCCCCAGCCTCTAGCATCCTGTGTCTCCTGAATTTGACATTTAGCCTGCACCTTGTGTGTGCTGAACGTCTTCTGTTCTCTCCTCCTGCCGATCCACCGATCTCTGAATTAGCACTCGGGATTCTTCTAAGCCCGGCACTAGCTGGGCTTGGATCTTAAAGGCTAGACTTGCAAAAGGACACATCAACTACAAAGGGGATCCCTCAACATCAGCACCCTTCCCTGCCAGCACCCAGGGGCGCAGAGCCGCTAACCTGAGTGCATTCGGTCTCTGTGCTCGGATATGCTAGGTTTCAATGAAAGCTCAGTGAGAAATGACAGTGTCCTACAGATGGAAACCTTCACCAGCTCCCCAGGGTCCATCAGACAGAGGGGTGACCCATAGGCGGGGCCTCATCACATGCCGCTCCGCCTACTCGCCCCTCTGGAGCCAACAACTGGGTGCCCAGGGACTGGCGTGCCCTCGTCTTCACTCACACAAATTCTGTCCAGTCCGTCATGGCCTTTCCCTGCCTCTCCCAGTGGGAGCCGCGCATCCCAAGCGTCCCTGAAGCTCTTAACCCCACCCTGGCCGAGAGAACCATCCCAGTCGATGCTGAGACGTGCTCCGAGTTTACACAGGCAGGCCTCACCCATGGCTGGTGGGAGCAAACTGTGCGGGCCTCTTCAGCAACCCCAGCTAACCCCGGGGAACGCACCCACTATGCGCCTGACCCTCCAGGCGCCCAGAGAGGGGGCCCTATTCTAATCTTCTGAGGATGAGGAAGAGCCTCTGGGAGGTCAGGGGACTTGAAGATTATAGACCGGGTCCCTCGCAGACAAAACTATGACATGCCTTCCAAGCAGCCTCCTCTGATGCTCCTGGTTGGCAGGGGTCTCTGCCCCGGTAGAGCTCCGTGTGGGTGCTCTGTGCCTTGGCTTGGGCTGAGGGCTCAGCTTCGCAAGTTAGATGGAGCTGGGTTCAAATTCTGGCCCCACCTTCTAGTGGCTGTGTGACCATGAGAACATTGCTTAACTTCTCTGTTCCTCAGTTTACTCATTTTCAAAACAGGCTTCTGTGAAAAATAAATTAGATAATTGAGGCAAGTGCTAATTAATACAACTGCCATTAAGACCTCCCCAACGCACAACACATGCTCTCATACACACACACACACACACACACACACACAGCAGGATAACAGTAATTAATAGCAAGGACTGGGTCTTAAATCCTGGCAGGGTGGCCTTGGGCAAGTCACTTGCTCTCTGCGGATCGAGGGGTATTCTTCAAATTTTTCCTTATTACTCTCCAGGGGACCCCCTCCCACCCACCAAAAAGCAGGTTTTCCTCTGGGGCCTTGGGCATGTCCTGGCAACTGGGAAACCAGGCTGCGCCCCGACCCTGTGGTCCTAGTCTGCTCTCAGGGGCTCCGTGCTGCCGCCAGCTCCCAGGGGACTCCTCAGCCCAGAGCTCTCTCCGGTGATGCCAAGCAGGCCCCATGTGGCCTAGACCCCAGGGACCCCTGCCCCCAGCCCCAGGTGACAGAGCCTGGTGTCTTGGGTCAGCTCATTGTTGGTGCAGAGCCAGCAGATTTGCAAAAATCATATTGTACTGAGATTAAGCTCCTTGAATTCTTGGTGATTCCCACATCCGACTCGCTGCCTCTTTCCCTGGCTGGCCCCACAGTCATTACCGTCTGAACACCTGAATTATCAAACTGCAGGCACCAAGGGCTGGCAGCTAATTTACTTCCCTCATAGGAGACCAATTCAGGGGAAGGGCCCATTCTCTAGCTGCAGGGCATTCATCTCTTCCCTGGAGGCACTAGAAGGACCTGTGTGAAGATCGACCTTGGAAGACTTAAAATGATTTTCTGGAGAGTTTGTGTCCTCCTCCTTCTTTGTGTCAACAGAGGCTACTATGGCTCTTGGGTTCCGTAGGTCAGCCGTGAGGGTTGTACCAGATGCCCCCTTGGGCAGAACAGTGTGGAGTTCACAGTGAGGGGACACGTTCCCATCCTGGTTCTGCCACCTGGAGACTCCAGCTGTTTCCCACCTTCCTTCTGTCCCAGGTTCCTCATCCAGGAAATGGAGATAATACTGGTCCCCACTCACAGCGGATAGTGCACTGCTGCTGTTATTATTACTGAGTTATTATTACGCATCGTAATGTTCACCATTTAAGGGCCCTGTGGCTGGCCTGTTCTTACCCTTCAGTGACAGACTTGTGGTGGGCGGTCACTTTCCTCCTGTCTGAGAGGCCCTAGGATAGGCGGGTCGGTCTGGGGCACGCATGGGACGCTGTGTAAGAACGTGTCCCCGCGAGGCCCCCACCACTGTGCAGCTGGGCCCTGAGCGTCTTCGCCCCCGGTGATCCTGCCTGGTCAGGCGCCACACCACGTCTCCAGGAGGACAATGTGTGGCTAGAGGGGCTGTCCCGGCAGGCACCAGCCACCCTGGGTCCCGAGAATCGGACTGGGCTGCCCACGGCTCTGCCCCTGCCCGCAAGGCCTCGCACCCACCTCCTTGTCCCTGCTGCTTCCTGACCTAGGGCGCAGTTGGTCCACAGATACTTGAGTGTATGCTACACACCCTTCATGCAGTCAGCATTTATTAAGCACCTACTACATGCTGTTCATTCCTATGACACTTACAGAGCAGCTTCTCTGTGCTAACACCTGCCTAACAGGCACAAGGTCGAAAACGCACCTGAGCCCACAGCTGCCTCAAGAGCAGAGCTCCATCCTCACTCTGTGCAATGGGCCTCCCTGTCGCTCCCTGTCCCAGGAGAGGGCCAGCTGTGTGCCCACTGAGGCTCTGGTACAAACACCATCACCCACCCACCGCCACCTGAAACCCCTGAAATGCTCTGAGTGTCAATCCACTCCAATCGGCCTCCTCCAGGAAGCCTTCCATAAGCCCACACTCCCCAAGGACTCCTCTTGTGATCTCAACACATCCCTGGCCCCGTGGACACATAACTCCGTTCCTACATGTGGTCTACATTATGACCTAGACCGTGAGCTCTCTGAGGGCTGGCATAGGTCTTCTGCCTCCTCGTCTCCTCCAAGACTTGAGCACAGACCAACACAAACAGTAGGTTCTTACTAAATACTGCTGCCTCACCAACTACAGATGCAGAGTGCAGGGAGGGACTGACTTGTTGTACACAGGCCTGGACGTGGGCCCTGTACTGGGCACCAGGTGTGAACTGAGGACCCAGCTGGGGCTCCTGGCCCTACACCCCAGGCTGGCTGTGCAGGCAGGACGCCAGTGGTCAGAGGAGCTCTGGCCCTCGTCTGAGGGACCGCATAGCCTAGACCCTGAGCCTCAGGCTCTGACATCGTCCCAGGTTGGGGGTGAAGGCCCCAGCGGTGAATAATTCCTTCTCTGTCACTTGCCAGGCCCCAGCTGCCTCAAACGAGGTCTCATTAGGACAGGGCGAGCTTTTTCACCTCTGCTTATTAACTCCCCTGAGCACAGGGAGTGGAAAGTGGGAGGGGGCGAGGGCGTGTGAAAGCCTTTTCATTTCTGGAGCTCACCGCCCTGCGCATGGATATTCCTGGAAACCTTCCACGGGGGCTGCCCTGGCTGGAGGGGGCCAGGAGGGGGCTACTAATTTAGGCTCTTAGAACGGGTCAAAGAAGGGACTGGTGTTCAGGGGCAGATGGCCCCTTGGACCTGTCCTGAGATGGCCCTGTCTTTTCCCTGGGTCTGCAGAGGATGGCAGAGCTGCCCATCCCAGATGGATGTCCAAGGAGAGGTGTGGTGGGCGGCATGGGGCAGTCCAGAGACCAGACTGGGAGCCACGAGGTGCTCGCAATGCTCCCCACGACCTCCCTGGGTGACCTGGCAAGGCATGTTCCACCCTGGGCCTCAGTTGCCCCGTCTGTAACAGGAAAGCGCTCTGCAGGGCCATCTTTCAGTTCTGACACTGCGGGCTTCCATGTGTGTTAAGTATGGAAGGAGCCAGACGACTCCCCTACTCCACCCCCAACCTGGCCTCCCTCACCGGCCCCAGGTTAGCATTCCACCTCCGCTTGCAGAAAAGATCTCAGGTCTGAGGGGACTCGCAGATGCCTGCCGAGGCAGGGACTCCTAGAGGGCCCAAGGGAACAGCCACTAAACGGCACATCACACCCAGGGAACAGCTTCTCTGTCCCTGGGGCCCTGGGGAGGGGGCAGGAGGCTGCGGAGTGAGTGCTCTGTGGCCAGAGGGAATGGGTCGGAAACCACAGATCTGCCTCAGGGAGCCCGGCAGAGGGGACGTCAGGGAATGTCCGTCTGATCTTCATGGGGTTTTAAGAGCCGGAAGAGCCCTGACAGATCACCCAAACCTCTGGTTTATTACTGTGATAACTGAGCCACAGGGAGAGACAGCTCTAAGTGGGGCAGTAACACCACCCAGGGCCTTGCCTCCAGGCCAGGTCCCCTGTGCAGGCACCAGTGGGTCCCCATTGACCTGATCACAGGCATTATCTGGGGCCATGTGTTAAAAATTCAGAGGCCTGGGCCCAACCCCAGATTCACAGAATCAGACTCCAAGAGAGGGGCCTGAGAATCTGCATTTAAACAGGTGCTGCAGGTGGCCAGTGCGTGCTGGCGCGCATGGGAGCTCGGTGTCTCCATCTTCAGGTGTCATCCTGGAAATTCTCACTCAGCAGCTCAAGAGAGGACCTGGGGGGCCAGTATCTCTGGGGAGCAAAGTGTCTGGGTACGAGAGCTAACAAATGCTAACCTTAACCAGATGCTCCTGCCTTGGGGGCGGGAGGCATCTCCCCGAGGGCATCGGTCTACCCAGAACAGAACGAGCTGGCCCTGGGCAGCTCCTGCTGCAGTTCATTCTTCCAGGGGGGCGGACTGCTCCCCGCTTCACAGGTTAGGAAACAGAAGGGAGTCAAAGGTGAAGTAACTTGTCCAGACTCACATAGCTGACAGAGGGCAGAACAGAGATTTGAGCCCAGAACTGTCTGTCCCTAAAACCCACTCTGACGACATGCCACACTGCGTCCTTTATCATGCTGAACTGACACCAGCAAAACTGCGTGGGGTGAGTTCCCCAGCAGTGGAGGTGTTCAAGCAGCAGCTGGAGGAGGTGCTGGCAGGCACGGGATGATCTTTATCAGCCCTCCTAGAACTGGGGCTGGGGACAGGCTAAGCTGACTTACGGGATACAAGGATGTTTCTTGTGTTTCTTCCACACACAGAGAAAAATGTTCCTGATTATTTACAGGTTCTAGTTCACCAAAGTCCTCCTGGCTCAATCCTTGCCACTCTAGAGCTGCCGAGCAGGAAGCAGCTAGGAACCCCACACTGAGAGGACATTTGTTGGGGTGGGGGCTGCCTGGGTCAGGATGGGCCCAGAGAGGGCTCGTGGGGGCCTCCCAGCGAGGGCTGTCTCATGCCAGCCCGTCCCACCCACCAGAGGGTGGGCCAGACAGACGTGGCGCCACGGGAGCATTCCACGGAGGTTATGAAGCAGAGATGCTCCCATGGGCTCCGAAAGAGGCCCCCAAAGATGTCTGCGGGAAGCGGCGGAGGGTCCCAAACAGCTGTGAGGCAAGATGTGCTGCTTCCCAAGCCGGAACTGAAGCAGGGTGAGAAGCACTTAATGGAAGAGACAGATGTGAGGGAAAAGCTTCCAAAAGCTCAGAGACCACAGATTCCCCACTCTCCATTAACCAGTCAGCTCCCTGGGGGCTCTGGAAGGTTCTCTGGGGCCCAGCTGTCTAGTAGTTGGAGTGGACACCTGTGGAGACCACACCAAGGTCCCTGTCTCCTCCCTCCTCCTGCGCTGGCCACAGCCCAGAACTCAGAAGCCTGTCTTGAGCACCTAGGCCCAGGGGCGGGGGCCGAGAGAGTAAACATGCGCCACGCCACGCATAACTATTTCTCCAAGAGCCCACACACGGCCTCGGAATCCTTCTTAACACAGCCCATCAAGCACAGAAATAACCAGAAAACTAGGCAAAAACCTTATTGCCATGCCTGGCACAGAGCTGAGGGCACAGGGGGTGGGTGCCTGTGGCTTTCTGCCACCCTTCAGCACAGGAGTGCCAGGAACCGTGTTGGGACGAGGTTCAGAGCCTGCCCTGACCCTTTATGGGGCTCGGGGTTCAGGGGGGAGAAGGAGGACAGCTGGCGCGGAGGAGCAGAGACAGGGAAAGCCCACGGGCCCAAGGGGCCGAAAGAAGAGAAAAGGCGTCCCACGGGGCTCTGCAGGCCCTGTCGGTGGGAGGAGGCAGGTCCCTCGGAGGAAACTGCACCCTGGGCAGAGGTCCCTGCGGTGGGGGACACACGGAGGGAGGTGAGCCCAGCACCTGAACCTCCCATGGCTTCCCGCCACGCCGCCTGAGCAGAGCGAACAAGAGGCAGACTGTGCATGGAGCACGCAGCAGAGGGCGGCCGGGGCAGGGTGGGTGTGCATAACGAAGAGGAAAATGGGCTCCAGAAGGTGGAGAGCTCTTGAGGGGCTGTTTTGCTCGCAGCCTGGCTCCCGAGAAACACCCCACCTCGGGAGAACCCCTCCAGGCCCACAGGGGCAGGGCCAGGCTCCGGGGAGGCAACTGCCTTCTTGCTTTTCTACTCTTGGAACCATCTCTGCCGCACGCACCCTCCACCCACTGGGAGACCTGGGAGAACTGGACACGCCCTTTGGGCACCTCTGCAATGCAGACCGGCCTGGCCTGGCCAATGTGGTAGGGGGCAGAGGGCAGGAGTGTCCTCTCTTGGGAGGGACCAGGGCCTCTCCCTCTCGGAGCCTGGGTCTAGGCTGTTGGGACAGGGGCAGGACTGGCTCCCACGTGGCACAGCCTGTGTTAGCTGGTCCGGGTCCAAGGCTGTTTCGGGATTAGGCAAGGGGCAGCCCAGAGCACTGAAATCCACTGGGGGCGGGGGAGAGAAAGGAGCCCTCCCATTGTCCTTCCTCTGTCTCCCTCTATACACAGTGAGGTTCAGTCACCTGGGTTCTAGCCATGTCATGGCACGTGCTCTGCAAACTCTCACCTGCAAAATGAGGAAAGTAGACCCTCTAAGGCTGGGCTGTGCAATACGCCAGCCAGGAGCCACGGTGGCGGCTGAACAGTGGAGACCGGGACCCGCTGTATGTGTTACACACACACCAGATACCAAAGACTTCGTATGAAAAAAGAATGTAAAATATCTGCTCTATACATCCACTATATTACCATCCCAATACATAATCAATAAAAACTGAAAAGGAGCTGGCGCCGTCGATGTGCATGTTCAAGATCACAAAGGGCATCACAGGAAGGATCTAGCATTTAGGAGAGGGGTTCAGAGGGCGCTCAGGCCTCGGGGAGGCAGAGGCAGAAGGCACGATGCATGCCGACTTGAGGAAGGCTTTGGAGGGATCGAGCCAGGTGGCCACCAGGGAGGCGCTCAGGCAGGAGCTGCGGGCTGCGGTGCAGAGAGGGGAGGTGCTGAAGAGCGGGGATGGGGGCGGTGCGGGGAGCTGCGGCCCAGGGCACTGGCAGAAGCCAGCGTGTGATGTGGCTGAGAAAGGAGGCTGGGGCCAGATGGCGGCAGCTTCAGATGCCAGGCTGAGCCGGCTGGGCACGCAGCAGGCACTTCCAGGAAGACCGGCTGACCAGGACCGGGACTGAGGCAGCTCCCCGAGGACGTCCAAGTAAGTGGCAGGGCCTTGGGCCCACCTCACAGGGCACTGAGACGCTCCGGGCCTGCACTTCTCCAGGAGCCCAGCCTCCAGCTCTCTCCCCTACGGAGAGGACGATTTATTTATTCACGAGCATACAAACGCTCCCACCAGGTGGCCAGCCCCCGTACACCTCGCTTCTAATTATAGCAGGAATTTCATTAATGCTGGCAGGAAACACCAGGTTTCCAATCACCCCTGTTAGTGGGCGCCGGCCCACTCTCATCCCCCGTCCCAGCCCACGGCCAGCGGCCCCCAGGCCCAGGATGGCAGAGTGTAGCCAAGGGGTGTGGCTCTCAGCCTATCCTCAGCACGGCAGGGCCACGGGGAGAGGAGAGCGCCTGCCCCTACCACCTGGCCACACATGGAGCGCAGCCTCCAAGCAGCTGGGAGTGTGGGGCGCTGACTTGGACACCTCCAAAGCACAGGGCAGGAGGGGGCGGCACGGTGGCCAGAGCTGGATAAACAAGGCAGAGATGGCAGGTGGGCAGCCTGGGAGGTGCGCAGCTCTCAATTCTGGGAGCCCTGGGGTGACACAGCGCAGACGTGCTGCGGGGAGACCTGGAAGTGAGGGCTCTGAGGGGAAGGAGGGTGGAGGTGAGGAGGTCTCAGGGAGACGCTGCAGGAAGCGGGAGGCCGCGCTGCAGAGGAGGCGGCTAGGAGGTGTGCAAAGAGAGGAGCTGGGCAGGAGAGAGCAGAGAGAGACGGGGACAAAGACAGACACGTGGAGACAGAGAACCACTGCCCACTCCCCTGCCCAGAGAGCCCAGACACGCACACACAGGGCCGGCCTGGAGCTTGGAGGCCCAGGCGGGAAGTAAAGAAACGACTAGTCTGGGCTTGGCTGCTCAGAGGACTGCTCTAGCAGACCCGGCCCACCCAGAGCCTTCAGGCCAGAGACTTGGAGTGTGAGTCTGCAGAGGGATGCACGACCCCCAGAGCCCTGTCCTCCCCAGCCATGGGGAGCTGTCAGGGCCTCCAGCTGCAGGAGGGAGGCCTCCCCCTCGGGGGTCCCTCAGGAGCACACCTCCGCCCGCTACCCTGTCCCTCAGTGGGCTGTGCCATGGTCAGCAGGGTGCCCCAGGCCAGTCTGAATATGGAGCCAGGCGCGCACATGGGAGGGTCTTGACACACGCTGGGGGTGGGGTCTCTCCTACCCTTGCACACTCATGCATACTCACACGGCCTCACACACCAGCCTGAACAAGCACACCCACACCCTCACAGCCACTCACGGGCACTGCGTACACACACGCACACAGCCGCGCACCCTCTTTCCCGCCCTCCCAGGCTGGGTGCATCACCCGCCCTGGGCCTCTGGGCAGGGAACACAGGCCCCACAGTAGGGCCGGAGAGATACAAGCTCCTTCGGAGAAATGCCTGTGTCAGGCCCAGCTCCGGCTCCCATGCTCAGTCCACCCGGGCAGGGGAGGGGGCTCTATGGGGAAGGAAGCCTTGGAGAACATGTTCCCCATCTGCTGCCCTCTTCCGAAGGACCCTGGCCCAAATCCCAGGGAGGGCACAGGAGCTGCTGAGGTTACACCAGACAGACCAGCAGATGAGGCCCAGGCCTGAGGCCCCCAACTCCCAGATGTGGGTTCTCTATTCCTCTACGTCCCCCTACCCGACCCACAGCCTGCCCCACCCCAGTCTCAGTCCCAGAGCCACCCCAGTGTAAGGAGCTCAGATCTCACTGCTAACCCTGCTCAGTGCCCTGACGTCCATGCAGTCGGGCCAATCGGGGCAGCAGGCACCGAGGCACTGGGGTCTTGCATGACAGTCCTCCTCAAGTCCTCCCTCGGGGCCTCTGAGAAGGGGCTCCAGAGGGGACAGACTTCTCTCCCTGCCAGTGCAGCCTGCCCATGGTACACCCTGGAGAGCCCCATGCTCTCTCCCAGACTCAGGGATGCTCCAAGCCCCCCAGTGCTCCATGCAGCCCCAACCCCAGCTCGCACATGTTCTAGCAACGAGGAACTCACAACCTCTCCAGGAGCCAGCTTTTTTAAAAAAAAATTTCCAGAGAGTTCAGACTCTTGGAAAGTTGAACTTGAGGATTTCAAGGCGACAGACAGCAAGGTTGCCACTGAGGGGCTGAGCTCTCCTGGTCACAGTCCCCTGGGCATCATTAGTTTGGCCCATCCCCCCAACTGTCTCTCCAAATTATAACGGAGCTAGAGAAACAATGTCCTATAGCCAGGCCCACCTCCTCCCCTGATGACAGCTAACTAGGACCCAAGATTATCACTCGTCACTCACTCAATAAAATATCAATGGGGCAACTGTCGTGTGCCAGGCACTAGATGTGGTAATGAATGAGGATTCGTTTAATATCTGTTTCTAATCTGATTAACATCTGCCCTTTGCCCATTGTACAGGTGGCAAAGCTGAGTCCAGAGAGAGGCAGGGACTTCTCAAAGTCACACGGAGAGCTGGCAGTGAGAGCAGAGGCTCACGCTGCCACTGCGGGCGCTGACAGTCCGCCAGCCCTGGGAAGAGAGGGAGAAGGCCACACGTCGCCACCCCCAGCCCCGGCCGTTTCTAGGACACCAAGGTATTGATTACCAGCCTTGCCTTGGAGTGGTTTTCTTTTCTTTTCTTTTTCCACCAAGGCTTTCTGTTCCTCATTTTCTTTTTTTTTTTTTTTTGAAGAATAAACTGGAAGCCGCTCCTATGATTAATTACCAGCTGCCTAATGCTCCGCCACTGGCAATTTCTGGAAAGGGAATGAATTACCTTGAAAAACATCCGAAAAGAGAAGCCACCGTGAAGGAGAATTTCAAAGGTTACCTGACAATTAGCAGTGGGCTCCCCCAGCCTCAGCGGGTTCGAGCGGCAGGTTGCCAGCCCGGGGGCCACCTCTGGCTCCTGAGAGCAGCAGGGCTCCCAGGGCGGGCAGAGGCTGCTCCTGGTGGCAGTGGGGGCGTCCCTGGAGCAGCCACCGTGAGCCTGCCCCGCGGCCCCGCCCTGGTCTCTAAGGCGTCCGCGCCCGCTCCATTCCAGCGCACCTCAGTTCGAATCCCCACGCTGCCACTTACGCTCTGTGGGTTTCTTAACCGTGTCGAGCCTCTGGAGAATGAGGCATTAAACAAACCTCCTCACAGGACGCTCGTGGGGGAGAAATATGTACCGAGGGAGCGTAGTGCCTGGCACGCAGCAGCCGCTCACAAAGCTGTAGCGTTTAGAAATATTCGCAGCTTCTAAGCATCCTCTTAACAGCCCTGTCAGCAATGCTGGCGTAATCATCCTCATTTTCAGATGAGAAAACGGATTCTCACGGAGGGGAAGGGACTGGCCCGAGGTCACGCGGCTGACGAGCAGGGCTCCGGGGAGCAGCCGAGGGCAGCGGGGGGTGGGATGACGAGGTGGGGCCTCCGCGCCAGGGTGAAGACCCCCCCCCTAGGCTGGCCCCAGGCCACGGCGCCTCGGGACAAAGGGCCCTGGCCCAAGTAAGCATTTTTGTGAAGGCCTCTCATCTCCGGGCTGAGAGCTGCGGGAGTAAACAGGGATTACGCAGGTCACCCTCGGGCACGGGGCCAAGCGTGATCAACCCTGAAAGGCACCCCGTGATGACACACACTGGTGTGCAGGCCAGAGGCCCCACCCAGGAGGCTCAGCCTCAGACCTGCTGGCTGCAGCCGCTCTCAGGAGCTTCCTGGGGGTCCAGCCGCTCCCAGGCTGGTGACCCGTTCATATCCGTCCTGGCATTGGTGGGTCCTCAGCGGGGAGGGGATGTAGGGGGAAGGGAGGGTCCCAGCGCCCTTGAGGAAAACAGCTGACATATCCCGAGTGCTTGCTGTGTGCCAGGAGTGCAGTCCCCTCACTGCAATGGTGGGGACAGGCGCTGCCATCACACCCCATGTGACAGATGGGTAAACTGAGGCATGGAGCAACTGCACACAGTCATAGTAGACCAGTGCCAAAGTGAGGACTGAATCCAGGTGGTCTGACCCCAGAGTCCCGTATGTGTCCAGCGCGGCATGTTTGTGGGGGTGGGCAACCACTGCGCCCACTCCAGCCAACATGCCTGTGTCACTCAGACCTCCTTCAGCATGGCCGCCCACATTCCACGGGGCTCAGAGGGTGCAGGTAGGGTTGCGGGGCCAAGGCTGGGGAGCCAGACCTGTCCCTTCCCTGGGCACACCCCCACCTCCCATCCCTGGCAGCCACTCTAGAGGAAGACCAGGCCAAAGAGGCCCCCAGGCACCAGGGATAGGAAAGGCCCGTCTGGGCACGATGAGGTCCCAGCAAAGGTGGCCTAAGCCCACACCTCGCCATGAGGGCTGAGGCCCAAGTCAAGGGTGCAGTGCGCTAGGGCCAGCACCTGCCCTCCACAGGGAACACGCCCGCCCCTCCCCGAAGCACCCAGCCCAGCTGCACACCCACCTCAGTGATCCACGAACCCCCAGTGTCCCACACGCCGGTCAGCAGCTGGCGGCCCCTCCACCTCACTGCAGCTCCATCCTGCTGCAATGAGAAGAGGCGGTCAGTGGGTCCATCCCCAGCAGGGGCCCCGGCACTGACCACGCCACCACCACCCAACACCTGCGGGAGAGGCTACAGCCAGCAAAACCGTGCCATCCATCTGACAGACGGCAGTCTGAAGGGGCATGAGGGGGCGCCCAGACATAAACATGCCCCCGACACCCCACCTCTGCCAGTCACCGGCTATGTGACGTGGACGTGTGCCCAGCCTCCCTGAGTTTCAGTTCCTTATGTGTCAAATGGGATCACAATCCCTCCCACAGCTGCCGGGAGGACCCAAGGAGCCATGGTGACAAAGGCACTCGGCATTCACTCATTCATTCAACAAACATCTAACGAGCACACAGGGCTGTGACAGTGGTCCCTACCCTCGTGGGGACTCCGACAGTGAGCAGAGAGTCAAACAATACGAAATGGAAGTGGTGCTTGCCAGAAAGAACAAGGACAGGGGCTACACAGCAGAGGCCCAAGGTCCAAGGTGGCTTCTTTGGAGAAGTGAAATTGAAGGATGAGACAGAGGAAGGCAAAACGCAGGGAACAGCATTCCAGGCAGAGGGAACAGCGTATATGAAGACTCCAGGGAGGAAAGCCTGGCCCAGCGGAAGACTTCAGAGGGGGTGGTGTGGCAGGTGCAGCGAGCGAGGGAGAGGAGGTGTGAGTGGGGACCAGGCGGCAGAGGAGGGTCTGAGCAGCGGAGGACATGACCCTAGTTCTAGTTTGGGAAGACCCCATGGCTGCCGAGGGAGAAGGACTTGGAAGGCACAGGAGGCAGGACAGCAGTGAGGAGGCTGCTCCAGGGTCCAGGCCAGCGATGGTGGTGCTCAGGGCGGAGAGAGCAGCAGGCAGAAGCGCAGGACCTGCTCACACACTGGGCGTGGGGGCACACGACCATCCTTCCTGGCCCATCTCCTCTGTGGACCACCAACATGCTCCCCGCTGCCCACAGAGCTCCGTGGTACTCCAGGAAGGACCAGAACCAGAGGCCTGGCCGGCAGCCTTCTCTAAAGTCCCAGCTGTGAGGGTGCCTCTCTGTGCCTGTGTGCCCTCCTCCAAGCTCCCCAAGCCAGGCCCAGGGTCCCCACCCCAGCCACAAGGAAAGGGAATGTCTCCACATCCCCCAAATTCTACTCCCCTCAGGAATCTAAACAGTTTTTGGGTTCACTGACCCTAACGCTTCCATTTCACAGAGAAGAAAACTGAGGCCCACAGAGGAACAGTGTCTGCCTTCATCCCAGGGTCAGGCAGCAAGTCAGTGGCTGGGGCAGAACTGGAATCAACCTCCTGCCTCTCTACCGCCCACAGCCAGGCCTTCCCCAAGGGCGAGCTGGCCAGCAGAGCTGCTGACAGAGAGAAAATAATTATCTTGGCAGCTGAGACAGAAGCCAGAGCCGGAAAGCCCTCACTCACTCCGTGAGCGTCGTCCAGGCCCCAAGACATGATGTCGCCCATCCCGTCTCTCAGGGGTGCTCCAGCTCACGGTGCACACGCACGTGCCTCGTGCCCCCAGAGCCCCCAGCCCCTTGGCGTGGGGCCTGTGAGACCAGAGAGGGGAGGGACCTGTCTGAGGTCACACAGCGATAAGTGAGGGTGCTAGAATTCGAACTCAGGCCCCGGTGGGGGGGACTGTGAGCCTGCAGTGGACCCCCCCCTCACACCCCAGAACGAGACAGGAAGTAGGAGGCCTGCCTTTACTGAGTCCATATTGTGGATTATGCCTGGGATGTTTCCTTTAACCCTCAGTGAGATGTTGTCAGGTAGAAACCAGCATCCCCAATTCCCACACGAGGCCCAGAGAGGTTCTATAACTTCCTGAGGTTGCTCAGCTAACAAGGAGCCCGTAAGAAGGCAGCTGGGATGCGAGGAGGCACTCTGCCCGCTCTCACCATCGCCCACTGCAAGGCGACCAGCCAGTGCCTGGCACCCCGACTCTCCTGCCTCCATGCTGGCCCCCGCTCATGCTGGTGAAGGGAGGCTTGGGAACCAGGGGCCCTGTTGGGTGCCCGCAGCTAAGGCTCGCAGCCTGTGTGGGCTTGGCCTCCCGGTGAGATCAGGGAGAGGAGAAGGCAGGGGACCAGGTGGAGCCCTGGCTGCTCCCAGCCCAACCAGACCACAAGGGTAAACCACGAGGGCCTGGAGGGGGCTGTTCTCTTCTTAAAAGGCCCTTGGTGCCATGGAGGAGGAGCAGCCTGAGCCTCAGGGCCAGTGGTGGGCTGCGGGCAGGGGGGGCACACCCAGTCTCCCCATGGGACAGGTACTTCCACGCCCAGAGGGCTCTCCTGGGCACCCTCATCTCAGGACTCTCAGCCCTGGGGGTGTGCGAGACCCTGAAGGCAGGGCAGCTTCGATGTTGAGGCCAGAAAGGGCAGTGTGCAGATTGCAGAATGAAACACCCCTCCCTCTCCCAGTGCTTCTGAAGCTCCCGGGGCAATGCCCACTTTGCAGAACACAACATTGAGGCTCTAAGGGAGAATGGGGTTGGGGAGGGGTCACAGCTGGAGACCGACAAGGCTGGGTCTCAGACAAGGCAGAGGTCACTTGGGGGCAGGGACTACCCCCAATCATACCTGCCTTCCTGTCCCCACCTCCTCCTGGGATCCCCTGGGAGGACCTGGGTGTGGGCTCAGGTGGAGACACCTGGCCAATCTGTGGTTGTGCCTGGCCCAGAGGGACACAGTTCCATCTAGGATTCCTGGAGGGCAGAGGTGCCCAAGACACAGGGTGTCCAGGACGCAGGGTGCTGGAAGGGCTCTGTGCCTGTGGCCGGACGCCTGAGGCTAAGTGACCAGCTGCTCTGTGCAATTGCCAACAGTTGGAGTCCACATTCTGGGCTGGAGCGCTGGCCCTGGCCTCCGTGGTGAGGTCAGAGGGCAAGGGTGGGTAGAGCTGGGTTTGAATCCCTGCTTTGCCATCTGCTGCTGGGGGACCTTTAGCAAGTCACTGGGCTTCTCTGAGCCCCCATCTCCTCTCCAAACAGGGGCTGACTGCTCTCTAGCTGCTCCCCGCTAGGGGAGCCTCCAGGCTTAGCTGGAGCACACACCTCCCGCAGCCCACTGGGGAGGGGGCTGGATGCCCCAGGTAGTGTGGTGGGCAGGGCCCACACCAGGGCACCAGGCCTCAGCTCCTCACACCTGATGCTGACCACACACATGCCCTGGTGTCCCTAGTGGCTGTCAGGCCTTAATGAGACATGGGGAGTGCAGACGCAGGTACCACGGAGGAAGAGTTCAGGGCAGGTTGAGGACTGAAGCCTGGGGGAGGGGTAATTGCGCAAGGTCACCAGTGGCCGAGTGGGGGTCAGAGCTGTCGTCACGTGGGCGCCCATCCACACCTGGTCCAACCTGCCGTACCCTGGCTGAGCTGACCTGAGCCAGCTCCCACCACTGAGCCTCAGGTGCCCAAGCAGCTCCGCTCCCACTTTACAGCACAAAGAGGGTCTGGTCCGGCAGCCAGCAGATTCTCTGGGGTGACAGGGGTTTCCCCATCTTGGAGAGCCCCCTCCCCCTGCCCGCCTGCATGCATCCCCTTACGTGACCCTAGGGGCAGGCCCCTGTCCTCCCCTGGCGGCCAGTGCTGGCTCCAGGAGCCAGGCAAATATTTACCCCAGGGTTATCCAAACCGAGCCCGGCCTCCTCCTGCATTCCTGGAATACCTGTTCCCTGACCTCACCAAGCTGGGGGTGGGGATCCAGACATGGGAAGAGCCAGACCCGGCTCAGGCCTAGGTGGAGGCCAAGGCCCCTGCCCAGGGCAAGGCAGCCTCGAATCACCTCTCTGGCCTCGCACCCACCCGGGCAGGCTCCAGGCTGCTCTGGCATAAGAGCCAGACATTGGCTGGGGCAGAAATCCCCCCAGGGACCACTGGGCAAGGAGGCCTGAACAGCCCCGGGTGCTGTGGTGGGGCAGGGGCTACACCAATGCCACCTCTGAGCCTGTGGTTCAGGGCTCCTGTCACCAGGCATCAGCTGCGCACACTCGCTGCCAATGCACGCACACACACACATGCCCCTCGGGCCTGCAGAGCAGCCGCTCAGCCCGCCCAGACCAAACGGCAGTCCTCCCCGCCCCACTCCATCCTCAGCACAATCCTGTCGCTGGGGAGCTAGGTCCCACTTCACAGATGAGGAAGCTGCCCAGCAAGGCCAGAGGCATGGCAGAACTCAAGCTGTCTCATGGCAACCCACGTTTCCACAGCTCTGCGATTGCGTCACCACCCTTCAGAACGCTTTGCATCCTGCGATGCCCAAAGGACCCCCTTCCTCCATGCTGCCTTCTCTGAGAGTGCCCCCAAGTGAGCTTTCCCTTCCCTGAACTTCCAGAACATTCTGATGGTGTTTCCTTCTTTCTCTTTGCATAATTAAAATTGGGCACCTGGTAATCTCTTCAGCCGGTAGGCCCAGAGGGCAGGACCCTGCCATCCTCATTCCAGGCACAGTGGAACTGAGCCTGGGGGCTTCGGTGGCCCTGAGCACTCAGGGAGGACTCAACATCCTCTGAATCTCTTACCAAAGAGCAGTAACTACAGGTGGCCTCAAGGAACAGATAAGACAGACTGAGCAAGCTGGTAGTTTGGGGTTCAGGCTGCCTGAGAACCACGAGGTACCCTGGGTTCAATGATCCCGACTGCCTTCACCTCCTCTGAGGAGGCTTCGAGCTGTTCTAGAAGTGTGCCCGCACCCAGCCCCGGGAAGCCCGGCCTGTCAGTTTTTTGTCGTGCGTTCCTCGTCCCCCCCGCCTTCCTCTCTTCTGCGTGGGATCCTGGCAAGTGGCAGGGAAGGGTGGACTGGCAGCGTCTGGCTGACCTGCTGGGGATGCGAGAATGCCAGGCCAGGGAAGTCTGCATGGCGGGAGTTGCGGCCGGCACCTGCCGCTGGGCCCTCGGGGATGCCCCCATGTACCTGTAGCCAGCAGACACCCTGTGCAAACCCGAGGCCTCACCCGGGCACCGTGGGGCACCCATAGAGTGGAGTTAGGAAAAAGTGGGGGTGCTCAGAACTACCCTCCCCACCCTCCTAGCACCTCTGAGACTTGGTTTCTTCAATTAAACATGAGGGCTATAAACTGACTTCTAGAAGTTTGTTCATTTCATTCATTCATCCATTTCTTTCTTTCAACAACGAAGCACATTCATCCATTTCTTTCTTTCTGCCAGAGGAGGGAGAGCACAGAGGAAAAGAGCAGGGGGTGCGGCGGGGGAAGGGTCAGAGGCCAACACCCACTAAGCCTTTATGCTTCCAAGGGTGGCCGCACAGTGTTCCTGGGGGCGGAGTTGGGGGAGCCGCAGAAGGAGACGGATGATTCTAGGACAACCGGGGCGTGTGCCCAGCTCAGCCCAGGGCAGCCCTTCTGGGCAGAGGCCCAGAGGCTTGCGGGGAGAAGAGCTCGGGACTAAAGGGAGAGCTGCAGGTGGCGTCAGTGAGCAGGGCACAGCTGCACTCACAGGGCAGGGGCGCATGCCAAGACATCCCTGGGGGCACCTCCAAGGCTTCACCCCCATCCAGTCGTGGTTCACTGTGTTCTCAAGGCCCGGCTGAAGCGGCACCTCCTCCAGAGAGCCCGCCAGAGCCAGAGAGTCCTCACTCACGCGGCACCCGAGGAATGACTCCGCCCGTCCTGTCCCAGATGGGCTCGTGCCATGGCTGGTGGTGCACAGCCCTGCCCAGGCCACCCTAGCTGCTTGGTGTCAGGCTTATGCAAAGAGACAAACTGCGACCAGAGAGGGAGGGACCCACCCAAAGTCACACAGTGATAAACGGGGCATTAGGACACCAACTCGGGGCCCCGTCGGGACCGGCTCCCCGATCCTTAGAGGCTGCATCAGACTCCGCTCTGGAAAAGGGGGCGGAGGGGCAGGGGAGGCGCCTTTGGAAAGCCACCAATTGCCCGGCCAACGCGTCCTAACAACCAGAGGCCTCTGGCTCCGGCGGGCGGCCCACCCACACCTGAGGAGAGGGTCTCCCCTCTCCTTGAATCACCAGATGAACAATTGCTCCTTTGATCAAGGGGCGCGGGCGCAGCAGGAATGTGGCGCACCGTGTGGCTCTCGTACCTGACGCGCCAGATTTGCGGCTTCGGCTCCGCCGCTTACTTAGCCGTGTGGAGCCGGCAAGGAACCAAGGCCTGCTTTCTCCTCTGTACGAGTCCCTGCTCCCGTCGAGCTGCTGACGGACTCAACTAGATTACGCCCATGTCGCCCTTGCACAGGAAATGTGCAGTAAACAGGGGCTGTCATCGTTATCGCTGGCTTGGGCTGCTGCCAAGTGCAGACTTGGGGTCCTGCCGGGGGGAGGCACTGAACCCCGTGGCACAGAGACAGGGACAGATTCAGGGCTCTGGGAGGATGAAGCCTGGCCGCAGGCTCCCAGTGTGTCTGCCCCCCACAGATGGGCTTCCTCGGGGCCACCTGCTCCCAGGAGATGGGTCGTCACCTCCCTTCCACAGAAGCAGCCAAAGGTGCTGAGCAGCCTCCAGGTGCAAAATCTGTGCCAGGTGCTCCCTTCCACGCCCAGCATTTCGGCGGCCCCCCAGGGTGGGCGCAGCCTCCCCTTTCCCAGAGTCTTGCTCAGAGGGGCCCCTAGCTGGGAGTGGCCAAGCCTGCGCCCCTGGAAGCCACCTGGGCACTTGTCACCCCCAGTGCTGAAGATCTAAACTAAATTTTCTGCCAGTAGCCTCCTCTTAGGAGTTTCCTTTCCTGCCTGCACCCACTCTGCTTGGGGCGGCCTGCCACCTGCCACCTGCCCCTACACTTCTGAGGGATGCCCCCACCCTAGATCCCCTGCAGCATTAGTGGGGCCTGGCAGCAGCTCTCAGAAGAGTCCTTGGAGGTCCTCGGGAAGCTCTGGGTACAAGCCTGTCGCCTGACAGAGGAAGGGACACAAGCCTAGGGAGGGACAGGGTTGGGGGAAGCCTAAGTCCGGGACAAGAACCCAGATCCACTCTGGTGTTGGAGGTCACGCTAAGGATCTAAGGGGTCCAAGCCTGGCCCACAGCCAGTCACTTGTCCCTCCAGTCTCAGTTTCCTCATCTGGGGCTAACGCTGGCCCAACGTCACACCCATGATGGGCACAAGAAGGTCATGAGGCTGAAGGGCACAGGCACCGTCGGTGGCACAGGCAAACTGCCGAGCACCGACTGTTCCTGATGACCCCCTCCCGGGCCAGGCGCCAGCCCCCTGGCGGTCACGCTCCCCAAACAGGCATCCCTCTGGGATCCTGGCCACACGTGGGCCAGGCCACTCTGAAGCGATGGCGGAGGCCCAGAGTTACAAACGCCGGACAAAGGAAAGCAGTGTTCTTGCTAGCCGGAGGTGGCGGGTCTGAGCAGAGGCTCTAACGTCACCCAGGCCTGGATGAAATCCCGGCCTGCTCACAAGCCACGTGGTCTTAGCCAAGTCCCTGCCTCAGTTTCTTCAATGGTGTAACAGCGAGAGAGGTTTAATGGTTGGCAAGTGCATGGCCCAGCCCCTGGCCCTCAGAGGAGCCCAAGCAACAGGAGGGCTTGCTATCTACAGTAATGCCAGGGGCAGCCAGCAGGGGTCTGCAGGGGACCTGCTGGAAGGCCAGGGCATAAGGGGGTGACGGGCTTGCTGGCCATCACACTCCACTCTTCAGCCCGGCTCACCCATGCAGACTCCCGAGAAAGCTCGGCTTTCCCCCTCGGGATCTGGTTCGCATGGCAGTGGGGCTCAAATCTGGCCTGGGTCACTCACCCCTCCCTGACCAGGGGCATCCCTTGAAGTCTCCAGCTCTCCACCTGCCAAGCAGGAGGAGCGACGTCTGTCTGACCCGCTGGGCTGCTGGGAGGACCGTCAGATGGAGGATCCAGGCAGGCCCAGCAAGGGGCTGTGAGGAGGGTCCGTGTTCTGTTCCCTGTCCAAGCCAGCGCACACCCAGAGCGTGGCCCAGGGCCAGCCAAACAGGCACTGACGGACTCCCCGAGTGCTTTCCAGCTGAGGCCATCAGGCTGGGCCTAGAAAAGCCCTTCTTCTCCCTTGAGTCTGGGGTCTCCCTTGTTCTTTCAGAAAGAGCAGCTCCCTTAGCCAGGCAACTTGGTGCGATTCTCAGGGAAGCCACCCTTCATCTGCCCATCAATCCTTGGGACTGACAGAAGCTGGCCTCTGAGGCCCGAGAGGGGCTTAAAATGGGAGGGCACCCAAGGCTAGCCCCCATGGTGGGTGTCCTCTTCCTGCTGCCACAGCACCCAGCACCAGGCCTGCAGGCACAGGAGCGCCGGCGTGTGCGCCGGAAGAACGAGTGATGGTGACAGCCGCAGTGGTGCGAAACAAACTCAGATCGGCGAACGCGGCAGCCGACACTTGCAGAGCTCACCGCGTCCGTACCAGGCTCGGATTTAACAGACATTCTTTATGTACGTTAACTCACTTAGTCCCCACAGTGATTCTAGAAAGTGGCTGATGTTATCTCCATTTCACAGATGAGGAAACTGAGGGTCAGAGACGGGAAGTCACCTGCCCAGTGTTAGAAAGTGGCAGAGCGGGATTCAGCACAGGCTCTGGGCTCCAGAATCCATGCGCTGGTCCACGGAGCTGCCTGGGCGCCCTGGGGAGGTGGAGAGAGCAGCCTATCAGAGCCCACCCGCACCAGAGGTTCCCAGCCTGGATCTGATTTAACTGGATCTCACCTGGGGCCAGGGCCGAGCGCCCTTGGCCAGCCCAACCTTCACTATTCAAGCAGGGATCCTCCCAAGGTCACCCTTTGTGTCGGGGGAACCTGGGACCTAGAGCCAGGTCTCCTGACTTCTCCATCCTGGATTTTGAGCTCTTAGAAACGCAGCACCGTCACCCAGCGCAGCAGCCCACAGGGCCCAGATGGGGCGAGAGAGATGGGGCAGCAGGCTCCGCTCCGGGAAGCCAGCCCAGCATGCCGCTGGTGACATCAGGCCCTGCAATCCCTGCCTCACGGCCACCCATCCTGTGACTCCACCCACCGTCAGTGCCCCCACCCTGGCTCACACCCCACAGCCCACTGCGGCCTCCAGAGTCCCCTCCCATTTAGGACCAGAAGCCACAGCAGGAGGAAGGAGCAGGGGGGCCCACTCGCACCAGTGGGGCTCAGGGGCGCACAGAATGCAGACCCCTCCCCCTCTCAGCAGCGCCCCCGGCTCTCCTCTTGGGGCCACCCAGTCTACGGGAGGAAAACTGAGGCCTGCCTGAGCCCAGCTGGCGCCGACTCCCACTCGGGCCAACTTTCTTCGCCACGTGACTCCTCTAGACTCAGGGCCCCAGAACTAGATGAGCGTGCAGGCTTCCCCTGCCAGTCCTCTCCTTGGGAACTCAGTCCTCCTCTGTCTAAGAACGGTCAGTGGCTCCCCACTGCCTCTGAGATCCACTTAACTCAGACCTGTAACCTTCCCTTCCAAGGGAAAGGCCAGACATGCAGGGAAGGGCCGCACGGGGTCCAGCGCTGTGTTCCCAAATCTCAAGGACTTCTGCTGGCACCCCATGACACTGGCTCTGAAAGAGCCATTGGCAGATGCAGACACTGAGGCCAGTGGAGTCTGAGCTGTCACCGCCCATGGAAAGGGGCGTGGGCTGCTCAGGTGAATGGTGCTCTCTGCGGCTGACAGGTTTCAGCTGGTCCATGAGCTTGAGGTAGCCCCCGTCTGTCTTAACCCATCCAATGTCACCACGACTGGGGACTTCTCACCTCGGTGCTCTGGCCCCCTTTGGAACACAGTTGATACCCTAGGCTGCCATCCCTGCCGATACTGAACTGGATTTGGGCAGGGGGCACCTGGCCTGGGAAGGTGGGTCATGGGTCAGAGAGCACCTACTGGGGGAGAGGACAACGTAGGGAGGGTGGTGGGGAAATCTCAGCATGGCCCCCTCCCCAGCTTCCAGCCCACACCACAGCCCCCTAACCCAGTCCACCTGCCTGAGCAGAGCGGAGAGCTGTGGCATCGCCCAGCTCCTAGCGGGTGGCAGAAGGAAGAGCTCCCTCCCAGCTGGGCAGGGGTGTATGAGGGGTTATGGGTTGTCACCTCCAAGCCTGGCTGCCTTCTGGGGCCATAAATCCATCCTACCCCACATCTTTTATCCCACAGGTAGTTCCTAGTTGGGGAGGAACTCTTCCTATCTCTTCCCTTTCTTTCTACAGATGAGGCCCAGAGTGGCTGAGTGATTGCCCAAGTGCGCCAGCAAGCTGGTGGCAGATCCGGACCAAGAGCCTGGGCCTCCCCGCTCCCACACCAAGCCTCGCCATGAGGTTTCTCTTGCCAAGCCCTCTAAGGTCCCAGACCCTGTCGAGGAGGAGACAAGCCATCGCACTTGTGGGGGCGGCAGTGGGCATGGGTCTGAGTGGGTTGGAGGCAGAGGGCAGCCCAAGAGCCTGAGGTCGGGCTTCCTTTCTCAAGAGGGCACGATTCCCGGCAGCAGCTCCCACGGGAAAGAGGAGACGCGCCAGCTGCAGAGAACACAGGGTGGGACGAAGGTGGTGGCTGGGCAGGGCTTCCTGATGGGTGGGCGGGTGGCCACTCACGGAGGCCAAGTGACCTGGGCGGCTGCGGCCTGGGGCCAGGCCAGGCTTGGGTCGCGCCTCATCCCTGGCTCAGGCCCAGGCCACCCTGAGTCCCATCCTCCAGGCACGCCCAGGCTTCCTGTCCCACTGGCCCCACCCAGCCCAGGGGAGAGGGAGGGACTGTGGGGGCCTCCCTGGATGTGCTTGTCTTTTCTAGGGGCAGGAGTGGGCAGGATACCCCGGCAAGCTTGGTGGCCTTTTTTTTTTTGAGACAGAGTCTCACTGTGTTGCCCGGGTCAGCCTAGCTCACAGCAACCTCAAACTCCTGGGCTCAAGCAATCCTCCTGCCTCAGCCTCCCGAGTAGCTGGAACTACAGGCATGCGCCACCATGCCCGGCTCATTTTTTCTATATATTTTTAGTTGTCCAGTTAATTTCTTTCTAATTTTAGTAGAGACGGGGTCTCGCTCTTGCTCAGGCTGGTTTCGAACTCCTGAGCTCAAACAATCCGCCTGCCTCGGCCTCCCAGAGAGCTAGGATTAAGGCGTGAGCCACCGCGCCGGCCAGCTTGGTGGCCTTTGGCCTCTGACCTCTAGGCCTCCAACCACTTGCATTCCTATATGGGGCCTTGACTGAAGTGACTTCTGGGTTTTCTTCCTGGGAGTAGAAACTTCTGACACAGCTGGGCAGGGGCTGCAGGAATCAGCCCCACTGATCGGATCCCTGCCTTCCCCCACTCTGGGCAGACGGGCAGTGTCCCTTGGGAGAAGTCATGCCCAAGAGACCAGGATGAGGGGAGAGGAGAGGCGAGACCGATTTCAGGCCCCAAATGCAGAGCTGCTTAGCGGTCAGAGTCGAGGAGCCTCCTGCAGAAGGCGCAGCACCCAGCCAGGCAGGGCAGCCCCCACGCAGGGACAGCACGATGTCATATCCCTTTACCCCACCCCAGCTTTGCAGGCCTGGACCCTTGAAGTGTCAGGAGTCTGGGTGGGAGGAAAGCTTGGCCTGGGGGTGGCAGGGCCACTCATGGCCTCCAAGTGACCCCTTCCCTGTGGCCTCAGGAGCTGGGGACTCACCTGACCGAGAGGTTGGTAGCCTGACCCAGTGAGGGGAGGGATGGGAGCAGAGGCTCAGCCTCCTCCCCACATGGTTTCCCAGGGCAAGGCTAGTGGACGCAGCTGCCCCAGGTCTCCACCGAGGCTGCTCAGCAAATAGGCAACTCAGAAAGCAAACAGGCCAGACAGTGAGGAGGACTCTTCCAGCTGGCTGTGGGCCCACCACGGACAAAAGCCTCTCATAGCTCAGTGTTGGGGAGGAACACAGATGGGAGGTGGTTTGGGCTTGAATGGGGCCAGGCCTTGCCTGAGATTACCCCAGGAACTGGGACAGAGCTGAGATCCAGGTCTCCTGCCTGTACCACGGGCAGCCTAAGGATGCAGGCAAACCCACAGCTGTCCCTCCTGGCCTCAGGGGCTCCTGATGGGTGGGAAGGTTGGTCTGCTCGGCTTGGGCAATAACTGACTTTAGCTACACCCTGGCCGCCACACCGGACACCAGTGACTTGTCCAGATCAGATTAGCCCAATCAAAGGGGCCTCGTGGGCTATCTGCAGGCCCAGCTAGAAGCTTTGCCTGCAGGGAGGAAAGCCCTGGGAGGGACTCAGTGGGAGGATGCTAAAGGCCCTGAGGTCTGTGGAAGACAGAAGGCAGCTTCAGCCTGGTGGGAGGGCCACACACAAGCTCCTGGGAAGAGTTACGAGACAGCCATGGGGCAGGAGTAAGCCTCCTGGTCCTGAGGGTATGCAAGCTGAGGCTGGGGACACACAGGCCTAGGCAGCATTCTGGGAGTCTGGCCTAGCAGCTTTATGACCACCCCTGCCCAGATCCACATTCAGTCGTGGGTGGCAGGACAGCTGGCTGTGTCACCCTCTCAGCCGCTGGCCACCCACCTCCAGCCCTTTTCAGGACAGGAGTTTCCCAGCTGTAACAGAACGGCCTTGAGCTTCAGAGCCTGCGGGATTCCCCCAGGTTGAACCCCCCCGAAATCCTAGCACACAGAGACAAGGTCTGAGGCTGCTTTGTGTGGCTCTGATGCTGGCCGTCTGTACCCCTCCTCGCAGGCACCTGCTGGGTACGCCTGTCTGCCCCAGAACACAGAGGAGCCCGTGGGGCCAGTGATACTCGGACCCTCACCCAGTAGTGCCTCCCTCCTGGGCCTCACCTAGCTTGGCCCCTCGGCCCACTCTGGGATGTCACTTGACACGAGTTAGGCAGTGAAGGTCTCCAGGGCCAGGGATGCATCTTTTACCAAGCACGGGCCCAGCACAGACCTGGCTGCCAGGAAATGTTTGTCAAAGGAAGGAGAGAAGGACGAAGCAGGGAGGAGGGGGGACAAACAGACACAGGAATGCAGGTGGGCTCTCAGAAGCACGGCCTCAGAAAGCCACCACAGCCCTCCTCCCCCCATCCAGGCATTGGGGGGACGGCGCCATCTATGGAAGACAAACCACGCAGGCCGGTAGACCTCGACGAAGGCCATGGGAGGCCCCACTCAGGGTGATTCTGGGGCTGCCACTTCCCCTGATGCCCTACTGCTCGTGTGGGCCTGGAGAAGGCGCCCAGATGCCCGGGGCTCAGGGTCTCTGTGCTCTGCTCACATGTGCACATCTGCTCTGGAAGCTCCCGCTCTGGCTGTCACCTCCCTGGTGGAAGGGGACCCTTTCCCCAGCTGGAAACACCTGCTCAGTCCATGAAGGACTCAGTGGTGTCTCAGTGCTCTCGCTGAGCCCTGCACCATCGCTGGTTTGTACCCTCCTGGAATGGCAGTAGGGTGGGACATGCCCAGCTCGCGACAAGATCACAGGGTCTTTGAAATGACAGGTTATCCTGCCCATCCAGCAGGAAAAAAATATATCACAGACACGGGGGGTCAAGAGAGGTTCCAGAAGGTCTGTGTTCTGACAAGCCCTACCTCTGCCCAGCCCAGGTCCTGGCACATAGTGAGCACTGAAGACACATCTGTTGAACGGATCACATGGGAGACCCGACTCCTGCCCTCCTGCCGCGGAGGCCAGGGCTCTGCAGCACACTCCAGGGGCCACACAGACGGTGGCTGTGTCCACAGGGGGCCCTCTCTAGCCAGGACGCTGCCTTTTTGGGCTCCTCCTGGTCAGAAGTGCCCACCCTCTCCATTTCAGGGCTGGGAGGGGTCTGTGATCAAGCCCAAAGCCTTTTCTTGACAGGGCCAGGCAGAGGACCAGAGAGGGGCTATTCACCAGCCCAGGCCTCCTCACGCCAAATCCAGAGGCCCAAGAATTCCAGGACTCAGCTCGGGGCTCCCTGATGCCCACAGCGACCCTCACGTCCACCGCCCATGCCAGTGTGGCCCTGCTCCCCGGCTCCACGTCACCGCCTCCTGCTGCAGCCGGCCTGAACTGCTTACTTAGACAAACAGGGAGAGAAAGCGGCCACGTGATGGCTAAGGTTTCCTTGACCAGGGACACGCACACACACACACGGACACACACACACACACAGAGCCACTCGAAGAGAGTCAGGTGGTCATGCAGCCCAGCAGGGCCGGGGCTGGGCCAGCTCAGGTTTCTGTGTCTCTGAAGGACAAGTGACCGGCTGCCTTTCCTCACCCAGAAGAACACCCTCTCCAAACACTTGTTTTCTGCTTCCTGGACGTGCCAGGGACTTGCTGGATGGGAAGCCCAGTGGCGTGGGGGAGGGAGGGGGACAGGGGAGGGGGTGGTGCACACACCCAGCCAGCCTGGCCTCTGTCTGGTGTTTTCCTTCCGCCCTCCCCACCCAGAGGGCAGACGCCTGCTGGGAAACGGTGGCCGCCCAGCCGCTCCCTCCCGCTCCGGACTGCAGGGAGAATCCCAAGGCCCAGCAGGGGGGCTGCACAGGTGGGGCGCCAAGGCTCAGGGAGGAGTCCTGCACGAGCCGATGCCAGAGCTGTCAAGGCATTGTCAGAGCAGTGGTTTTGCAGCTGGACTCCACGGCACAGCCCCAGGCTTCCAGGGGATGAAAGAAGGGTAGGAGAAGCGGGTGTCCAGTCCAACTCAGCAGGAGCCACCCTGCCTTTGTTCTGTTTTTGGGAAAGGTCTTGGGGCCTGGGGCCTCTTTCAACATTGGGGGTCTGCGCCTCACATACTTCCCCAGAGTGGCAGGCCTGTCCTCACAGCCTGAGACTGGCCCACAAGGACAGCAGGATGCCACATCTCTTGCCAGGCAGAGCTGGGACCCAGCTCCGGGCCGGCAGCAGAGGGCAAGAGGCAGGGAGGGCACTGTTCTGTCGCTGTCCCTTATGAGGCCAGCTCTATGAGGGTCTGCAGCCAGTGCCCACCCTGCCCTGGCCTCAGGCCTGACACCCAGGACCCCGAACCCACTGCAGAGGCATCTCAGGAAGGTCACAAGGAAGTAAGAGGTGTGGCCAAGAGTTCCCAAGTAAACACCACCTCAAGCCAGGCCCTGCACAAGTGTGACCTCGCTGAATCCCCACAAGGACCCTGGAGGCAGGGAGTACTGTCACCCATTGTACAGATGAGGGAATGCAAGCGCGGAAATAAACGTTAACTAACCTGCAGGTCACAGTTAGCAGGGGGAGTGGGGACCTGAACCCAGAGGCTGCAACTCTAGAGTCCATGTTCTTCGCCAACCCCACCCCACCGTCCCAGGGTGCACGGGGCGCCCGGGTGGCCCCAGCAAGCCCCGCCTCGTGGGCTTGTGCATCCCAGGCACGTGAGGAAGCAGCTGTGAGGTGAAGGGCTCAGGGGTGGGTGGGGGAAGGTGGGGAAAGGAAGACCTCTGGGAGGCAGAGAAGGAAAGAGCGCCCCAAAAGAGTGGGAGAGCAGGTGAGGATGGGGAGCCCTGGAGGGGGCAGTGAGAGGGGAGACAGGACAGTGGGGCAGAGGACAGAAGGGAGGGGGTTGGGAGGGCGACAGAAAGAAAAGGGGAAACAGAAGGAGCAAAAGGAAGGGAGAGGCGGGGAGTGAGCCACAGAGAAGCCGGAGGAACACAGAGGCCAAGAGCGTCAGGGAAGGACAGAGCAGGAGGACAGGGTGGAGGGGAGGTCAGGGAGGGAGGGGCGGAGAGAGCAAACCCACCCACCCAACATTAAACACCTAACAGGAGATGACAAATCAAATGGGAATTACTGCGGTAAAAACATAATTAGAAACTTGATTGAAGTTAAACAGAATTTACATAACACTGCAAATTAACTTTACACGGAAACTATTCACTGGGAAGGCAATGACAAGGCATTTCATTAGTAATCTATATTTAAACAATAGGCACAATGGAGCCTTCTGATGAGGAACTTGGTGCCTTCCACGGAGCCAGTGCCAAAGGCTGCGGAAAAATCAAGCACAGTGGGTGCTCCAAGTGGAAGTGGGCAGGGCCCAGGGCACGATCCCTGCGCCTGCTCCATCGTGCACCCGCTGGAGGAGGGAAGGGCGGGAGACACAAACAGGCCAGATGAGATTCTGGTGCCAGTTATGTCCTTGACTTGCTGTGTGGCCGTGGGCAAGTGTCTTACCTTCTCTGAGCCTCCAATGAGGAGGCTGGAGGCAGTTTACAAGCCCAGATATTCTAAGAGAGCCCAGGAGCCCACAGAGGTGGGACGCGCCCGGTTCATAGCCGCTCCTTGCCAACTTGTTAGCTGTGGCATCACGCAAGCATTTTCCTCCCGGGCCCTGGGTCACCCATCTGTTCAGTGGAGCTAAGTTCAGCCCTGCCCGACATCACCAAGGCAGTGGAAGGATTTAGGGTGGAGACAGGCTTAAAGAAAAGTGAGTCTAAAGGCACAGGATTACTGTCCCATAGCCTGGCATGCTAATGAGATCACCCACGGCCTCCTGCCACTGACCTGCCACAGAGACATGCACACCCGAGCAGCTCCACTCCCCAGTCCCCGATGCAGAGCCAGGGGGGCAACTGCCCCGAATCCTTCCCGAGGCAGAGGGGGCCAGCAAGTCCCTGCCTGGCTCCATGCGATTTTTTGCGTGGAGAAGTCTCCAGAGCCTTCTCTCCTGTCCCAGTCACACCAGACTGCACTCGCTCGGCAGACGGGCTGGACTTTGCTCCTGCGGCTCCTGTGGCCAAGACCCACTCTCCTCCCCACCCCCACCGCGTCGTGCATGCCCTGTGGAGCACCTGCCTGGCCCTGAGCAGCCTCCCCTGGCTGAGCCGTGGCCATTCTCTCTGCTGGGCACCTGCTGTGCTTGCCGTTGCACTGGGAGTTGCTGGTTCTTTACCTGTCCCCCTGACCACCCCTGCTGGACTGCCAGCTGTCACCGTGGGGACCCTCCATTGTCATCTCTGTACACCCTGCCCTGAGCCCTGCGCTTGGCACAACACAGGTGCTTAGCAAAAGCTGGTTGACCTCAGAGTGGTCGGGCAGACTTCCTGGAGAGGGTGGGACTGGAGCTGCACCCTGGAGGGGGAGAGGGCCCAGCACCTCTCACCTGGAGGGAGGGGTGAGTAGGCCCAGAGCCAAACCTCAGCCACAGCAGAGGGACAGCTCAGAAGCTCTGGGTATTTTTCCAGTCTCTGGGTTGTCCTATCCCATGAACTACAACACAGGGCAGCTGCAGCTCCCAAAGTCACACTGCTGGAGGGTGGCAGAGCTGGAATTCTAACCCAGGCTTGGGCCTCTGAGCACTGAAAGGCCATGTCCAGGAGCTGGGCAAGAGGGAGCAGCTGGGAGCTCCCAGAAGGCAGGGACCACACCTGATTCTCAGGGTCCCACCCAGCCTGAGCCCTGGCCCAGAGAGGACACTGCTGATGTTTGCAGTAGAGGCCGAGAGACAGACAGACAGAGACATAGAGACAGAAAGCGAGGGAAGAGATCAAGCAAAAAGCAACACAGACACACATGTACACAATTCCCGCCAAAGGCAGAGCTCTAACTGGCAAGTGGGCGGCTGTGACAACCACTCATGGCCTGGGAAGACTGAGTTGCTTCAAGATAAAGGATGCGCGCATGCTCAGGAATGCGACAGGGAGCTGTCGGTGCCCTTCCTGCTGTGGGCAGCACATGGGCTGCCACCCGGAGCCCTGGTTTCAGATGAGTGCTGCAGGCAACGGGGAGGTCCAGTGATCAGGAGAGCTAGGTGAAGCGTCTCAAAAGGAAGTGCAAAAGTGGGCAGACTTGAGGGCAAGAGGCTCCGCTGGGGTCAGGGAGTCTGGCCAGGAAGAAAGGGAGGGCCCAGACATGGGCTCACCCACAGCCCAGCCAGACACCCATGGGCCTTCGCCCTGCGTGGCCACGTGTGGGCACCAAGACGGTCTGGTCCCTCCTCCTCTCCACCACCTTCTCCTACTATGGCTCATTTATAGAGGCCTCTGAGCCTTTGTGTGTGCTGTTCCCTCACCCTGCTTTGCCCAGCAATCTTCCTCATCCATTCGGAGCCTGCTCTCTCTGTTCTCCTGCCTCCCGGCTGCACCTCCTACCCCCTTCTATGGGGTCTCCCTCCCACTAAGGGCCAGATGCCGGGTGACTCAGACTCCCGACCCTCTGAACTGCCAGCACTCCCGAGGTGATCTCCCCAGCCTCACGGCTCCAACACCATCTACACACGACAACTCCCAAATTTATCTCTCTGGTCCGGGACCTCGCTCTGCCTTCCAGACTCATACATACAGCTGCCCACTCAATCTTTCCACTTGGCTGTCTTGAAGGCATCTCGAACTTAACGTGTCTAAAACAGAACTCCTCGGCCCCATGCGGCCCTCCTGGGCCGTCATCACTGGCTGAGTAAATGCCCACCTCCATCCTACCACTGGCTCCTGTCCCAAAGCCAAGAGCCTTCCTTGACTGTCCCCATCTTTTTTAATCCTCCACCTCTAGTCCCCCAGCAAGCCTGTCTGCTGGGTCTCTGCAATATAGTCGGCCTTCAGCGGCTTCTCATCTCCGCCCGACCCCCCACCGCCCACTAGTCCAAGCCCCCACCACCTCTGCTGGGATGTGAGCAGCAGCATCCCAGCGACCTCTCTCTCCACGCTTGCCCATCTACAGGGGCGGATCCTCATGATCTCTCCGATTTCCTCACTTCCCTCCGGCCACACGGGCTTCCCTGCTAGTTCCTTGAACAGGCCAAGTGCACCCCTGCTCACTCCCTGGTCCCATTCAGGTCTCTGTTCAAATGCCACTAATCAGAGGCGTTCCTTGACCACCCTGTGTCAAAGAACACCTGACCCTACCCTGTAGACTCCTGTCCTTATCTGGCTTAATTTCTCTTCTTAAAACCTAGTGCCACCTGACATATCGTATATTTGCTTTTTAGGTATTTACCGTCTGTGTTTCCCCTGAGAATCTCAGTACCGAGGGCAGGGAGTTTTGTCTGTTTTGTTCCCTGCTGTAACTCCAATACTTCAAGCATCCCTGATACAGGGACTTTCTCAGTAAACATCTGGGGAATGAATAAAAGAACAATGCTGCTTCCTCTTCCCTGAGTGTCTGCCTGCAGAATCGGCACTCGGCCCCTCCTCGCCTCCCGCTGTTGTCACAGTGCACAAGCTTTGTGCACCGCCCTTAGGTGACTGAGTCTGGCTGCGGGATCCTGAGTCTGCCTCCAGCGCACACAACACCCTCTCCGGGCTGGGCTAGATCTGCTCCGTCTTTAAAACCCAGCCCTTAGTGCAGGTCTGGCCAGTACGAGATTCAGTGAGTGTTTGATGAGTGAATGAATGAGTAACTGGGTGGTTAGAGGAATGGGTAGATGGATGGGTGGGTGGGTGAGTGGATGGATGAATAGATAGAAGGATGGCTAGAAGGACGGATGGGCAGGCGAGCGGATGGATGATGGGTGGGTGTACAGGTCCCACCACAGGCACACAGTAAAGACTAGTGGTTGCTTGGGCTCAATAGCAGGACTTTTCTGGGGAGGATGGGTCAGAGCAGTGCAGTGCAGTGAAAGTGTAGAAGCTGGTATGCAAATAGGATAATGCCAAGCTGCTCTGGTGTGGCCAGAGCTTGCTGTGTGGTCCCTGGCAGGCCCATTAACTTCCCTGTGCCTTGGTCTCATGGTCTGAAAATGCAGACAATAATTCTTGCCCAAAGCTGCCAGGAAGATCAATGCGGAGTTTCAAATGCTGCCACAAAGGAGACAACGGCCACATCTCCAATGAAACACATCTCTGGCTAGGTCTGCCTTCTCCTCTCAAGCCCCATCTGGCCCTGCTGACCTTGTAGCCTTATAATGCTACCTACCCCCCAGGGGCTGGGACCCCTGGCTACAGCCCCAGAGTTCAAACTGAGCCAGGCTGCTAAGATGGCTTAACTCCAAATAACAATCACACGCACCGATTCACAGAATCCTCAAGAATTGCACCAAGTGGGGGACCTGAGCCCGGCACCCATTTTAGAGACAAACTCAAGCCCAGAAGCAGTTTGTGGCGGTGTGGGCAGAGAAGCCCTGTGGCCGGGGTGAGGAAGGGCTAGGAGAAGGGCTCACAACCTCAGCTCTGGTCTAGCCCCATCGCTTCCCGGCCGCCCGACCTTGCCCTGCCCAGGTTTTAGGCGAAGGTGGTGGTGTGGCCCAGGCATCAGGGGTCTGGTGTTACCTTTGCGGGTCTGGCAGCTCAGTGGCGGAAGACGGCTCCTGTCCTCACACCCCTTGCAGCATTGGTCTGACGCCAACGGGCCTCCTCCTCTTCCTCCTGGGTACACGGAGAGAGACGGGACACGTGTGGGCAGCCGGCGAGACAGCCGTCCACTCTCTCCTACCTCTGTCCCCGCTGCCGGGCTAATCTCAGTGGCCTCTTGGGCCGCTCAGGCACGCCCTGGGATGCCTGATTTATCAGAGTCGGCCGTGTCTTCCCTGCCCAGCCGCGCTCCAACAGGCAAGCCAATTCCTCCTAGCGGGATTTTTAGATATATATGTAAGTTTTGTTTCTTTGGGGGCTTGGGGACTTTGTGTTGTCGTCTTTCCCTTCTTGGTAAGAAAAGCAGAAAGCATCACCTTCCTGTGTGGCCCCGGGGCAGGGTGACCGGGGAGAAGCTGTCGGGGGTATTTTTAGCTGAGCGTACAAAGCCCTTGCCACCCTCTCCTCTCTGCGCCGTGCCTGGCTTCGGGGAATTATCTCACACGGCCGGCCAGCAGCCACTTCCAAAGCCACTCTTTGACCCCTGCCTGGATTCTTTCCCCATTATGAACTGCTCCCCAGATCTCCGACCAACCCTCGGAGCCATTCCACGCACGCGCGCACCTCCTTGGGAAAACCCGCTCACCCCCCTCGCCCCTCCTGCGAGGTTTAGGGCTGGCTGTTTTGCTTAAAACTGGTGGAGGAGGCCCAGATAGATGTGAAAACAGAAAAGAGCCCTGGTGATGATTTATATCGCGTCCCCCAAACCTCAGCTCTTCCCCCCATTCCCTGCACGATGCTTGGTTCAGAGCCGAGACCTACCTGTGTGATGACTTAATTAATAATTCACCTTCAACTCACTTTTTAAGCTCCAATAAATCTGGCCTTGTCCAAAGCAATCATGTCCATGAAATAATTGGTTTGATAGGCTAGTTATATATTTCTAACACACCTTAATAAATTATAACCAATAAAATAAAAATACATGTTCTTGTGGGTACTACCTAATGCCAGAATCCTGTCACAGACTACCAGAGTCACGTGGGCCAAGCTTTGGCCAAGTCCCTGCTGTGCGTCACCCCTCGCGTTGTGCAGGAGGAGGAGGAGCAGGAGACGGCTGGTTGGCTGGGGGCCCCAGAATCAGTAAGCACAGCAGGCCGAGGGAGGCCGGGACTCAGAGGCACGGTGTGCCGAGCTCCTGCCACCGTCCTCTCTTCCCAGCACTGGGCGAGACCATTCCTAGTCCCACAGCTGAACTCTGCTGGGAGGACCCAGGCTGATGGGCACGGGGACCTCCTGAGGATGGAGTGCCCCAAAGGAGGGCCGCAGGCCGTGCTGAGGCCCAGGGTGCAGGATGACGTCTTTTCCCAGCATCCTCTGAGGTTCACTGCTGCCCACCCCCCCAGCTCCCCTCGCTGTTGTGGGTCCACAGGGCTGAAGGTTAATCCCCTTTCTAGGCAGACTTGGAAGCACAGAACATGCCCCTGAGCCCTGCAACTTGCACACTCTGCCCTCGGACCCTGAGGGCTCGTGGGGTGGCCTCATGCCCTCTCTGGGCCTCGGTCCCCTGTATGTTCCTTGAGAGGCAGGCCCTGGTGACCCCAGAGGCCTCGCAGCTCTGGGGCCTCCCTGACGCTCTCTGTCCTCTCTTGTTCTGCCCACAGGTTGGAGACCCTGGCTGGGCCCCTGGCCCGGTGCCAGCTGCCTGCCCCTCCTGCTGAGAACAGGATGTGGGTGTCAGGAGGTGAAGGAGAGTGTGGGGGTCGGGGTGGGGAGTGGCCTTGGGAGGGACTTCCTGAAGCCAGATCGGTTTACCACAGTCAGTTGGGCCCGGGACCGCACAGCTGTGAGTTATAAATGTCCCTGCCGTAGCCCAGGCTGAGAGGCCCTGCTGTTGGCGGAGGCGCCAGGGCCCACGGCGCCCACCCTGGGGGCCTCCGCAGTCAAGGGCCAGTCCTCTCAGAGGCCCAACTGTCCAGCCCTCATGACCTCTGAACTCTCTTGACTCCTCTCTGAAATGCCTGGCATAACGAGGTCTAATACGGCCTTCCCCTGAGCACGCCTTGCCCTTCCAGGTGCGAAGCTTGTGGTTCCAGCTACCCCAAGAGCTCCCCAGAAGGCAGGGACCATCCTGAGCCTGCACCCGGTGCCAGCCCGGGGCTTGGCGCACAGCCAGTCCCCCAGGGGCGGCTGCAGGGGGCAACTGCTCCAGCTAGGCAGCCTGCTTCCCACAGCCCCACCCGCCCCTGCCTGCCTACCAGGGCACACGGGGCAGCAGGGCCAGGCTGGGAAGCTTAAGCTTCATGAGCTACCTGGTCAGTCCCCCCTCTAATCATAATAGTGATGAAACTCGTAATAATAATACATAACATTAAAGGACCCTGAGCTGTACTGTTTGAAGTACTTAATGTGAATTAATTCACTTAATCTCACCACAATCTATGAGGTAGGTACTGTACCTATTTTTAACAGATGAGGAAACAGAGAGGTTAAGAAACCACCCTGAGGACACACAGCCAGGATGTGAGCCCAAACAGCCTGGCATTGATGCTGCTGCCAGCACTCACTACTCCCTGATACCACTCTGGAGGGGCCAGGAGAGTTTTCCTTCCCTGAGAGGCTCCGAAGGCAGCAGCAACCGAGGGCTGAGGCTAAGCAAGTCCCCCATGCTGAAATCATTCATTCACCCCCCACACAGGCTCTAAGCACCGAGCACGGGGATCTCAGCAGTACACAGGGGCCTCCTGTTTGCCTTGCCCTGCCCAGAGCACGCTGGGGTCCTCTCCGTTGGCACAAGTGGGCACCACCTCGACTATCCAGGACTGGCTGGGGAGGGGGGGTCCTAAAGATGGGTTGGGCCTATCCCAAGGAGACCCCAGCGGGGCAGGGGGAGGGGAGAAGGTCACACAGCAGGTTTGTTGTCCAATCCCCTCATTTTACAGTAAGCAAAGGCGGCTTGGAGGGCAGTGACTTCCTAGACAGTGGTGACCCCATGTGCAGTGACTTCCCAGCGAGTGGTGACCCCATGTGAGGTCAGAGGCTACTCTTCTGGAGGGGTGGGGCAGGTTGCCTGCAGCCTAGGGGTGGCCAAGGCCTGGAGCTGGTGGGACAGGAGGGACAGGCTTGTCAGGCAGCAGGGGGAGGAGGCAGGTGCCTTTTGGCCTCCTCGGAACAGTGCCTTTGTTTTCTCTCTTTGTTTTCCATCTGCCCACTCCAGGCTTCCCCTGATTGTGTGCAGGGTGATAAAAGGGCTGATGAGGGGAGATCTCTGGCGGCAGCGGGGTCGCGTCGCACAGACACCGCGGCGGCGGGTGGGCGGCCGAGGGGGGCCCCGGCCTGGAACTGGGTTTGTCTCCAGCCACACAGAGTCCTTCTCTGGGGGGCTCTTTGCACGTGGCTCTCGGAAGCCTTTTGGCACAACCATCCCCCATTTTACAGAGGAGGAGACTGAGGCTCCGGGAAGCAGCAGCCAGACTGGAGCCCTGGCCCTCAGATTCCAGACCCTCTGGGTTTCCACTGGGCCGAGCTGACCTGGCCCTAAACTCTCTGGCCACCAGACAACACCTGGGTTTGTCAAAGCCTTTCTCCCCTTCATTTGAGTATGGGCCGTTTTCAGACTGGCCAGGAAGAAAGAGAGCAGAGGGCCAGTTGGGATCTCACCTACGAATGCCAGGGAGGCAGGCCCGCCAGGGGGTCCCGAGAAGTGACTCTCCAGCATCTGGTCACTTGGTACGAAACGGGGTAGAGTCCGACTTCCTGGCCTCCCTGTAACAGAGTCCCCATGAAACTGCCCCTGGGAGGGAAATAACTCCTCTCTCATGGGCTAATGCTGACCGAGGGCAGGGCTGGGAGAGGAGGGCATGACCCAGGGCACTGTCTGCCTGCTCATGTGAGGGGCACTGCTGGCCGGCAGCCAGGGACTGGCCCACCCAGCCCCAGGT
>NW_012154174.1:2572066-2590553 GCF_000956105.1 Propithecus coquereli
ATTACCTGTGAAATCATGGGTTTGATGTATTCATCGTATTTTTTCTAATTCACATGAAAATACATAATATTAAACTTTGAGATTCAGACCCTCACCCGTGTCCAGGTAGCCCACAGTGCGCACGGCCTGGCGGGTGCAGGCCAGTCCTGGGGAGTCTCCATCTAGGCTGGGAGAGGGAGCCCAGGTGCAGCCATGGGGCTGGACAGGGAAGTAGACGGAGGTGGAGGTTTCCAGAAGCGCACACAGAGGGCTCGTTTGGGCCACGGGCTCAGGTCAGGCTACCCCTTTCCTCTGTGATGGGCTGGAGTTTGATCCAGATAGTTCTTGAGCGGTAGATAAAGCCATCTCCTTGCAAATTGCCCCCTGACAATAGCATGAAACAGTGGAATGAGCACTGGAGTGGGAGTCCAAACACCTAGAATAGCATCCCGTCTGTCACCGTCTTGCTGAGAGATGCTACTAGGGCTCTCCGGGCCTCAGTTTCTCCATCTGTACAGAAACGGTGGCTGAGCCACAGGTTCCCCCCAGCTCTATCAGACAGACTGCAGCCCCCTTGAACCTCAGGGGCATCTGAGGCTGCTGGTAACCCTGGGCCTCAGACGGGCCCTCTAACCACCCACTCCCTTGACCGCTTCCTCCCAAACCTGACCGGGGCCTTGGGGTGTGCAGGGGAGACGGGGCCATCCTGTGTGACAGCTATAAAATTAGATAATCAGCTAATCACCAGCAAATTAGCATCCCATCTTTACATAGAACAAATATAGTATTTACGTAAAAGTTGTTAGGAGTTTCTCTCTTTTTAATTAGCAGAAATAAATGCAAAATGAATGGTAATTAGGCAGCTGATGGATTCGGTAGTACAATTATGCTTGCAGCAGTGCCCCAGTCCTTAAACACTGCGTGCTCTGAGGAATCAGAGGAGCCTATTTATATAATTTATTTATAAAACAAAGTTAACAGGAACAGAGGGGCGAGGTCTGGGCACCGCTGGGGGAGGGGTTTTGGCTGCAGGGGCAAGGCCCGGGGAGGAGAGCGAGCTTCAGTGCCCAAGGAATGGGGGGAGGGGAGTTGCTTAGTCCCTGGCTGTGACAATGCACCACCAAGGCCCCCCTGTGTCTATTTCAGGCCCGGCATGTGTCGCTGGGAACGGCCTCCCTGGCAGGAAGTAGGCTGGAGCGGAGTGAGGGGCTGGGAGCAGCTGTTCTTGTACTCCTGTCTGCCTCTTTCCCTCCCCTGGTCCCCACCTCTTTCTTCTTTGCTGGCCCTATACCTTCACTGAGCAATTCTCTGTGCTGTGCCCTGAGGTGTAGATAGAAAGGAAATATTCTTCCTTTCCTCCAGGAACTCAAGGGAAACCAGATCCAGGAATTATGCACTCTTGCACAGTGGGAATAAGTTCTAGACCAGTGGAGGACCTGATGCTATGGGAGGTAGGACCCCAGAGGGGAGGCAGCCCAGGGGAAGAGATGTGAGTTGGGTTTTGAAGGATGCATAGGAGTTTTTGAGAAGGTGGAAAGTAGCAAAAGGACCTGTATGTGAAAATGCAGGGAGATGGCAAATAGCATCGTGTGACTGGAGTGAACCTGGGGCGTGGAGGCTGGAGAAGTAAACAGGGTCCTGGATGCCAGGCTAAGGGTTTGCATTTGATTCTAGAAGCCACAGAAAGGTCTGAATCAAGGGGGTAGGGCAGACCCTTCCTACTGACGGTTCTTTTCTTAGCTCCCCCTCCCCCACCCTGGAGCCAGAGAGAGGGCCAGGTCGACAGGCCATTAGAGGCAGCTGGTCCAGCTCAGCAGAGCGGGAGGCTAACCTGATTACAGGGACAGGAGGTCTGTCTGAGAGGGAGGGAGGAAGGGGGGCCACGCTGGGCAACTCCTGGGTCTCCTGAGTGAGGGGCCTGTCTTCCCGGCACACAGTCCCCTGCTTTGCTCCCCTACCCAACTGCTTTGCCAAGTCTAGGGGAGGTGAGAGAGCACTGGCTGAGGGGCCTCCTCCCCTCCTCCCAGACTCAAACCCCAGCTCCACCACTGCCTGCTACTGTGACCTTGAAGAGCCACTCCCAGCTCTGGGCCACACATTCTTATCTCCAAAACAAAGGCTTGCACTAGAAAGGCGGGAGGCAGCGAATCTGACCCCCAGCCCCAGCCCGTATAGCACAGTTAAGGGCACGGGTTATCAAAACCTCTAGGAATTTGGGTGGGGCAGGCACTGTCCAGTTTGCCACAGTCCCTGCTGCTCCCCCCTGCCGAACCCCGGCCCAATTCACAGGCTCATGTGGTATGCTGCGTGACCACCTGGGCGGGGAAGGCTGGTGGTCAGAGTAGGTTCTGAGTGACCACCTGGGCGGGGAAGGCTGGTGGTCAGAGTAGGTTTGGTTCCCTGTCATTTGTAACCCTTGCAGGCGGAGCACAGGAGCCTGCGCTGTACTCAGGGAGCAAAGGAAACAAGCAGCCCTTCCCTACCTCCAGCCACTGCCCTGACTCAGTCTGCCGGCCTCTAAATGGGAGCCACAGTGCTGCCCACCCAAGCCCCGGGGTCACTAGGAAGCTCAGGGAAGTCTGTGCACACGGCAGTGATCTGAAAGTCAAAGCCCTGGGTAGTGGTTCAACCGTGACTTTGAAGATCGCAGGCTCCGAAGGATTTCACAAAGGGAAGTTTCGAACTCCCCAGCGTGGACGGCTCTCAAACCTCAGGAACCTCCCTTTAAAACAGTCATGCTCAAATGTCTTTCAGCAGCTTCGGCAAGGTCTAGAAACGGTGTCTGAGCTGCTACCCGCTGTCACTCTCAGGAACACGTTCTGAACTTGTAAGGGAAGACAAAGATCACACCACGCCGCATCTCTGCTCTGTAAGTTGTGCTCCTGCCTCTGGCCAAAATCAATAGAAATTTCCACTATGACTGTTTCACCAGAACAGGGGCCAGGCCCCTTGCAATGACATTCCACCCCTGGCAGGCGCTGAGGATGTCCCTTCATCGCAGACCTCAGCCCCAACTCCGGCAGCAGCTGAGTGTGGGTGGGGGCTGGGGTCGCAAGTAGGGGTCTGTGGCTCTAAGTGCCTCTCCAAAGACAAGCCTGGTGCTATTCATCAACTGGTTTTCAGGGCTGTGAGAAATCAATGGCATTTGTGCTGCAAACTCATCATTAGGACAGGAAAAACTCTGCAATGGAATTGATTTGTTTAAATATAATAACACAATTTAACAGAGAACCGTGGGGGTGGGGAAAGGACCAAAGCAAACAAAACCCAGCTCGACAGCTCAGAACGGGGAGATGAGCCAGCCCTGAGAAATCTTCTAACATGGCTGCCGAACCCTGGCATCGCCCCTGCCTCCCCCAGGTCCCCGCACCGACAAGGCTAGAGTGGGCACGTGCTGTCACTGGGCGGGAGGCGGCTAGAGCCTGGACTCAGAAATGCCCTCAACAGCCTGTGGATGGGCCCTGAGGCCTGGCTGGTGGTTGCTGTGTTGTTCTTGGAGGTGACTTTGCTTGGTGAATATCAGTTCAACCCAACAAACTTACTAGGCATCCGCTGTGATCCAGGCACCTGTGTGGGGCTGTGGGGCACACAGGAATAAATCCCAGCCCCAACTGCGTGGGGATGGCGTGGATAAGGTGACAATACAAAGCCAGGGAGGCCTGGCCTCCTCGGGTCTCAGGAGACATGGGAGGGGAATGGTAGGCAGGTTGCAGACAAAGAGGGAACACTGGGGCAGAAATAGAAGGTCCCTTCAAAGGCCCAGGAATATGGCCCTCATCTCAAAGATATGGTACCTGACTGCCCTGATTATGATGATTGATGGGCGCCGACTTCATTGATCCTTAAAATGTTCTAGGACCCTGCAAACACTTCATATGTGTTACTTCATTGAATCCCACTAGCCTGTGAAGGAGGGACTATTGTTACCCACATTTCACAAACGATACCACTGAGGCTCAGAGAGGTTAAGTGACTAACCAAGGTCACACACTAGTAAGTGATGGAGCTGGACCAGAGCGCCATATTTATGAGCCCAGAGCATGTGCACCCACCACTGCACCCTCCTGCCACCCATGGGGCTTGGCCTCTGTGTGAGCTCAGGAGAGAGAGCTCCTGCCCTCTGGGAGCCGGGGCACGAGATGCACAGGGCAAAGAGTCTGCGAAGGGCATGGAGTGGGCAATGCATCCAGGTGGCGTCTTGGTCACGGGCTCTGCTGTGGACTCAGCCCTGCATGCTGGGCGGGGCTGGAGCACTGACCGGGTAGAGCTGGGCCGGGCACTCAGGGTGCCCCCAGACCCCCACACAACCTTAGGGCTGAAGTCCTCAGGGAAGGCCCAGGCAGCTTTGGGCAGCCTCACTGAGTTCAAGAAGGGCCTTACTGTCGGCCTCAAAATACGGACTTTATTCACCACAATGGGGGCAGCCAGGGAGGGCACCGGAGGAGGGCTGGGATGGCTCCAGTAGTCCAGGGGCAGGAAGATGGTGAGGCCTGGTTGCCAGCAGGGGAGGATGGGTGAGGGGCCACTGATGCAGACATGGTTAAGGGGGTTGAATCGACTGTCGGCTGTAGGGGTTAGGGAGAGGGAGGTGTCAAGGACGATGCAGGCGTCTTCCCCCAGCCCTCTGGGGGCTCGGAGGCCCAGCTTTGCTGAACCAGCGGCTGCCTGCATCAATATGAATTGACCCAGGAGCCCAGAGAGCCCTGGGCCCCTCCCCCAGGAAGCCCCGACCTGCAGACTGCCACCAACTCCTCTGTCCCTCTGCTGACCTTTCTCCTTTGTCAGCAGCGCACTCCATCAATGCACCGAAAGGGCCAGTGCTCTCTCTCCCAACTGCCCAGGCCAGAGCTGGGGGCAGGGGCTCCCGCCACCCTCCCTCTTTTAAGGAAGAGGTTTCCAGAATGTCTCTAGAAAGCTGGGAGCAGAGCTGCCAAAGCCCTCGGGGCAAATGGGGAGACTGAGGCCTGGTGAGGGGCAGCTCAGAGTCCATCAGCCAACTGCAGGCGCAGCCCTGGGCAGAGAGCCCACCAGGCTGGCCCCATACCCCTCCTGCTGGCGGGGGGTGGGAGGGCGGAGAAGAGGAAGTGGAGGCGGCAGGCTGGAGCCAGGCCGTGGGGGATGGGCAAGGATGCTGAGGGTGGGTTATGAGGTGTGGGAGGGGGCCAGCCCAGACTGCAGCAGCAAGCACCCCTGCCAAGGGGGGATTCAGCGGGCTTAGGAGCGGGGCCAGCGAATTCAGACAGGCGTAGCATGGCCAACCATCCCGGTTTGCACAAAAGAGAGAGGTTTCTGGGATGCAGAACTTTCAGTGCTAAAACCAGGATGGTCCCCCTTGCAGGGCTGATTCTGAATTCTGGCTTTCAGTTCTAGCACTTTCAGACTGTGTGTGACTTCTCTGTGCCTCAGTTTTCTCCGCTGGAACATGGAGCTTATGGTACACCTTATGTGTGGTTGTCGGGAGGGCTGAATTAAGTAATGTCTGTAAAGCGCTTACCATCCAACACAGCGTCTCATGCTAATCCTCCAGCCAGCGGCAGGTGGCCCCTGTTACTACTCGCAACTGCTACCACGCGACAAGTACCAGCGACACACACCAAACGCTCACCCTGTACCACATACTCTTCCAAGTGCTGTACACACGCTGCCGATTGAATCCTCACGATACTTACGGGGTAGAGACCACACCATCCCCACTTTCGGATCAGTAAATTCAGGCGTGGGGGGTCGAGCACTTGCCCAGGCACCTGCCGAGCTCAGAGCCACGAAGAACACTTCTTTTTCCACTGGACTGGCCCCAAAGCCGGGGGCATGGAGGCCAATGTCAACACGACTCTGGTCACACTGACCCAGGGCAAGACCTGGACACACACAGGCGGGGCAGGCATGGCAGGGCCACTCTGGAAGTGCACTGGGAACGGGGAGCTTCCTCCCCGTTTGTGAGGAGTCCGAGTCTCCAGTCCTCAGCCTGGGTCTTCACGACCTTCCCTTTCTGGTCCAAACACATCGATCTAATTTATTGGGCGCCCAGGGTGTGTTTACACAGCAAGAGGAAGGAAAGGCTCAGGATGTACACTGGTCTCCTACCGGCCACAGGGGCTCAGCCCCGGACCAGGCACGTTTCGCACACTGCCTCAGTGCGTGCTCGCAGCAGCACGGCGAGGACAGGTTACCATGCCCATTTCCGAAATGTGAATACAGAGCCACACAGCTGGATGTAAACGTGTCCCGCCCCAACGCCTGGGCTCCCCTCTTGGTGCTGGTGTGACAGGATGAACAAGCAGCAGGAGGGCAGGAGGCCACACTGTGTATGTCCTCGCCGGGCACGGAGCGGGATGAGAAGTCCGTGCTAGGTGACTCCAAGGGGAAGGGGCCCAAGTACCCAGGGGCGGGGTGGCCAGTCTGGACAGACAGTGCACCCAGGGAGGAAGGGGGACGGAGGCCAGGGTTCAAGGCAGGGACCCATCACCCTGACACCTAGGGCAGGTAGGCCTTGCAGAGGCCCCTCTGTATCAGAAGCAGAGCATGCCCCACTCCTGCCCCAGGCCCTAGGAAGTCCTCGGCACAAGGAACTGCAAGCTCGCAGAGCAATTAGCTTCCAGCACCCAGGAAAAAGGTCGCTGAGGGGGCAGGCAGGCACTGGCAGAGCAGGGGCCCTGGGAAGCTGGGCCCGGTTATTTTTAGCATCTCGATTCAAGAGGGAGGAGGCCTTCCTCTCCACCAGGTAAATGTCAGCACCACTGGCTGCCCCAGCCAATTAAAGCAGCTGGAGCCGAGGACGGCAGACAGTGACTCGGCCCTCCTGCTCCTGCTCCTGCTCCTGCTCGCCCGCAGCTGCGCGGCCGCAGGCCTCCTCCCTTGACTCACATGCCTCGTGGCCCCGAACAGGAAACACCGGCTTGAGCCAAAAAGGAGCTTGACCAGGGGCCTGGATCCAGGGCTGGAGTCCTGGCTGGGCCATGTGACCCTGCCCAAGGGTCACGCCTTCTCTTCTCTGACTCTAGCTTCCCCTCTAGAAAACAGGCCCCCACTAAACCCGCCTGACATTACCAGGGTGACATGAGTCAGGGGTGGTGAAGAGGCTTTGAGGTAAGGGAGGTTCGCCAGCCCCTGCTGTGGGGTGGTTGCTTTATTATCCCAGAAAAGAATCCTGGACTTCCCGAGCAGGAACCTGGGCCCGCCCCGAGCTGACAGGGCCTGAGCTGGCCGCTGTGCAACCTGCTCGTGGGGGGGAATTTGCGCAATTCTGGGTACTCGGCGCCCAAGGAGCTTGTGGCTGCTGCTCCGCTGATAGGAGAGTCGTGAGAGAGGGGCCACTGCGGGTCAGCGGAGGTTCAGCAAACACAGATGGGGCTGAGCCCAGGGCTACGGAGAGGGCCACACCCGCAGACGGCACCAGGCACCCACAGCGCCGCAGCAGACTGCAGGCCTGGCACAGGCCCTCAAAGGGGCACCTCCTCCATGTCAGGGTCTGAGCCAGCCACAGCCTTGGGGAGGCCCGGCAGGAGGGAAGGAGGCACAGTCGGTCACAGGGAAGAGTAGGGAAGCAAATCTCTCAGGGCGCCCCAAACTCTCAGCTCTGGAGGTCTACCTGGGAGCTAGATCCTTAGCCCACAGGGGTGTCTGCCCCAGGGCCTCAACCCCATTCTCCCAGGCTGGCCCGGCTGGCAAACCCCAGGCATCTTAGGTCAACTCTCCCCAGCTGATGAGAAGCCCTGGGACCAGTGGCAGCTGCCTAGGCCAGCTGCCCACCAACTCCCAGGGAGCCTGTCCTCCCCTCAGCCGAGATCCCTGGCACCAGCCACACCTCCCAAGGGCAGGCCCTTGCACAGAGCCACTGCCCTGCTGCGGTAGGGCAGTGGGGCAGGGATCTGCTCAGGGACACTCAGCAAGTTAGAAGCAAAGTGCAGCCTCCTCCTTCTTCAGACATCTGGCCTGCAGGGGGCATCTGCAGCCTCATTTCTTTCCCTGCACAGTCCTGGCCCTCCACACAGCCCTACTGATGTGCCCCTGCCTGGGACTGGGCACAGCAGTTCCCTTTGCTTGGAGCTTTCAGTTCAGTTCACAGTCTGGTTCATTCTTCAGGGCCCAGCTGGAGCTCTGCCTCCTCCAGGAAGCCCTCTCGTGCCCTCGAGTCCCTCAGAGCCCCTGGACCCTTGGCCTGGGTACCACGGATGCTGCCTTGTGGCCAGCCACCTCCCAGACTGCAGGCCGGCTGGGCACTGTGCTGTCCCTTGGCAAAGTGGGATGAGGGGAAGCAAAGGGGTGGCCCCTGGCTTCCTAAGTCCACTTTCCATTGGGCTGAGTTCTGGGTGTGGTCCCTGCCCCTGGGGCCTGCAACCTGGGTAAAGGGATGGGAGGAGGACCCCTAATGACAGCAAGCCCCGAGCAAACGGAGCTCCCTGGAGCCAGGTCTGGGGCGTCCTGCGCACTTCTCAGGCCCAGTTCGGGGTGGATCTGCACAGGTCCCCAGCATGTCCTCAGCCCCTTGGTGCCAGCCTGACTTTCTGCAGACAATGCTATCACTACTGCTGCGGTCCCCGCCCCTGCCAGCGTCCACACCCGCTATGCTGCCAAAGCAGTTCAGGGAGGCAGTGCACTCCTCAGAAAGCCTGGAGTCCCATGCTGGGTTACTTTGAGGTACCTTCCCATCTCTGGGCCTCAGTTTCCCCATCGGTCCCATGAGTGGGATGGGCCAAATGATTCCTAAAGACCCTTGCTACCCCATGAAAGGCTGTAGGTTTGTTATGATTCCAATAAAGATGTCACCCCTGCAGCTCTGCTGACCCCTCCAGTGTCTGCTCCCTCGCTACGAGGTCACTGAGGCTTAGAGCTCCAGGCCCTGGCCCAAGAGAGGTGTCTGGGCTTGCTGAAGAGGGCCTGCTGGAGCATGGAGGTCTGGCCAGCTGGGGTGGACAAGCACCTAGCCCTGCTCTCCCTGCTGCCACAGTCCGTAGGTGAGCTGAGTCTTAGTCTGGACCATACCTCACTTTGGCACAAGCTTATAGGCTGAGGCCAGCCCTCCTGGCTTTCATGGAGGAACTGCCCTTGCTCTACAGTCCCTTTTGGCTCCCCACTCCCTGCAGGATCAAGGCCAAAGTCTGTGGCCTAGCCTTTGAGGCCCATGGGAGCTACCTCAGCTCCTGCTTCCAGCTGCGGTTGAATGAATCTCCCCTCCCTCTCCAGCCGGACTGCCTTGATGGACCCCATCAAGTCATGCAGAGACCCCAGGAAGGCCCTACTCCTCCAGTCTGTAGGAATCCAGCCCACCTTCCCCCTCCTCCAGGCAGTCTTCCCTGGCTGCCTCCTCCAGCATGAGGGACGTGCTGCTCCCCTGGCTCCTGTTTCATTGGCCGGGCCTCACTGGGCACCCACCCAGCACCTCTGCCCTGTAGACTCTGTGACCTCTACCTGGACCAGGGGCTGTGAGGATCCCCCAGATCCTCGACGACGGATTCACTATTGGATGCCAGTGCCTAGGGTAGGGCTGGAGCCCACGGAATCATTCAACCCACCCTGGCTGATGGGGTGAACAGATCACCCAGCAAACACGCCAGTACCTATGACATTGTGACGTGGTGGGGAAAACACACACTACGGTGTCAGGTAAAACTGGGCTGAATCCCAGCTCCACCCATAGCTCCGTGACCCTGGGTAAGTTTCTTAACCTCTCTGTGTTTGAGTTTCCTCATCTGCATGACAGGATAATCCCAGCTTCACTGGGTTGTTGACGCCCTTCAAGACTGTAGTTTGTGACCCCTGACCCGTCCCAACCCTCTAGTTTTACAGGCCAATAAAATAGCTGTTCAGAGAGGAGCAGCAACTTGTCCAAGGTCACTCATCGGGTCTGTGGTGAGACTGAGGCTGGAACGAAAGCCCTGTTCAGCGGGCCTGCCGGCCCAGCAGCCCTGCCCCGCTGACCCCGAGGGGGCGCTGACCTCGGGCAGGAGGGAGCAGTGTGTTGCGGGCTATTTCCAGCTCCAGGCTGGGGTGGGGGCTGCAGGGTCGGGGCAGGCAGCAAAGGCTGGGGGCGGAGGGGCCTGGGCTGCAGGCAGCAAATGCCGGCCCGGGGAGGGGGTGTGTGCATTCTCAGCTGGCGCTGAAGACTGATAGGCACGCCACATGAGGACCCTGGAATCCCAGCTCTGTGTGGCCACGGGCTGGGCCCTGGCCAGGCCCGCGGTGAGCTCAGCTTGGCATTCAAGGTCTTTGCAGCCAGCCCCAAACCTGCCCTTGTAACCCTGGAATCTGCTGACGGACAACCTATGGTGTGTGTGCTGGTGGCCCGAAGCCACACGCCAGGGGCTGGAGGAGCTAGTGAGGGAGGGAGTGTGGCCTGCACCTCAGGTGGCTGCCCAACAGCTCTGGGCAACAGCTGTGCGGGATCCCCGCAAACGAAACCCAAAACTAGCCCAGCTCTAATCCCTGCTCTCCTCCTCCAACTTTTCCTAAAAGACCTCTGTGCCCACAGCCCTGGGGCCCACCCCATCCCTCACTCCCTCTGCTGCCACCATCGACGCACATGCTAGAAAGTGCCAGCCCCGCTCAAGGCGTTGCTGCTGGGATTCACACGACTTCCTTCATTGAATCCCTCACAACTTGGCGAGGAGGTTGTCATTCTCCCCGATGCAGAAATGAGGACACGGGGCATGGTGATGTCAAGTCACTAATCAGAATCCACAAAGACAGGAGTGGCAGAGCTGGAAAAGCCCCCAAGCCTAGGCCCAGAGCCTACGCCCCTAGTCACACCAATGCCCTCCACATCCACCCACCAAAAGTGTCCTGAGTGCCTTTTGTAAAGTGCCAGCCTCGTGGGATGGGTGGTCACAGCCCTGATGTGACACTGTTCACCTGTGGCCAGCCTCTGCTGGCTGTGACAGCCCAGGCCAGATCAGCCAGGTGCCACCCTCTGCTGCCACTATCTACACCCCTGCCTGGCGTGGGCCTGACCTCAGCCCAAGGGATTGGGGGTGGGATTGCACCTCTGATCCTCTCTTTTCCCATCTGGCAAATGGGAATGGGCCTCTCCAGGGCTCTCTAAAGGGTCTGATGGGGTGTGAAAGGGCTTTGCACACTGTAGAAAACTCTACCATGCAAGAGGTCATTGCAGCTACTGGAGGGGGTAACAGAGCAAAGGTCAGGAGAGAGGAGCTAGGGTCAGAGAAGGCTCCAACCTGCAGGAGTGAGTTTGCCAAGCAAAGATAGACAGGTGGGCAAGGGGCAGCCCAGACAGAAGGCTTTGCAAATAAAACACAGAGCAAACTCCCCCTGACACGGTCCCTCCATTGCCCAGCCTGGTGGATTTGGAAAAGCACAAAAAAACAGGTCACCAAGGTATGTAGGGACAGGGCTGGAACGCAGATCGGGGCAGGTCAGGGGAGCCTCGAATACCACTGCCTGATGAGAGGGGCTGCGATCCCACGCTGGGCCAGACTGCTTGGGACAGGCTGGATGCTGGCACTGCTGAGCCTCCTGTACAGGGAGGAGGGCGCCACTGTTCCAGTAAGTAACTGGTGGAACCCGCACACGAACTCAGTTCTTTGCACTTAATCCCACCATCGCTACACTTAATTCTAGGCAGAGTTGGCCTTATGGCCAGTTGCACAGGGCTCTAAGCTTAGAAGGACCCTAAGGATTAAGGGTTTCACCATCTTGAAATCCTTAATAATTTGTAAACGGGCTCTGCATTTTCACTCTGCTCTGGGCCCCACAAATTACATAGCTGGTCCTGATTCTAGGAGGTTCTGATGGGCACTGTTGGGTGTGGGCGTGAAGGTCCATGAATGAACTTGACTACTCTGGACTTGCTGGCGCTGGGCCCTCTGCTTAGTCTTCCTTTTGCCTCCACGTCAACCTAACAAATTTCTCTTCTTCTCCAAGTGCAGCTTAACTGTCGCCTCCCAGGGATCCTTCCCAGATTTCCTCCCATAGGTTCCACGGACCCTACGCCCATGCCAGGCAGAACCCCAGCTCCCTGCACTGTGGTCCCACACCCCAACCCTTTAGCAGGATAAAGAGCCTCCCAGTGGGTGTGCACAAGTGCCCACCTCCCCCGAGACTGGGGCTCCTCCAGGCCTCCTGGGCACCCCAGAGCTTCCTGCTGGCCAACTTTCCAAAGACAAGCCTAAGGGTGCTTTGCAAAGGAGTCTTGCAGAGGAATTTACTAGATCATGCCAGATGGCAAGCCCCAGACAACAATCCACCTTTTTATTTGCAAGAAAATGGCAAATATTCCTGGGAATACTAGACCAGGACTAAAGCTCAGATAATCCCAGGAGCCTCCTTGGGAACCCCATCCAATTTGGGAAGGAGGGAGGGGAAGGAAGAGGAAGTCTTGAATCTGGGGCTGCAATATGGTTAATAAACACCCAATTCTGGCTCTGCCACTTCCTGGCTGAGTGGCCCACCCTCACTGAGGCTTGGTTTCCCCATCTGCAAAGTAGGTATTAATGACCTGTCCCTGAAGGGAGATCACTGGGGAAAAGAGCATTAACACAGTAAACTCTGGCATCTGACAGCCTGGAGCTGAAGCCTAGCTCCAACACTTATGAACACATGTCCTTGAGAACCTTATTTACCCTCACTGTGCCTCAGTTTCCCCACCTGGTAATTGTTCAGTAAGGTTTCCTTCTGGGGGGATTTAGAGAGCTCACGTAGGCCATGTGCCAGTCCCCTGGCAGGGAGTCTGACGTAGTTGGTGTACCAAAGCTGGGTGCCACCAATTCCCAGCTTCCTAGGAGTCAACAGGGAAAGTACAGATGAGGGATGGGACAGAGATGACACAGACCCCACCACCTTGGAGAAGGCAGACATGCTCATCTGTGGTGCCCATGATTCAGAGGGCGCCCAGGCCGCAGGAAGCCAGGATAGAGTCCCCAGGGCATGAGGAACAGGGACAGGAATGCCCCTAGTACGCCCACTCCACCCACAACCCGCTTTCTTCTCATGAGAATAACAGCTCCAGTTGTTGAAGGCCTGCAGAGTGCCAGAAGCTGTTCTCAACAATCTACGTGGATGGTCTCATGACCACCCCACAGGAGGCAGACAGTGACTGTTCCTGTTTCCAGATGAGGAAGCCGAGGCCCAGAAAGGGCAAGGACTTGTCTGTGGTCAGTCACTGGCTGGCCCTCAAGCCCTGACAGTCGCCCTCCCCAGTATACAACACGCAGAGCTCCCAGTGCCCCCAGAAGCTGCCGGAAGCTTTTGGAGGTGGAAGCCATGGACCCCCAAACTGCTCCTTCTCCTCAGAACACATCTCTCCTTGTATGTGCATGCGTGTGCAGCCTCGTGTGTACATGTGAATACTGTATGTGTGTAGTGCAAACATGCAGATTTATGAATGTGAGCACGTGCATGCATGCAAGTGTATCTGTGTGCACACATGTGGCATGCAGAAGTGATGTCTGTGTACGTATGTATGTGAGGGAGCATGAATTTGCACGTCTGTGTATGTATCTGTGCGCACACAACCGTTCATGCAAGTGAGTACACACACATCCTGCCAGGCTCTGCCACCCCGCCCCACTGCTTCTGTCTCCCCACACTGTAACTTACTTTGGGGTCACCTCCCCAGAATTTTCCCCTCTAACCTCTGAACCCTCTCCACCCCACTGTTACAGGGCTGCCACATCTCTTGGGATCTCTCTGCTTCTCCACAGAGCACAGAATGGGACAGGCCCCTGCACTGTGCACCTGATGATGTAGGGCCTGACATACAGTAGGTGCTTAATATGAGCCTGGGAAAATGAGCTGGGGGCGGGGGGCTGATGGGAAGAAAGACTTATCTAGTCATTACACTCCTCACCTAGAGGGGGGCCCTGGCTGCCATCTCAAAGGGACCCCGAAGGCCAGGCCTGATTCAGGCCATATCACACCACAAATCAGTTATGACTCCAGAGCAACCAGGAGCCCCCGTCGCCTTGTAAAAGTCCCCCTGCCTTTGCCTTGACTTGGGACAGGATCCAGCACTTCTGAGGACATGGATGATGCTGGAATCACCACCTCCTGCCCCTGATCGCCAAGCCAGAGGCGGAGCAGTCCAGGGGTCAGGGGCCCCGCCAGGTGTGTGCCCAGGGTGAGTTATTCTCCACCACGAGCTCAGGGTCTCACCTGTACAGTGGTGGTGAGCACAGCAATGACCTCATAGGTTGCTGTGAAGATGAAAGAGTAGCTGCTATATTTTGCACAGTACCTGGAATGCAGTTAAGTGCTCATAATGTCAGAGGATATTAGTATTATTATCATTTCCATGTACTAGATTAGAAAGCTGAGGCCCTCAGCAGCGGAGGGAGAGGGCCACCCAAGGCTGCACTGGGAGTGGGAGTTGGTGACAGAATAAAACCAAATGTCAAGTCCCAGGCCAGAGCACCCCGCTGCCCTCCACGGTGTGGCTTCCTCCCAGAGGAGAAGGCCCAGGAACAAGTGAAAGTGAGACATAATCCCCACCCCCTCCCCGGCTCTCCAGGCCCCTAAGCCAGCACCACCCAACCTGGGTGGCCTGTGTCCCCCTGTCCCGCATCGGTACCAGTGGGGCCCGCCCATCGCTTACCTGCCAAGGCCTCTGCCAACCGACCAGGACTGGAGGCTGCTCAGAGAGTCAGGAGAAGGAGGCGGTGGCCCCAGCAGCCCTGCTATATGGGAGCAAAGCCACTGAGTCCTGCGGGAGAGAGGACAGGGGACAGTTAGCTCCAAGCCCTGCCCCTGCGGGCAGCCCCCCACCGCCTTCTCCACCTCCAGGTCCCACCTGTGCAGGCCCCTCAGGCCACCTCCTGGAAGGCCAAGCTGGCCCACCAACGTGGGGCTACCCTAGAAACTGGAGGCTGCCCTCTCCACCCCTATCAAGGGCAAGCTCCTGACCTTCACTTTCGAGATCGCGAAACCAGCCCCCGCAGCCCCGCGGCCACCACAGCAGCAGAAGCCACGCGAGCACGCCCACCACTGGGCTCCAGACAGCCCGGCCTCCCAGGCCCCTCGCCACCCACCTTGGCACACGCCAGTGCCCTGCTCGGAGCTCTCTGTCCCATTTCTCTGCCTTTCAAAGCCCCACTGGCCTTTGAGACTCTGCTCAAACTGCTTGTGCGGAGCCCTCTCTGACCCGCCCCGCCTTGCGCTGTTCATTCCCGAAGCCGCCCGAACCTGACGGCCCACGCCTCCTCCAGCTTTCTTTCTACAGGCCGCGCCCTCTCTGGGCAGAGCCCCTGGACTCCAGGAGTGAGGTCTGGCTTATCTGTCTGTCCTCTGAGCTCGTTAGCCAGGGCAGCAGACACTGCTTGACAGATGAATGAATGAATGATGAACGGTGCAATGAAGGTGTGCAGTGAACACACCGAACAAAACGGACCAACTGTCTTGAAGTCAGGAGGCCCGCTGAGATCTCCACGGCCTCCCCACATCCCCCCTCCGCTAGATTCTAGAATACAGGGGGCGGGTTGGTGGGAGCAAAGAGACGGGGAGAGGTTGATACTTTTCTCTGACATTTTACAAATGAGGAAACTGAGGCCCTGACAGGGGAAGGGTTCCTCCTGTGGCCAGAGGCCAGGCTGGAAGGAGAGCCCAAGTATCCAGGCCTGCCTGCTGCCCAAAGCTCTCAGGGCGGAGGCTGCGTCTGCAGACCGTCAGGGGCAAGGCCAGCCGGTCAAGGCAACGTCTGGGCAGGGAAGAGAAGGCAAGGGGAGGCCCCTGGGGTGGACAAAGTCCAGCAGGAAAACCCACACTCAGAACAGAGCCACCGGGCCACTGGCCCTACCTTTCCCAGCCTGGAGGCCCAAGACTTGAGGCAGCCAGAGGGGACATTGCAGGGAGCCCCTTCTCATGTCCACTGCTGCCCAGGTCAGAGACACCCCTCCAGCCTCCCAGACACTGCTGGTGGGGCACACACTAGCCCCCGCACCCCACTTTGGAGCACAGCCTGGAGGCATCTCCTGCCCTGCAGCCTGCGCCGTGACCAGCGGCTCCAGCACACAGAAGTTTGCGCGTGCGCGTGCGCACTAGAAGACGGTGCCGCAGTGCTCACGGCGGTGCTCCTCCTAGCAGCCCCAGCAGGAAAACTCCCCCAGTGGCTACAGAGGGTAAGCTGGTGTATTGAGAATGAGTGATCTGCTGCGATATCCACAACGTGCCTAAATCCTGCAAACACAATGCTGACCCACAAAGCTAGACACAATGGAGAACACACGTAAGAGATCCATTTATGCTAATAGAAAGGTCACGAGTAGGCAAAACCACTCCATGCTTAGAGCAAATGCAGGCTCAGACTCTCTGTAGCTCCTCCCATTAGGAGGCGGAGTCTCTCTCCCCCCTGACTCTGGGCCGGCCTTGAGACCCACTTTGACCAACAGGACCCGGTGAAAGTGACATTTTGTGAGTTATACAGACCAGGCCTCAAGAGGTCCCGCCATTCCTGGCCGTGGCTCTGCTGTTATACCGTGGGCCACGGAAGGGGACGGTCTATCCTACCAGAGGACAGAGGAGAACTGCCCAGTCCACAGCCAGCACCGATTGCCAATGTGACGGAGGCCACCTAGACCCTCCCGTCCAGCCAACCTCCAGGTGACTGCAGCCTCGTGAGCATGAGGAAACCAGGCGGGGTGCCCAGCCAAAGCAAAACTGTGAGAGTTAATACACGTGGCTGTTTGAAGCCACTAGGTTTTCGGGTGGTTTGCTGGGCAACAGCAGCCGACAGCTGCTGGAGGTCAGCAGAGTCATTTTCCTTGAGGGGCCAGTGACTGCAAGGCACATGGGGGAGTCCAGGGGGTCTGGAATGTTCTGTTTCTTGATCTGCATGTGGCTATATACAAGCATGTTCACATCGAGACAATCTGTCGAGCTACACATGTAGGATACGCACACTTTTCTGCATGGATGTAACACTTCAACAGAAGCTAAAAACAAATAAATCCTTCTGTGGCTCTCCACCCAGGCAATAACAGCTCCAGCCTCACCCTGGCCCTCCGCCTCTCTGGCCCATCCCCTGCCCTGCAGGCCCCACCTCACTCCTCTACGCACCCCCGCAGGCTGCCTAGCACCTCTGCACCTGGGGTGCCCTGCCCCATCCTACCACACGCAAGCCTGTGGCCAGGTGGCATCTCCTCCTGGAAGCCCTCCCTGACCTCCCCAGGCCTTGCCCTGGTGTCCAGATTTGCACAGCTCTCTCTGGAGCTAGGTCTTCCTGAGGGTGGAGTGAGTCTTTCTCTTCTGCCGCCCCAGCTTTCAGAGCTCTCCAAGCAGAGGCCCTGTCAGGGTTGGGTGGCACCCCTCTTCCCCTTCCCACAGAGGAAGACCCTCTCTGTCCTACTGCGACGACCAAAACAGGCTTCAGGGGATAGAGTCACAGGGGACTGGCGATCACAGGTCACATGCCAGCACCAGAGAGGGCAATCTCCTCCAGGGGCCCAGCCTTCTCTTGCGGAGACCAAGGGTGGGGCTGAATTTGGGGGTGCAGAGAGAGGCTGCAGAGTAGGGGGACTTACAGGGTTTCCTATTTCACAGTAGATGGTGTCACCCGTAAAATGTGTACCACTCCTCCCCTCTTAATTATCTATTAAAATAAAACTGCCAAACCCACGGCAGTGGTACAATGCTACACCCTCTGCCGAAAACCCCGCAAACTGGCAGGAAGATGAAAGGAGGGATGGCCACACCACAGGGGCACTGGCTCCGCCAACACCCTTCAGTGCACTCGCTGCCTCCACCAAGCGGGAGGCAGGAGCCCTCGGGTGGGCGACTGGGGCGGGGTCTCTGCTGACCCCCAAAGCCAGGCCCTTGGCCCTGGGCCTCTTTCGCCCACCTTCGCAGTTCCAGCCCTGTCCTAAGTGGGCGTGGGGCCTTTGGGGAGCTCCCGCAGGCCTCAGTCCCCACCTACTGCCATCTAGGGGATCCGGCTTGTTCAACCACCTCTCCGAGCCAGTTTTCTCTCCTGCGGGAGGACAGAGTCCCCGATAGGCCCCGCGTCTCTTTCTGCCTTCCTCAGGGTCCGCACTGTGCAGCGGCCGTGCCTGCAGGTAGCAGGCTGACGCGGCCACCGCAGTCCACTACAGGGAGGCCACAGCATCCTGTCACCTGCCCACCTCCACCTTCCCTCTAAGAAGGGAAGCTCCTCACCCAACAGGGAGGCACAGACAAGCCAGACAGTGGCCAGGCTGGGACAGGGAAGAACATCAGGTCCCAGGAGACATGGTCTGTCCCGCAGTAGAGACAACTCCACGCACACAAGGGCGCCGGGTAGGTCGCAATCCAACTTCAGAAGGAACTCTGGAATAGGCGTGCCTTCCACAGGTGGGTCTGCTGCCCCACGAGGTGGCGAGGATCCTGTCCTCAGAGCCATGCACGCGGAGGGGAGCGGCCACGGGGTGCTGTGGGCGCCGTGAGCCCCAGAACAGAGTGGAACTCTGTGTTTCCCACACTCCTCTGATAAGAGTCACCTGGGCTGACTGTTAAACCCTCAGCTTCCCAGGCCTCTCCCCTGAGATTGGAAGTCTGTGGGTCTGGAATGCAGCCCAGAAATTTAAATTTT
>NW_012154174.1:2591488-2594150 GCF_000956105.1 Propithecus coquereli
GAGGGGGGCAGGGGCAAGGGGCAGGGAGGTCAGCCTCTCTCCACTTGCAAATTCCCACCTCCCTCTTCCATTAACAAAGGGAGACTCCAACACTGCCTCCGGGAACCCCCTTAATTAAATCCAGCCTGCTTTTATTGAGCGTCTACTACATATCAGGCCTGCAGGATGCACGGATAAACAAGCCTCAGGGCACTCACGCGGGCTACAGGGGAGCCCTTTGCAGGAAAATGCGATTATAATACATTGTCACAGAAGCCCTGATGGAGGTCAAGGGAGAGGTGGCTCAGAGGAAAAGGGGACAGCAGTGGCCAGAGGGGGATCTGCCAGAGACGACTTCACCAAAATAGTCATTCTGAGTAAATTCTTGGGTAGGGAGCGGAAAATTGCCCAGACGACAAAGTTGGAAAGGGCATTCTAGGAAAAGGGAATAGCTCAGGCAAAGGCATAGCGCAGCTGTGCACGTATCTGAGCGCCCACCCCGTCACCAACACCCTGCCCGCCTTGCATGGCAGCTACTGGCCATGTGGGGTGGGGGCTTGGGCCCCAAAAGTAGAGTGCAGAGCAGGCTGCAACGTCCGCTCCCCTCCAGGCACTGGTCAAATTCAGGCCAGGCCACAGGAGGGATGCACGAGGCCAGCAACCCCCCAGGCACGGACGGGCAGGAGGGTGGGGTTCAGCAGCACCTCCACCCCCCAAAAGGCAGATCCATTTCCTGGCTCTGACTCAGGACACCTAAGCCAGTGTGACGCAGACCACGGAGGCTGCAGGGCCAGGACACTGCTGGTCTCTCGGCCAGACAGGCCTGGCAGAGCTGCCCTCAGGAGACCGGCTCCCTCCTGCTGCTGAGCTGTGCCAAGGGCCCGGGCACCAGGGCTGTGGGAGCCAGCAGACACCTGATACCGCACGACCTCGCTGCCTGGGGACCATCTACAACCAGGGGCCATTTGAAGCTCTGAAGCCAGGCTGGGCTGCTGCAGGGAACAAAGAGACCAGGCCCATCCCTGCCTCAGCCCCTGCCCACCCCAGCACACCAGGCGGGAGCTGCGTGCTGAAAGCCTTCCAGAAGCCCTCGCTTGCTGGCTTGCTCAGGAGCTTGGGAGTTAGGAGCTGGAGCCGGGAGCAGGGAGCCGGGAGCCGGGAGGAGGCCCTGCCAAGTGTTGATAGCACCCTCGCCAGAGAAAGCTGCTGTCACAGGGAAACATTCTGGGGAGAGCGGTTGTTTACCACCAACGCCTGGGACTGTCAAGAAATCATCAGAAGAAATTAAATTTGCTAAGTTGTGAAGGACACAAAGGAACCCCTCTCCCTGAACACCCAGACATTTCTACCTGGACAATCAGGCTGCTGTATTTTGCCTGATTCTGGGAAAATGTCCCTAGATTAGCAGGGACAGGCGGGTGGGGGGATGTGTGTGCAGCCAGCCGGGACTGGGAGACAGGGCCCAGAGTTCCACCAGGGCTCTGCCACCAACCTGCCCCTCTCTGGGCCTCGGTCTCCTTGTCTGGTCTGTACAGTTACAGATACGCACTCTGGGCTCCCTGGGCCACGCGGACCTTATAGAACAGGGGTGACTTCCAGGCTGTCTGTTCACAGAGCTTGCCAGGAGCATGGAGTTCCTGAAGCGCGCCCCAGCACCTCTGCTACACTCACGTGAGGACTTGGGGTGACGGAGCTGGGTGGGTCTGCCATCATCAGCCATGCCCCTGCCTCGGCACAGACCTGTGCTCGTATCCACGGCATCTGGCTCCCTGCGTCCCTGTCGCTCCTCGCCTGCACTGCTGCATGAGACCCCTTCCCTCCAGTTCAGCCTCTGCACAGTGCAGGGCCTGAGCACAGCCTGGGCCCAAGCTGGCACGGAGCACGCTGTCAAGCAGGGTCTGCTGACCAGCAGGATCAAGACAGGACTGAGCACATGGCCCTGCAACCCAAATCAAACTCGCCTGTCCCTGCTCAGGTACCAGCCCCGGCTCCCCACCTCCAGCACTGCCCGCTGCCAGATTCCCAGGTCCTCCAACTCCTTCACTTGTGAATTGTGTCCATACTTCTAGAAGTCTCTCACACCCTCTACACTCCTGCCATACCACAATCACTCAGCCTTCCCTGGACTTTACGGCCTTTGCACATGCCATGACTTTCTCTACCCAGCCGAGTCCTACTCTGGGGCAAGCACTAGTTCCCCCTTTGTAACTGTTGCAACACTTTACACATCACACCAGACTGAATTCTGTCCACAGCTGTTACAAACTAAGCGGTGGGGTGGGGGGAGCACCATGAATGCAAACTAGGTTCCTTTCATTAGCATCTGGCACACTGGGTCAGAGAGGGGCTTCAACTTTAGCAAACTCTAAACCAGCCACCCCAGCCCCCAGCCCCCAGCCCAGAATCAGTTCTTCCTAACGGCTAACCCACATCCCTCCTGCTGTCATTTTAAAAACCATTCCCTGGATAGTGGGTGAGATATTCTCAGCCAAGTGTAAATGAGACTGTATTCTTAGAGCTCCCGGAGCCAAGGGAAGGGGCAGCCTTGGGAATTTCCAGGCAAAGGCCAGCAGAAATTGGCCACAAATGAATCATTAACTCTCGAGTTGAGAGCTCTGAGGAGCTGGTGCCAAGGTCTCAGGCTCTGGCCCGTGTGGGCCACTTGGCCTCCCTTGGCTCAGGC
>NW_012154174.1:2594681-2609353 GCF_000956105.1 Propithecus coquereli
CTCTAGCCGGGGCAACACAGTGAGACTGTCTCAAAAAAAAAAAAAAAAGTCTGGCTCCAGCTGGGCCTGCTCCTCTCTTGCCTGCCCTTGGCCCAGTGACCTCTGAACCCCTGCAGCCCTGGCTGTGTCCATCAGCTGTCTTCTCCCTGCCCTGGCCCCGGTGCCAGGGGCTGATTTCTTCAGCAAGGCCGAGATGGGGACTTTGCAACCTCTTCTGGCCCCCAGCAGCTGCCATGAAGTTGGGCACAGACTGGGGAGCCCACACATGATGGGGACTGCTCCAGGGCTCCATCTGCAGCCAGCAGGAGAAAGCACCTGGGCTGGGGGCCTCCTGGGCTAGCAGTGGGGTCTGCAGTCCTCACCTGACTCAGGTGAAACTCATGTTCCCCTCTGGGCCTCCTTTCAGGGCCTTGGGGCCAGCTGTGGTGCAGCTGCCATGTGGCCCAAAAGAGGTGGGGGTAAAGGTAAGGTAACCACTGGCTTCCCACCGGGGAGCTATGCCGGGCACAGCGCCCTGATTCCCAGGAGCCGGCTCCTTTGCAGCCAGCAGACATCAGCACCAACCACCTCCTTTCCCAGGGTGCCTCCTGCAGGCTGGGGCTGCCAGTCTCGCCATAGCCCCTCTAGCTGCCTTGACGAAGGGCTCGGGTTCTTCTTGGGTGGGACTGATGGACGTGAAGTCTGGAAACATAGGTGGTATCTCATGAACAGGTATCCCGCTGTGACATCAATGCATCATTCACCGTGCGTCCACCTGTGCTTCCGTGGGGCTGCCAACGAGAACAGCAGACGCCACTGGTCTGGGCGGTTGCTCTGCGCTAAGCTCAGCACACATTTCTCCTGAATCCTTCCACCACACCACGAGGCAGATGCCACTGTTAACATGCCCACTCGGAAGATGACGAGTCCAACGTTCATAGAGATTCAGAGGAAGATGAAGTAACCCGCCCAAGTCCCAAGGCCAGAGTGTGGCCGTGTGGGAATAAGATGTGGGCATCTGACCCAGGTCCTACGTGTCACCCCCAAGTGCCCAGCACCCCTGGTCTCCTGTGCTCAGAGATGGAACAAGTGCTGTGGGCACCACCCTGCACCCTTCACTGAATCCTTTTCTCATCTGACCCTCCAAACAGCCCCAGTGAAATGGCCGGCGAAGGTCATTATTACCGCTTTACCAATGGGGAGGCTGAAGCCTGCTGGGGGAAGGAACTTGACTTCTCTAGCAGTTTCTGCACACCTTTCGTGCTCACAGTAACCCCACGTGGTGGCCGTTCCTAAGACCATTTTGCAGGTGGGAAAACACTGGGGATGGACGAGGCACAGGGAGCTGCCCAGGGCCACATGCTGGGGACAGAGCCTGGGTCTGTGTGCTGGTCTGCTGCACGCTTGACAGCTTCTCCCATGACACGGGCTGTCCTCAAGGCCTGGCACAGGGTACGTGTGGGCTGATGACTTCAGAAGCACAGAGTGGGGCCCTTGGGTGGTGCCATGTCCCTCTGTCCCAGCCTCTCCTCTCCTGCACCATCCATATGGGCACAGGGTGGAGATGCTCTGAGGGCACACAAGGCCACCTCCCGACTTCCTGCAGGACACTCTACGCTCCTTTACGATGGCAGAGTCTTACTCACGAGCCTGTTGAGAAGGCTGGAGCACCTCGGCTACACTGGGCACCATGGTGTGAGTGCGGATGGCACCGATCGAGGAGAAGACAGGATATGGTGGCGCTGCAGGCCACATGTGAGCACACAAACGCATGTGCCTCATCACACCCGACACACGCACACACACTTACACAGAGGCGGGCACACCCCTTGCTAGTGCACTTCTGTACCAGCACGCACACAGGGACACAGGGCAGCCACAGACACCGACTCCCAGAGCCACGAGCAGATGAAACCTAAGAGAAGCAGCCCAGAGGACATGGGCACACGATGCCCACAGAGTGCAGGCAAGCACACGCGTGTTCATCACCTACGATCAGCACATAGGCCAAGAGAAGCACACGCCTGCCCGCCGAGCTAATGCAGCTTAGGGGCTGCCAAGCAGGGACGTGGACAGCCTCTGATGTGCACAGCACACATAGCCCCATGCGTGCTCACCTGGGCGTGGGCCCTGGTGCACGTGTGCACACACACGCGCAGGGGCCTGGCGGTGGTCAGCCCCAGGACGCAGGCAAGAGGAGCAGGTAGGCTGGCAGCCATCTGCAGAACTGTGCAAGGAGCCCCTCGTGCTGCCGTGCTGATGTAGTCAGGCCTGTCCAAAACAGCCCCATAAATCAGGATGCCGCCTGCCGCAAGCATTTAAATCACTGTCCCTGGGATGCGGTGCTTAGAACAGAGGAGCAGCCAGCATCAGGCCCTGACCCACGATGTGTGTGTGTAGTGGGGGGCGGGGGGATAGCTGGTATTTGGCTTTTCTCCCACCCAAGGCAGCCTGCCCACCTTCATCCCCAGTCAGACCCCTGTCCCGCCAGCCCACTGGATCCTGCCTCCCTCTGGGCTTCCTTCCCCATTCCACCTTTCTTCCTCCACTCTCAGCCCAAGACCCCCGAGTGCACCCCCAGCCCGAGCACTGCCCTCCCACAGCCAGTGCTGAAAGCTTCTCCCGGCAACCAGCACCCTAGGACCTAGGTGTATGGCAGCAGGTGAGGGTGCACAGTCCATTTCGGGACAGGAACACTGCAGGCTGTCACCAGACCTGATCTGAGCTGGGGCCCACACCCAGCTCCACCTCAAGTGAGCCACCTCACTCCCCGTCTGGAGAGTGGGACTGGAACAGGACCTCCCAGGGCTGCGAGTCCTGAGGACCTGCTGCCTGGGGAAAAGATCCTCCGGGGATGCTGATTAATTATGACTATTAATAATACAACCATCTGCATCTCACGGTGGAGCGAGGATGATTAAAACTGGGCCCCATGCCCCAGTGGCAGAATAAATGGGTCTCCGGGTGGGCCAGGGTGTCAACACTAGCCTGAAAGCAGGTCCTTGGTGACGGCGTTGGGAGGGGGCTGTCTCCACTGCACAGACAGATGTGGAGAGGAGAGAGACAGGCAGGCAGGCAGACAGACAGATGGCGGGGAGCCGGCTCAGCTCGCCAGACGATGAACAATAGACAATTACCCCTGTGCCAAGGCTCTCGGGCAGGACTCTCTGTGCCTGCCCCCGAGACAAACCACCTTGGCCTTTCCTCTTCTCCTCCACCTCACCCCACCTCACCCCAACGCCCAGGAGTCTCAGCTGCTGGGGTTGCGAGGGGAAGGCGTGGGGACCATCCTCTGTCCAGAGGCAGGGCCAGCCCCCATGACTGGATCCGGGGACACGCCACCTCATGCCTCTGTGTGCTCAGGTCCATCTGCCTGGTACCCTCCCTGGCCGCTGCAGCCTCCCTGGATGGGATGACCCTTTCTGAACGCCTCCACCCACGGTGGGACCCACTGATGCTTCTCCCTGTGCCCCGGGGGGCCTGCACACCTCTGACCTCGCCCACCCACCTGAGTGCTCTTTCTAGGTAGACACTTCGCCTCCCCCCGCACACTCACTAGACGGCCACCTGCTCCTGTCAGCCCTCCTCTGTGAGCAGCACCGGAGGGCCCTCCAGAACCCCCACCCCGAGCCAGGCACTGACAACCCAGTAATCCTCCCAAGAGCCCCATGTGCTAGTCGTGCCCATTTTATCAATGAGGAAAACTGAGGCAGAGACAGAGAAAGAAACTCGCCCAAAGTCACACAGCCAGGAAGTGGCCGAAATGCAAACCCAGCATGTGGCTCCGGAGGTCTTACCCACTAGGCTGCACAGACTTTGAATGAATGAATGAATGAATGAATGAAGTTTAAACACCAGGATGCATAAAGTTGTTCAAGCTGTCTTTTGCAAGTGGAAGGTGAAGTGGCCAGGAGACAGGTGTCACGGGGTCAGGTCTCTGCATTAACTGGCTATGTGACAAGCAGCAAGTGACCTGCCTACTCTGGGCCGCAATTTCCTCACCTGTAAAAAGGGGGAAGGTGGGGCTGCCCCGTGCATTGGCCAGATACGAAGGCAGTGGTGGAGGGAGCACGCCGAACACGACGAAAGGGCGTGATTATATATACACGCGGTCATGCTGGGTACACAGCAGCCAGGATTTCCAAACCAGACGCAGAGGCCTGCTTGGGCAGGGCACTCGAGAACAATGGATGAGGAAACCAGGCTGAAACCAGGACTGCCCTAGAAAATCTGGGGCACTCGGCCACCTGAATGACGCCGTAAGTGGGGCAGTGTTACACGGGCCACAGCAAAGCCAGGCTCCAGACACCCGCCCAGTCCCCTCCATTGCATGTCCTCGTGGGCTCTTCCCTTGGCAGCACATCGAGGGTTCTGGGGGCCTGGTCAGCACACTTCCTGGGCACCTGCCCTGTGCCCAGCCTTGGCGGGAGAAGTGTGGGAAGCTCAGGGCTTCCTAAGCACAAGGGCCAGGCACTGACCCTCCAGGGCCTGGTTTTGCCACAGAGTCCCGGGTTCTTGGCCAGAACTCCCCAGGAGAGTGGTTTCCCTTGGCCTGGACCCTGGGGGACGGCTTCCGGCAGCCCCTCAGTGTTATGGAGCGTGGTGGTCTCCTCTGGGTATTGTGCGAACTGTCCTCCCCTACCCACCCACGCTTTCTAGGAGGGGACAAAAATCAGTGAGCACTTAGGGAAACCCCAACAGTTTGCAGAGCACCTCACACTTCCTGCCCACTTTCCTGGTGTCTGTCAGGTCCTTCTGCCACCTAGACTGCCCCTGGCTTAACAATCATTTCCCAACTTATGCTTAAATACATTTATTTAAAAAACTTTACGGTATTACCTTAAATACAAAATTAGCTTCACTCACCACCAGTAGAAGTTAAACATAAAAACAAACGCGAGGAGAACAAATGAAGGCATTGTTTTGCCGCCTGCCTGCTGGAGGCTCTAAGCACCCCCGCGGGCTCACTCCGTGGAAGAGGCACTGAGCAAGAGTCCCAGTCATGGGCGGCTGTCCTTGACACAGCCAGAGAGGACAGGGTGGAGGGGTTTTGTCAGTTCTGATTAACACAGCAGGGGAACACTGACAGTCACCTTTGTCTACCTTTAGGGAGCACAAGCCTGGCCTCCGTTACACAGATGGGGAAACAGAGATGAGGCTCAGAGAGGTGGGACCACTGGCCTGAGGTCACACAGCAGTAAGTGGCTGAGCGTGGCTTCCGACTCAGCCTCTTGACTGAGCACAAGATCTCTCTTCTCTGCGGCCGCTGCCTTCTCTATGCCACGCGGAGTCACTTAGAGCGGAGTTGCTCTGACCCGCGGCTGGCGCGGTAACGGTTTTTACACCTGAGGTTAACAACTGTGATTTAAGAGGTTATTTGTCTTAATTTTCGGGAATCAGTTTCTCAGGGAGGAGATAACTAACACATTGGGCTTGGGAAGCTAGTCTTTTTAGAAAATATTTATAGCATTTCAAGACAGTTTGGTGGCAATTGGATCCAGCATCTGCTATTTTCCTCACTTACCACCACGGCTCTAAAACCCAGAGCAGTTAACACGCGCACACACACACGCACACACACGCCCCACAACAACGCAACAACAGCAACCACATCAATGCTGATAGGAAATCAAAGCCCATCGTTTCTTTGAGAAATAAAACATGAAACTGGCACGATTTCAGAAATCTCATTACCGCCTCTGGTTAAAAGCCCAACGCGCCTCTGCTAGCGACACCTACGACGGATGCTCGGCACGCAGCGGCCAGTCCCCAAGGCCACAGTGAGGTTCAGGGCCTCCAGAGCTAGGTTTGGCAGGGCTCCCAGGCCGGGGGCTGTGGATCTCACAGGAATCCCCGACAGCAAAAGAGCTCTCCCCTGAAATTTGTATGCCAGCTACAAACTGGAGGACGGGGGGTGAAGGTGACCACCAGAAATCGAAGGCATCTGCCACCAGGTGCTGCACTGGCCGCTCTCCTTACACTACCTCAGTAGTTACTCATGCCTGTGAGGTCAGTGATGTTTATTGCCCCCACTTTGCAGGTGGCAAAACTGAGGTTTTAACAAGCCAAGAGGTTTTCCCGAGGGCAGGACGGCTCATATGGTAAACTGCTCCCTCTGATGCTCCTTCCCGCCTCACTTCCAGTGACAGTCCTTCCTGTGACCTCTGTGCCACTCATCCTAGGTCCTGGCAAGGCGTCTTCACCGTGCAGCCTCCAGGCCTCTACGCACACCAGGGCCCCCTCAATACCAGACCTCCGTCATCAGAGGGCAGCTTCTTGTGTGGGGACCCCAAGAGGAACTTCCACTCCATCCTGAGGTCTCAGGGGAATTCCAAGGCCCACAGAGGGCAGGAGACATCATCAAGGTCACGACTGGCTGGTGACAAGATGAAGGGGAACCAGGTCTGCTGTGAAAAATCCCCAAACCTGTTCCTCCACTCTCTGTGCTCCGCATCCCGGTCCAGGCACGCGAGGGGCAGTTGCCACTTCACAACAAGGAGTCAGTGCAGCTCAGTAGGAGGTTGGTGCTGACAGACACCCAGGGCTCAGGGGTTCAGCCGATGGCAAATGGTGACCCAGTATCCATGGCAGGGCACCTCTGGCTCCTCCAGGTCCAGCCTTCTGGGCAGAGCCTTCGACGCCTCTGCACGGAGGCTGCAGGCCCCGCCCACACCCGCCTCCAAGCCCAGGGACCAGAGGCAGGCCCTCGTCCATGATGCACTGGGACAGAACCCCAGGCCAGGCCCCAAGGGAAGCACAGCCCACTCCGCCTGCTCAAGGCTGGCACAGAGCCGCAGGGAGGAGGGCTGTGCCAGCCCGGGTCCTGGTGTGCTCCGTGCAGCTCCTCCCCTGGGCTCCCCTCTCCTCTTAGATGTCAGCGGACGCCACAAACCTGTGTCCAGAATGGCACTGCCCAGTGCCCTCCCTCCCCCAGAGCCTGTTCCTCCTCCAGCCTCCGCCCCCACCGACCCGGGCACCTAATCCAAAAGCCAAGGAACCATCCTCGATTGTGATGTTCCACCTGGGCCAGGCCATCTGCCACATCCTCGGCGTTCCCTCCCTGTGTGCAGATCTGCCTGCTTCTCGCCAGCTCCTTCGCCTGGGCGAGGGTAGCAGCCCCTCACTGGCCTCCCACTCTCACTTCCCTCCTGCTCTTCCTTGAAGTGGTTGAACAAAGCTTTTCCTGTTTACGGTACCCCCACCCGCGGCCCCCCCCCCAGGCATCTCCACAGCCCACCTCACTGTGGGCACAGCCTGCTCCCGCTCCTTGGCTGCTCTTCCACCCCATGGTTTCCCTGCTGTCCTCAGTCCTCAGGCACCAGGCGTATTCCTGCCCCAGGGCCTTTGCATCTGCTATCCCCTCTCACCACCTTCTCCCAGACCAGGCTGGCTCTGTTGAATTTAAGTTTCTCAAGGGGTCCTTCCCTGATTGCCCTTGTCCCTTCCCCAATCCCCTCACTCCTGAACACATCACTCAATATTATTCCCAATTACTGTTTGTGTCTTACTTATTCCGTCCCTCTGAGCTCCCAGCCCCCACCCACCCTGTGCCCCTGCCCAGTAATGTCAGTCCCAGCACAGTCAGCACCTCGTCAGGCGGGTTTCCTGCTTTACATTCAGTGGCTAGAACAATGGCTGGCACAAAATTGGTGTTCAATAAGTGTTTGTTGAATGAACAAGTGAGTGAACATCTCACCCGCCAGCCAGGGTGGGAATTATCCCACTTGACAGATTAGGGTTCTGAGATGCTGAGAGGAGCCCGGCAGGCCTCGGAGCCCACAGTGGCCAAGCGGCAGTACAGGCCTGACTCCAGGCCAGCGCCCCTTCCTAGGTGGAGCCTTCTCACACCCAGGAAGGTACAAGGATGAGGGACTAAGAACCCATGGAAAAATCGTGAAATTGTGTGGCTCCAACATTTCTCTTGCAACTTGAAATGTCGCCTCTCTGAAAACCACATCCTGTGAGCTGGTCTCAGCCTCAGCTTGGCCCCGGGCAGCCTTGCCGGGCCAGCCCCCAACCCCGTTCCTTCTCTTAGTGGGTCCCGGCCCAGCCCAGAGGCTGATGGAGGGGAGGGCAGGGGCATAGGAGGCCCCCTCTCCGGGGTGGCGCAGCAGGAGGGGGCTGAGCCAAATTCGGGTCACGCTGCTGCGCCCACAGCCCTCCGAGGGCTAAAAATAACCGTGTTTACACTCTCGCAGAGCCGGGAGTCCTGCCGCCCTGTCAGAGGGGTTCGTGACTTCACTGCAGCCGCGTTCCCCACTGCACGCCTTCGGCTCCAACCGGGCGAGGCCTGGGCCGACAGGCAAGCACCAGCTTTCTGGGTTTGTTCCCTGGGGTTGTTTTTAGTGGAAGGAGGTGAAGAAAAGCTGAACAAGCTCGTGACTCCCTGTAGGAAGAGCTCATTGCTAGAGGACAGCTCCTGCTCCCAAGGGGCAGGGGCAGAAGGGCCACGGTGCCACGGGGCGGCTGGGAGCTGGCTGGAGGCCCAACTCGCTGTGTGACCTGGAGCAGGCCACTTCCCCTCTCTGGTCCTTAGCTGCCTCCCTGTGTTGTGGCCGCTGATGGGCAGTCACTGACAGCTGCTCCTCACAGCAATCCCGTCCTCAGAGTGCGGAGGGCCGACGGTGCAATCTTAGCGTGTGTGTTTGTGGGGGGACAGTATCAGAAACAGCACCAGCCCCTGAGGCCTCGCGGCTGTCTTCGTGCCAGATGACGGGGCACACCTGCCAGGAAGGCTGTCACCTGGCCACCCGCCTCCCTCCTTCCCTACCTGGTTCCCCCAGATGGACTTTACACCGGAGGGGCAGGTGCCAGGTGCCTGCCTGGAGATTACCCCTCCCTCTGCACAAACAAGCCTCCCGACCCTACGGCTCCCATGAATGTGGCCATGCAGTGAGAAGCACGTGAGCTGTCAGAGGGCTGGCACATAGGTCAGGCGCCCTCCTTGGGCAGGCAGCGCCCCGCAAGCACTGACCTTCTCCCACCCAAACACACACTGAGCTGAGGACCTCAGGTCTCTGAGCAGCCAGGAGGCCCTGGCCTTTCCTCTCTGACTTGGGAGGCCTGGCTAACTTGCTTCCCCTAGACAGGAACAAAGTCTATGCCTGCTGGCCTGGCTTCAGGGGCTGTGCCCCTCTGACGACATCCCCTGACAGTCCGAGACTTTGCATATGCTGTTCCCTCTGCCTCGCATGTTCTTCCTTTACTTCCCAGCCTGGGAATTTCCCACTCATCTCGGAAGACTGGCTCAGTTGCTCCCTTCTCCAGCGAAGTGAGCTCAGCCCTTTGCCTTCCCTGTGCACCCCTCTGTCAGACAGTCAGTGGCTCCCCCAGGGCCAAGACCTTATCCTCCTCACCCCTACCACATACATAGAGCTGTACAGAAACGGCAACTGTTTGCTGAATTACCCCTCGAGGCAGGAGCTCGGTCCTCCTCTGTCCTCACTGTGGCCAAGTGCACACCCTGCAGCCCCTCCACGGACCCCTTCAAGACTCTGCAATCTGCCATCAGCTCCGCCCTCTTCCTTCAGAGGCTCCTGTCCTTGCGGGACCCCTCAGAGACCCGGCCTCTGTGCTCCCCATCAGCCTCGCAGTTCTCAGCCAGGTCTCTAAATGCACCTGCCCAGCTGTGCGGGGGTGAGGCCGGCATCTGCACGGGGAACAGGTGCCTGGGGGTTCTGCATGCAGAAGCCCTGCAGGCCGAGGGCAACCCCCCTGCACTTAGAATTCACTCCCTTCGGATACCACAGCTCCCAGCGCCCCCACTGACCGACAGCCACACCCCCTCCCAGGCCCACAACACCTGCAGCACCGCCGTGCCCCTCCTCCTGTGCCCAGGCCCCTAGCAGGGTGGGCCTCACGCCTCCTCACCCGCACCAAAGCGGGGCTCAGGGGGCCCCTGTGGGAAAGTCCTCCAAGCGGCCACCATAGCTACACACCAGATCTGGGGTCATCACTCCTCAGCCCAAAATCTTTCCTTGCTGATGGGGCGTCAAGGATGGTGGCACTCGAGGCCCTCTGGAATGGGTCGGGCCCCCGCTGAGTTCCTTGCCTTTGCCTCCCACCCACCCAGGCCTGATGCCCTTGGTGCCCCCTTTCTGCTGAGCTTTATCTTTTGGGCTGTAGCACGAAGGGCACTGCCTTTGGGAGGCCCTCCTTGAATGCCCCTCCCCGGCAGGCTGACCTGTGCCTGCCCCCTGGGGCTCCCCACCGGGAGCGCTCTGGTCCACACCACCAGGCCCTACGCTGCAGGAAGCACCTGGCCAGTTTTGTTCCCTAGTGAGGCTCGGAGCTCCTGGGGTTGGGCCAGGACCAGTCACCCAGCGCCTGGCACTCCATAGCACACACGTTCTGAGCATCAAGGCGTGTGGCCCACCACACCCCAGATCAGATGGGCTCCAGGACCCCTGTTCTGGAGATAAAGCAAGTGACGTTCAGAGTTGCAGAGACTGGTTCAGGTCACTTAAGCAGTAGTGATGGCGCCCACGCCAGGTAGGACCAAGTCAGCCCCATGCTCCTACGTGCCTCCAAGACCAGACCCTCCAGGTGGTAAAAAGAGGGCCTGAATGCACCTGCAGCTGTTGTGCCTGCAGCTCCTCTCACCCAGCCCCTGCTGCCACAGGGACCTGAGCTGCCGTGGCAGGAAGGAACACTTCCTCCAAGCCCAAGCCACAGGGGGGTTCTGGAGAGAAATGCTCTCCAGTCACCTGGGGGATGCAAGACCAGCCACTCTCCCCAACCCACCAAGCGTGAGTCCCAGGCTCTGCACGAGGAGGGCCCGAGGGGACATGGAGGCTCAGGGAGGCCACCTCTCCTGGCTCACTGTGCAGTGCAGGCCCCTCTGTCTTTTCCGCACCCCGGTCTAACAACACTGCTTCCTCTTTCCTGAGGGCCCGGGGGCTTCGCAACCCGCCTTCCTTTAAAAGCAAACACAGATGCAGAACCAGCCAGGGGTAGATTCTGTGGAGCCGTGGGGAGGCTGGGGCACCTTAAAGGCAGCCTAGGGAGGGCCAGGAGCACCCCTGTTCAGAGGGGTGTAGGGTCCCCGTGTCCAGGGGGACAGGAGCACTGGTCTCCAGCACCAGCACACCTGACCCTCAGGCCCTCACAGCAGGTCCCCAGTAGGTCCAACAGCCATGGCTGCATCAGAATGTGGCCCCCATCCAAGTGTAGGGGCCCCCTCGCTCCTGTTTCCAAAGACACGGTTCCGGGGCGGGTGTCGAGGGTTTCAGGCCTTGCTGGGTCTCCGGGACTGTTCCCAAGCAGGGTACAGCCAGAACAGTGACACCCTAACCCACCTCTGCGATCTGCTACCAACATGGTTCCCATTTGGCTCATCTGTCACTCGAAGCCACCTTCTCTGGCCAAACCCCAAGAGCCAATGTAGACGTCTGTACACATTTCAGTCCCCGGTCTCAGAAGCTCTCAGCCTGCAGGTGGCTACTGACCAGAGAAGCCTGAACCCATTCATTGCCCACCCAGATTAGTAACCTCCTTGCTAATGACAGTGACCTCACAGGCCTGACCTCTGTGGGGTGCTGGGCCCCATACCCACACCACCTCCTTCACACGTGTACCCGAGGCCCTCACACCCAGCCCCAGCCTCCGCAGCAGCTTAAGAGACAGAGAGCCCAAGGCTTTGGGGTCACCCGGGCTCAAATCCCAGCTCTGCCCCTGACTGGCTGTAGGAGTCTGGACACCCTGTTTCACCTCTGAATCTCACCTGTACCACTCTCAGGTACTGGTGGGTAAACTGAGATAATTATGCAAAAACAACACCAATGTCTATCGGGTGCTCGCAACGGACCAGGCACTGTTCTAAGCTCTGCACAAGTATTAATTCATTTACGATCGCAAGAGCCCTCTGAGGTAGGTGGTCCTGCTATTACCACCTCCATTTTACAGATGCGGAAACTGAGGCACAGAGCAGCTGAATTGCGTCCCTGAGGCTGCTCAGGTGGAAAGCGTGGGAGGTGGGACTAAGAGCCCGGCAGTCTGGCTCCAGAGCGCAGGCACTAACCACCGCACTACGCTGTCTCCAGGTAGCTTCTACCTTCTCTCCAGTGCTGCTGAGGCCGGGCCGGACTCCTTACTTCCCCATGAACTCCAGAGTTCATCACACTTCTGGGCCTGGGACCTAGAGCTCCTGTCCTACAGGCCCTCCTCCTAGTCTACGTGGGGGACACTTGCACACTAGCTAACGCACTCCACTTTCCTCTGACCTTCGACCCTTAGGTAGAAATGACTATTTGACTACTCCCCACACCCCCAAGCCCCAGGTTTCCATCAAGGGCCCTGGAGCCTGCAAGGGCAGGTCTTAAACCCAGCAGGGACCCAATCGATGCTTGTGAAGTAGCTGAGCGGCCCATGGGGTCAGGTCCAAAGGCCTCTGGCTTTGCCCACCCACATCCGCCCAAGAAGCAATCGGTAAGGAGGCCTCCCAGAAGGGCTCCAGGCTGGGTGCTGGGGCCCCTCTGCTTACTCCTCTTCCTCCTTTACTGGGGGCGGGGGCCAGTTAGCATCCAAGCAGCCTGCTTGGAGGTGCCAAGAGAGGTGCCGTGAAGACCACATATGTAGTGAGCACAAAAGCCCAAAGTGACAGAAATTGATAAAAACTTCACCGCGCCACTGACACCCCATATATCAAAGGCCCCAAATCTCATTCTCTGCTTGCCTCCAATTTCTATCAGAGCTTGCCAGCTGCACATTTATTGAGAAGTTTGTGATCTGACAGGCACTGTATTACCAACATTAATGATGCATCAGTCTCTAGAATTACTGGGGAAACAGCCCAATTGATTTTATTATTATCTCAAGTTCTTCACATTTCATTCCAGGCAGACTGCTACCAGAGTTTTGAGCAAGGCCCAAAGTAAATAAATAAAGGTTGCAGGACCAGGGCTGACCCTAGGTGGCGGGAGGACACAGGCTTGTCCTAGGACCCTTGGTGACAGCCGCCGCACCACCCCTCAGCCTCCTCCACCCCCCGTGACAGCAGAGGGACACTGCGACAGCAGGTGGTATTCAGTAGCGAGAGCAGAGCTGGGGCCAGGCCTCCCATTCATGCTGCAAAGACGGGGGTGGCCGGCCGGAGGCAGAAATAGCCAGTGATGTCATCGTCATGTGCCCCTTGGCTGGGGCAGGGAGCCAGCCCCGTGTGGAACCCACCCGCAGATAGGGGCATGTCTGCGGCCATCAGCTCTAGGCTGGAAGCAGCAGGCTGGAGCTGAGGACGTGAGCCGCCCGCCTCACCTCCGGCCACTCTGCCCCAGCCATCGACCCGGGCTGCTCAGGACTCCCTTCCAGGCCTGGGCCTTTGCACGTGCTGTTTCCTCCGCCTGCCTGCCCTCTCCTCAACCCTCCTCGGAAAGGCCTCCCTGTCTAAAAGTCCCCAACGCTTGCCTCTTGGTGTTTGCCACCCAGCACCATGTGTGTTTCTTTCTGAGCACTTACCATAATTTATAAAGGAGTCACTGACTAGCATGTTTGCCTGTGTTCTCCTGTTGGCTCCCGACAGATAGGGATTTTATCTGTTCTGGCCACCACCCCATCCCCAGAGCCCAGCAGGGTGCTGACACCCAGCAGGCCCCAAACCCAGGGCTGAGAAAAGGCAGGGACTAAGAAGCCAGTTTCTATCCATCCCTCGGGGCAGAATTTTGGGTCAAAAAGTGCTCAAGAAAATGGCCAGTTGCTTCAAGCTCCTCCCCTCCAACCTCCACCTGCGAGGGGCCTGCGAGGCCCACTTCCAGCTCCTCGCGCAGACATGTGTTTCAGGCTCATCTCCTGCCTCCTCCTACAGACTTATCCATCCTCCAGGAACCTGCAGAGGCAGCAGGGCTGGTGGAAGTCGAGGGCTTGAGGAGAGGCCAGGAGCTGGGCTTTAACCCTGGCCGCAGCAGGGAGGCAAAGCATGTGCCTACTCCGAGTTCTGCCCATTAGCTCCTCCATAAAATGGGTGAGAGGCCTACGGCCCCGCCTGGCTCATGGGGTCCTGCAGGTTCAGCACAATAAACGCACCCCTAAATCACCAAGCACAGTGCACACGAGGTGTCTCTACTGCTGCTCTCTGCTGGTGCTTCCTAATGACCACGAGGACGGAGACGTGGATCTGAGAGAGGTTTGGCGTGACGAAGACTGGCCTCTGAGGAAGAGAGACCCACTACGCCAAGATTCACTGGAAGCTGCCTGGGGTCGCAGGGCTGCATGTCCCCGAGTGAACGGGTGCCGACACCCTCCTCGTGGGGGAGTTTCTTGGTGCATTCCAGGCCCACGGCGACAGATCAGGCGCCTCGAGAAGACAGGAGAAGCAGCACGTCTGCACTCGGGGCAGTCAGATCAGATGAGCAACCGTCCTCACCTAACCGGAGAGACCTGCTAGACACCTGGGAGGCCCGACGGCCAGGCAGGGACAGGTTCGGTTAGGCCGCGTGAGGTCAGCTCTGAACGGGGCAGACAGGCCTGGCGGGACAGCCAGCTGACTGCCGGTGCTGTGGGTGCTATTGTTATCTAGTAGCATCTGGAATTGGGAGAATATTTGACAATACGTAGTGTTCTGATTTGAAAATAGATCTTTTTCTTGAAATAAATATTTCACACAATTTGTGGGTGACATTCACCACGTGGCCGGCTATCCGCTGAGCACTGAGCATGCACTGCCATACTCTGTCCTCCTAGCAACACCACTGTCCCCACTT
>NW_012154174.1:2609648-2658901 GCF_000956105.1 Propithecus coquereli
TGTTGACTTCATCTCATTTAATTCTCAAAACAGCCCGGGAAGTCGTACGGTTTCACGGCCCAGGCATCTGTCTCCAGAAAGCCAAAGAACTCGCCAGTGGCAGTGTGAGGGTTCGAGCCTAGGCTGTCAGCTCTGGAGACTGACGGGTAACCTCTGTGCAACCGGCCCCAGCCTCCCGGGACCTGGGTCTAGCGCTCCCTCCGGGTTCAGGGAGAGCAGAGGCTGCCCAGCTGCAGTGCTTGCAGCCTTCTGAGTCGCCGCGGGCTCTGCACCTGGCACGCGATGCCAGCAGCCACGGTAAACAGGCCCGGCTGCAGCCGGACTCACCCGGCTTGCCTATGCCCGGGGAAGCCAGGCCGGAGGACGGGTTCCTTGGCATTCCCAGCAGCAGCAGCAGCGCTCTCTGACTCAATTAGGCCCTTTCTGTGCAAAGGGCAGCAGTGACGTGCAGAACGGGTCTGCGGTGTCACTAGGAGCCCAGCGTTGCACGGCTGGGGACACACAATGCCCTCGGTCGACTGTTTATTTATAAATCCACCCAGCGCTCACTGCGGCCTTTACGCTCAGCTCTCTCCCAAAATGCAAATTGGCTTCTTCCTGTAAGTCAAACCGGCTTGCTCAAGCTGATAAAAATCATCCCAAACAGGCTCTTTTATCTCCCCAATACAAAAGTCCTCTGCACCCACACCTCCTAGAAAGAGGAAGGCTGTCTTCACACTGCTGCGTGGGGGCTCCCCAGGGAGAGGTCCTGAAGAGGGACGCAGGGGGTCCACAGAGGACAGTGGGAGGGGGGTCTGGATCCCCCCAGGCCTGTGTTCAAATCCTGCCTCTAACACAGTCCGGCTCTGCGGCCTTAATCACTCTGAGCACAACACCCTGTAAGCCTGGGTGTGAAACTGGGATACAGACCGTCCCTCCCTCACAGGGGTCTTTGCGGCGTTAAATGAGAGAACGCAGAGACTGCGTGTCACCGCGCACAGATCACAACACGTCTCCTGAACGTGGTGGTGACGGTTAGGAATAATAAAATAACTTGTTATTATCTGAAGCCTGGACTTGCCACCCACTCACTCTCTCGCTGGGGGGCTTCAGGACAATCTCTTTTGCTCTCTGAGCCTCAGTTTCCCCTACTGTTCGGCGAGCCCCCAGGAGCCTCTAGTATTGGCTGCATCATATTCAAACAGCTTTGGGGTGCTGCTTCTGGGACTCTTTCTCTTCACTATCTCAAAGCCTCTTTTATCACAAAAACAAAATCGTTTTTTTAAAAAACCCATCTTATAGAAAAGCGAGCTACCTGACCACCCCTCTGCCAGGTGGTGTCAGGATTTCAAACAGCCACGAGCATCTTAAAGGCACATGCCTTGTGCAGAGCTTGCTGGGAGACAACAGGATCTGATAAGGGTTTGTTACCAACCACTCTAATAAGGGGCCTCCTGGGAGTGGGCAGGAAGTGCAAGGAAACTTCGAATGGCCCTAGAAGTCAGCGGAGACCAAGAGGCGCATCAGAACCACTCGGCCGAGGTTCCAAGTCTTATACGGAGGTGTCGCAAAGCTGTCGTGACAGCAGGGCTGCCAGGTGAGGTGGAGACCTACCTGCAGAGGGACACTCCTAGCTGCAGCCCAAGCCTTGGCCTCCTAGCACAGAACACCAGCCATGCCACACGTGGCACGTGTTCCCCGCCAGCCAGGGACGCAGGGCTGTCGGGACTGACCCATTTACAGAGGAGAAAGCTGAGGCCTGGAGGACGGAGGTGACTGGCCTAAGGCCACCTATCTTGCTGGGAACAAAACTCAGATCTTGGGATCGCCTCCAATAAGGAGGACCAAGGGAGGCCAGCAGCCACAAAATGGCCATGCCACCGCCACTGCCACCGATTTTCAAAACAGGGATGAAACCCAGCAACGTCCGCTCCCAAAGAACTTCCCTCCCTGGGCCTCGTTTCCTCCCCACAGCAGTGGGCAGACAGCGGCCGGGCAGGTTGGGGAGTCTCCCATTTTGCAAGTTAAAGACGGAGGCTCTGGCCATGTCACCCCACCAGGAGAAGCTGGGTCGAGCCTGTACCCAGACCTGCTGCTTCTGCCACCTCCTCCCCCCACTCAGCACAGGCCACCGCCGGCCCTCCCACCCAGCACAGGGCGGCAGGTCAGTCCCGACACCCACCGAGGCCTCCACTCACTCGCGTCATTCGGGCTCCAGTCTCCACCAACACAGAATCCAGATTACTCTCCTGCAGCACTGCTCTGCCGAGGCCCAATCCGTCACACACACCCCCGCCCGCCTCTAGGGTAAGTGTCCCCTCCTAACCCTGGACTTTCCTCTGGGGTCCTGGCCATCCCTGGAGACTTGGCCACTGTTGACCCCCTGAAGTCCGTGGGTGCTGGCTGGGCTGTCCCCAAGCACCCCGCACGCATGCCCATCTCCCTTCCTTCGTTCCTGCCCACTCCGCCTCCCAGAAGTGCCTTTCCTCCCCTCCTCCTTGCACTGTTCTAGCTGAAGCCCCTGCACCCTCAGTGCTGCCCTTGAATGTCCCCTCTCCAGGGGGCCCTCCCTGACCACTCCAGCCCATTCCCATCTCTCACTCCTTGGAACTTCTTAGCTGATTTCTCTGGAGCTTTCGGTACCTTTCTTTGCTGTTCTGCCGAGTAGCCAAGACTTAGTTTCCAATTTAGCATGTGAAACTCCTCGAGGTCGGGGTCTCAGGATTTTCCTTTGGCCACCCTTCCACCGAAGGAATACTGCCTTAGACTGTGCCCTATGGCCCCTGAGCCAGGGGATACACGAGACAAGGCTCTGGCCTTCTAGAAGCAGCTCAAGTCTAGAAACGGGCAAAGAAACAGGCAGCTGCCCCACGTGGTGGGGGCTGCGAAGGGGAAAGCAGAGAGGGCCGTCCAGGGTCTCCAGGCACAGGGCCCTGCCCTAAAGAGATGCTCCAGCGGGTCCCCCTTAGGGACTGAAATTGCAGCGAATGGTGAATCTATCAGGGCTGGAGACAAAGGAGCCTGGGTGGGCAGTGGGGGAAGCAGGCTGGGCGAACGCCGGCCTCCGAGGCCGGGGCCTCTGTTGGCGGACAGGCAGAGGGCGGCCCTGGACCCCCAGTCCCCAGGAGGAAGGCCTCGGCCTGGGGACAAGGCCAACCTATCCTGAGGGAAAGGGCAGCAAACATAAGGCTGAGTGGGGCTGGCAGGGCTTGGCGGGGCAGTCTCGTGCGGGGCGCACGCATCCCTGGCTCCTCAAATCAGGCACCCCACGAGCTCGGCTCCCGCAGCGTGTCAGCCTTGCGCGGGGGCGCCTTTCTGTTTTCTCTGTCTCTGAGCATGCCTCTCCAGATGGACCAGCGATGGGAAATGCACCGCTGCACACTGCTGGCTCTTGGCCTAGCAGTCCCGGCCACTATCTGCGACTCTGAACAGTTCGGCGAATGCTTTCATTGTTCTTGCCTCCCAAAGCCCTCTCTGGAGAAGGGCACAGATTTCTGGAGAAATAAAATAATGGGTCCTACATGCCGGTGGGGCGCCCCAACACACACCTCTACCTCCTTCCACCCACGCCCCTACCTCCTGCTCTGTCACCCGCTGGCCCCAGACCTGGGAGGGGACAGGAGGCCCTTCTCCTGCTCTAAGCACTTCTCTTCCAAGCAGGAGCTCCCTGTGGGTCTTGAGCAATCCTGCCACAGCCACAGGGAGCCTCCAGGTCCCCATGGGGATGAGAAAACCCCCAATGCCCCACGCTGGGTTTTTCAGTAAGTCCTCTCTCCCCTGCTCCAGGGGCATCAGAAAACATCGAGCATCCCGGGCCCTGGACCTGGGAGTCCCTTCCTCTCCTGGGCTTCCTTTCCCATCTGTAAACTGGGGCAGCTAAACTCAATGACGTCAAGCTGTCTCCCAGGTCCCACTCTCATTCTAACTGAGAGACGGGCCCACAGCAGCATGGTCATTCACAAGGGAGGTGGGAGGAAGAGGGAGCCAGGGTCGGGGAGAGGTGGGGTTGTCCATGGCTGCAAAAGCCTTAAAAGCTGGTAAAAGGCTTAATCCTGCATAATGATTTACAAAGTGACAAGTAAAATAGATTTACCGTGACAGCTTGAAAGGAGAACCACAGAAATAAAATTACACTCTGGCTCAGCCCGTCTCTGCAACCTGTCTCGTCCCTTCTGAAAACCAGGAGCTCATAAGGGCACACATGGACACGTGCAAGGGGAAAAGGGAGCAGGTGGCCTGGGGGGGTGGGGGTGGGAGAGGGACGAAGGAAGAGGCAGGTCTGGCTCTGTCCCCTATCCCAGGTGTGGCCAGTGGGGTCTTGCTTATTCCCGTAGAGGTGATGGCCTCGCAGCCCTCCAAACTGCCAGACCCTGTGTGGGATTCCACCTTCAGGGGGCATGCGGCAGGCACCCCAAGCGCCCGCTGGGCCCAGCACCCCTGATTTCTACCTAACCCCCGTCTGATCCAACAGAGCAGTCCTAGTTTTCAGGCCCAGGGAGAGGGGCCCACTGCTTCCCTTGGGATGAGGCAGGGACTCCAAGAGCAGTGGACCAAAACCCAATGAGAAGAAAACAGAGAAGGCAAAAAAAACTCTCGGCTGAGTTCATCTCGGAAAAGGAAAGTCAGCTGGATTGACGGGTAGCACCCCGCTTTCCTTGTCACTGCCACTGCCCTCAATCTGTGTTCACACAAATGCCAAGGGCTACTTTTTCCTCCACTGAAGTGGGCCCACGCGGCTCCAGCGGGGTGGGGAGAACGATCCAACGTGCCAGCGCTCCAGCCGTGGACCACAGAGAAGCTCTCCTGGGTGGCAATGAACTCCACCAGCTGCGCCGACTGCCAGGCTGCTTGCCCACCGCCCCCGGGGGCTGCACCAGCCCAGTGCCCGCTCAGGGTTCACCGGTGAGGGGCGGGGCGGGCAGCCACACCCGTGGTTTACTCATTTGCGCCAATAGCCAAGGACTGAAAAAGAAAAACCAAGTCACAGCCCCGCCTGGTACACGACGGGTGTTCCCAAGGACGTGAGCTTTGCCTCAGGTGAGTGAGGCCCCAAACACATTTGCAGTGGGCACAGCGAAGTGGAAGCTCTGGTCTCAGACCGGGCTGACCTCCGTACCTGTGCATGGCCCACACGCCCGCCCCAGGCCCCAGGGAGCTGCCAGCATTGCAGCAAAGATCTCATAGACGGGAGGAGGCTGTCAGAGGCTGCCCAGGGACCCCAAACCCCCTGCAGCCTCTGCTCTGTTTCTGGAAAAGCCTGGAGGGGCTGAGTCCCAGGCAGAGTCTGTGGAGGCTCCCACGTGTCCCTCCCTGTCACCCTCTCACTGACACCTGGCAACTGCCAGCTCTGTGAAATGCGGTCCTGCACCTTTAACTGACAGAGCACAGGGACGTGCCTAGGCAGGCCTGAACACCCGTGTTTACCCAGCACAAGGGTGTCCCTCCCTCCTGCCCTCCCCCAGCACCGTGGCAAGCTGGAGCCCATTTGCCCACAGACTCGCCTGGCGCGCAGGCCGTGTGTACCAGGCCCCAACCCCTGGCCCTGCCCAGGGAGTCTTGCCCAAGAGGCCCTGCGGCCTGGCCCAGGCTGCTGCTGCTGAGCCAATTCTCCCAGGAAGCCGAGCCTGGGCGGGCGGCAATGCAGGCACAGCTGACTCACAGGTGTCCTCAGACCCCGGCAGCTTTGCGCAAAACAACCCGGCCCGGGAGGCACTCCTGGGAACCCGGCACAGCCCAGCCATTGCTCTGGCTCTAGCTGGCAAGGGGGAGGGTAAAAGGAGGGACCACGGGGTCAGACCATTAACACGGGGCTGCTCCAAGCCACAAAACCCTCCAGCTCTGCACAAAGGGTAGCCGCCATTTATTATTCACCTCTGCAGAGAGCATTCTGGAATGTTCGCTAGATGCCAAGCTGGTGGTGCTGGGTGTGTGGGAGTCAGGAGCCAGAGGGGCATCCTGAAGGTTAGCTGTGTTCCTGCCAGATGACAGCTGCAACAGTGGTCAGAAAACAGTGCTTGGGGAGCCGGGGGGCAAGGGGAGTCCCAATCCACTTAACCTTGCTGGTGCCCAAAGGCTACCTGAGGCTTGAGTAGGGCTTTGCAGGATGACTAGGAGTTCACCAGGCACACAGAGCTGAGGGGAACAGGAACAGAATGTGCAAAGCACACATAAGTAAAAGTTCATCTGGGGCCAGAGAACAAAGGGCCTTGAATGCCAGGTTGCATGTAATGGAGAGGCATGAAGGAGTATTAGTGGAGGAGGTGACCGATCAGGGGTGCCTTTTATTAAGGCCCACACTGGTGGCCAAGTGAAGGGAGAACAGGGAAGGGGAAACTGGAGGTAGACACCAAGGCAGAAGGCCGCTGCGTTGGGGGTGCAGAGGAGGGGCGGCTTCAGGAACACTGGGAAGGTGGAGTCCCAAGGCGTCACTGCCTGATTACACACACCCACCCGTCATCCTCCGGGCAAGGCATGGGGACGTGGAATCCCAATGTCACGGGGTGCAGTCCTGGGAAGGAGTCGGTGTGACTTCCAAATTTCAGCTGGAGCAGTGGGGACAACGGTAGCCCACTCCTAGTCCTGTGGTAGCTGTGTGAGAATTAGAACAAGGCTCCCCCCCCCCCAAGGCACTTTACCACCACCACTGCCAGAAAATCAATAAATGTATCATCTGTGGGGACTACCATGTGAGTACCACCTCCAGGTTTCGCAGCGAGCAACACACACTGCCACGCACGGCAGTCCTAGCAGACACGAGGCCACTGAACAAGCAATGGTGGAGGGGTGGAGGCCTGGGGTTCAGGGAGGTAGAAAAGGCAGATAAAATCTAACATGCTAAGAGGTAAAAATACTTAACAAAACGAAGAACAACCAAAGCAGAGTGTTTACTAACCCTCCTTGCCTTTTTGGCATGAGAAATCCAAATAAAAGGAGAGGTGGAATTATTTACTATTTGGAATCCACAAGTGAAAAGTAGCTGTTCAGACAAGACACGAAAAGGAAATGCAAAAATGTAAGTCAGAAAGCACCGGTTTTGAAAGACAAGAGATTGGCCAAAGGTATAGAAAATTAGTCCCAGCCATAGAGTTTCCAAAAAATAGATTTTTTTTTTTTTAAAAGATCCCATATGATGAGCAAAACTCCAGCAAGCAGACATAACAGTGAAACCTGCGTGCCGAGAAACTTGGGCTTTCTGGCCAACGGAACTATCTGGATAGCCAGGGGAGCTTTCATTTGATCATTCAATAATTCATCAAGCTTTACTGAGCACCTTCTCTGCTCCAGGTATTGTCTGGGGATACAGGAATAAGACACAGCTGGTACCCAGCTGTCCCCTCACGGAGAAGACAGTCCAGTGGGGGAGAACGCACAGGGCTGGGGGGCCCAGAGGGGAACACCTGAGAGGCCCCTGGGGGGAGGTAATGACAGAACCGAAGCTTGAAAGGTGAGGAGGGGTGGGGAGACCTGTTCTGTCCTTGCCCACGCGATGAAACACAAACCCCCGCCTGCGATGGCCACGGCTCTTGAGTGAGAACTTCGCGAGTTAAGATACTCGGCATTTAGTTTTGTGGGTCTAGTTTAGGGAGCCTCACGTATCCTGGAGGCAAAAATGCTTAAATAGGTTTCCAAAAGGAGAGTTCCAGCTAAAAGGGGCCTCAATGCACAGATGGGGAAACTGAGGGCAGAGAGAGCAAGGCGCTTGTCCACTTAGGAAGCTGATCCATAGTAGACCCGGGAAATGGGTCTCCTGTGGCTCACCTGGGCCCCTCCCTTCCCGCTTCCTGGTGCTGCCCTGGGGGTGTCATTCAGACCAACCCTGGAAAGACAGAGAGCAGTGGCAGGCAGGACAGGAAGGCACAACTCAGTGGCCACTTGAGTCCCTGGCCACTAGGCACAGCTCGGAATCAGAGGGAGAGGCACGTCTCATACCCAGAATAAGACGCTCATTCTGAAAAGGTCTGGGCTTTCATTTCCTGCAAAAGCGGTTCTCAGGGGCATCTCCTGGGCTGCAGCCTGGGTTTGCCCGCTGCCGGCGAAACTATCGAGTGTTTTCACTGGGCTCTGGAGACCACCAACTGCCTTTCTCTGCCTGCTCTCCTGGTGGCCCTGGGAGGCAGGCACCCCCACCCGTTTTACAGATCAGCATGCAGGCCACCGAGGGCCTCTCATCCCAGGTCACTCTTTGGGGTCTGGTAGGGAAGGCCAAAAGCCATTCCCAAGTTCCAGGCAGGAGTCGGGTGGGGTGTTAGGCAGGCTGAGGCCTCTGCCCACTCTGCCAAATGGCAGGGGCTGGACTCGTCTCAGGGCCTGGTCCCATGCTGGGCATCTTGGACCCTTGGCCTCACTGGTTTGGAGAGGCTAGATCGGAGCCCTTTGTGGCCGAGCCCCCAGAACCACCCCGCCCAGGTACTGCAGGGCCGTGGGAGGAGGGTGCCGGCAGCCCGGCTGCAGTTTCCCGCTTGGCTAGCTCTTGGCTTCTGAGCAACGGAGTGGAGAGAGAAGACACATGGCGAGAACATGCTGCCCACCCACTCGGCCCCGCCACTGTGGGCAGCAGCAGCCTCTGGGCTGCCCCGGGACCTGCCAGCCCTCCGAGCGCAGGCCTGGCTCCACACGCCGCAGCGCCGGAATGGGGAGCCGGCAGCGTCCAGCGGAGGCGAGGGCCACTGACAAACACTGGCTGTGGCCACCTTCAAGGTGAGGGAAGGAGACCCAGGGGCCTGCACAGGTTCAGACCAGCGTGAGCCAGCCCGGTTTCACCAGCCCACCCTCCTGCTCCCCACACTGCCACCTCCCTCTTTGTGCCTCCGTAAGTCACAAGAATCCCAGTGACTCTTCAGCCCAGCTGCTGCAACTCTGGGATTCTGGAGTTGCTTGACTTAGGAGGTATCTTCTTGGAGGAGACAGATGAATAAAATGAGGAAATTGAGGCCCAACGAGGGCACAGGGCCTGCCTCTGATCCTGTGGCAGGAGTGGAGGCACAGGGACACAGAACGTTGGAACAGAGAGCCAAGCCACCCCCACACCCCCTCTTACTGATGGGTAAACTGAGGCTCAGGGAGGGGAAAGGGCCTGCCTAAAGTGACTCTGAATTAATAAGAACCTCAGGATGGTCATCCTGGGTTGATCCCTTGGGGCCAACATACAGCTGCCCTCTTTGACCCCAACCTCAAGTTCAGGAAGTTGCAACACTTCCTTGTTTCCATAGTAACCAGCTACTGCTCCAGGAATACACTGAAATGTTTTTGTTCCCTCCTCTGTGCCGGCCCCAGGCCAGGCTGTGAGGACACAGAGCGGAAAGAGGGGGTGTGAAGGGAGGCACAGACCCGGCCCCAGTCCAAGATGATCCCAGGCACTGGAGTGTGGAAGGGAAATAGGAGAGTTTTCAGTGGAGAAGAAATCCTCAGTGGCTGAGAGTGTCAGGGGAGGGAGTTCAGAGATGGCAGCTCTTGAACTGGGTACTTAGGGATGGGTAGGAGTTCACCAGATGGAAGCGTGAGGGCGGAGGAACTGGCATATGCCAAAGCGCAAAGTAGAAGATGTAAGAGTGTGGGGGAAGAATGGAAGGGGATCAGCTGGAGAGGGGCATGGAGACGAGATGCAGAACGTCTCAATTGCAAGCGTAGACCAGGGTATCAGAAACACGTCACTCTGCCTCTATTTTTCCAACCGTTAAATGGGCACCTGTGACAGAGTAGCTTGTGGCATGGAAGGTGGTAAGCATAAGAGGAAAAGGGCTCAGGTCCCCAGGATTGAGACTTGGGCCAGTTCTCTAGTGCCAACCCCCGCAGCCTCCTTTACAGAAGCAGACAATGGGCTTCCGGGCACAGTCTCAGACAAGCTTCCAAATACACCCAGGATCTGGCCTTGTCTCCCTGCCCCACTGACCACTCCGGTTCCTGCAAAGGCTGCCCAGCTGGTCTCCTCCTTGCCACCTTGTTCCCTAACAGTCTATTCTCAGCTCGCTAGTCAGGGGACCTTCTTAGAATGCATATCCGATAGTCTAGGTACCTCACTTAAAATCCTCCAGTGGCTTCCAAATCACTGAGCATGAAGTCAGAAGCCCTTCCTGTGCTTAATAAAGCCCTCTGTGTCCTGGTCCCTGATCACCTGTCTGACTCCCTCTCCTATCTCTCTCCTTCCTTCACTCCACCCAGCCACAATAGCCTCCCTGCTTTTCCTAGAGCATGCCAAACATGCACCTGCCACAGGGCCTTTGCACGTGCTGCTCCTGTTGCCTAGAGAGCTCTTCTCCCAACTATTAACGGGGTTCACTCCCTCACCTCCCTGAGGTATCTGCTCAATCGCACCCTCTTCCTGATCACTCCATCCAAGGGAGCCTCCTCCCCGACTCGTCTCCCTATGTCACCTGATCCTGGTTTATTTTTCTTCAAAGCACTTATAACTCGGCATGGCATCATACATTAAGTTGTTGACTTGTTGACTGTCTTATCTACTAGGATGTAAGCAAGGCCTCTGTCAAGTTCACCAGTGTATCCCCAGGGCCTGGAATAGTGCCTGGCACATAGTAGGTGCTTGAAAAATTTTATGAATGAGTAAGTGAATCCATCTGTCTTGGGGAGCTGGGGAAGGGGAGGCACAGAGGGATTGCAGGCAGAACCTCATTCTCAGGCTGGCACGAGGACCCCAGCAGGGCCTGGGGGCCTGGAGGAGTCTGAGGAAAAAGAAGCCACGGCTACTGTGCCCATAGCCACTCAGTCCCGTGCATGAGGCCTGGGCAGGCCAATGACAGCCTCGGGGAGCAGAGGGAAGAAGCAGAGGGAGGCCAGGCCAGGCCAGGCCGGGAGGACTTGGGATCTTGCTGGCTCTATAGCTAGAATCCTTTCTGGCCTCAGTTCCTTAATCTGGGAAATGGGTGAGAAGAAAATCAATAAGCTGGTTGTCCAGGTCCGCCCTGCTCCAATAGTTTGGGCATCTTTGGGTCTTCGGGGGCCTGGGAGGAGTCACACCAGGCTGAATCTAGGGCCACAAATGCAAGGCCTGGTCCAAGCCTGGGCAACGCCCTGTGGCCAGCTGGGCCAGACAACTGGGCAATGGTCTCTGGTAGGCTCCTGGGGACTGTTTCCATCCAAGGTGATGGCTGGCAGCCCAAGGCCGCCCTGTATGAGCCAGGCAGTGAGACAAAGTGCCTGCTACAGGGCAGCAGTCACAGGCAGGGCCCTGGGCTGGAGGAGCCAGCTGTCTCACAGAGACCCTGGTGACTGCCTGCCTGCCCCCAGGCCTGGCAGTTCTGGTGAGCACAGCCAGAGGCCCAGCAGCTTCGGGAGATGAATCTGGTAAGTGCCAGGCCAGGCCAGTGCCACCGCCACAAAGGAACCTCTCCCGTGCCTGACTCTAGGAAAGGGTTTCTGTGGGTAACAAGGCAGGGGCCAGGCACTGGACGGATGGTGGGAGCACCTGGGTTTTAGTTCCAACTCTGCCAGGGACTTGCCGTGTGACCTGGTCCCCTCCGGGGTCAAGCTCAGCAGCTAAATAAAAGGGTTGGCCTGGATGATCTCCCACGCCTTTCTGCGCTGCCATTATCACTGCTGCACATGGTCATAAAACATTACACTCCCAGACGCGGTGACACTACAGAGCATGCGAGGCGCTGGCTCTCCCATCTGACTCTTGCGACAGCCCCCAGTAAAGCCATTGGTAGGAGGCAATGCCAGAAATTCTGACTCCAAATCCAGTGCTCCTTGCCGAAAGGCCAGGTCTCTGGGGCCTGCAGATAACTCTGTGCCCTGACAGAGTGGCAGGGGGCAGAGCTGGACCCAGAGCAGTTCAGCAAGGAGCCAGGTGCAGGCAGGCGGGAGGAAATGCTACCCACAGCCCCTGGCTATCGAGGGGCTCCAGCTCCAGGTGCAGGCGAGCGTGCTGGGAGAGGCTGGGAGACAGACCGCCTTCTCGAACTGCCAGCATGTCTGACCCTGCTTGACGAGCTGATGCCAAGCCGCTTTCTTCCCCTCGGGCCCCAGTGAGCCACTGCTGGAGCCTCCCCAGCCTACTTCTCGGTTTCACAACCTGGGCCAGGTTATTTCCAGGTCAGGCCTGAGGTCTCCAAGCTGCCCAGACTTTTACCAGAGGCAGAGATAATAAGGAGGCCCAGGGGATATAAGAAGGCCACCTCCTCCAGGAAGCCCCCTCTGCCTGCTCCAGCCTTAGACTCAGCCTAAAGAGGAGAGTTCTCTGAGGATGCGATCCCTGACGCAAAGTATGGAAGAGAGTTCCTGAGACTCGAATTCACCATATGCCACATGGTCCTGAGATGAGAACTAGGGGAGGGCTATCCTTCTAGGCTCCACGTGACATGCCTAGACAGAGGGGGCCGCCAGGGAGGTGGGGAGCAGCCTGTGCCTGGAAGCATGCAATCCCACACAGGAAGGTGCTCTGCAGGGACGCTGCAGAAGGGACACAGGTCATCTGTGTGGTAGGCATCAGAGGAGGTGGCCGCCAAGGTCCTTGGGAATCAAAGGTCCCAGGAATACCGGAAACAGTAGTGTCCAGAGCCCTCGGGTGGAGCTGAGCACACTGCCTGGGCCCCTCTGGGGAGCTGGCCAGGACGGAGGCCATCCACGAGGCAGAAAGCCTGCGCACAGCCAAAAATGCAGGTGGAGGTGTTGACCCAGGCCGGGGCTGGGGGAGCAGGAATCGGAAGGGCATCCTTTTGCAGGAGGTCGTTGATACCAAACTCACAGCCTCGCCGCCCCATCACCAAACGCCAAACAAGAGATCACACCCAGGTGGGAGGGGTGGGTGAGGAGAGGTTACTTAATAGGTGCAACGTGCATCATTCGGGTGACGGATGCACTAGGAGCACAGACTTCACCACTACGCGATGTATCCATGTAACAAAATTACACTCGCACCCCTTAAATTTATACAAATAAAAAAAGAAATCACACCCAAAGCTTTCTGCCCTTCTCCCAGGAGCTGAGGCACAAGAAGGCCATGGAGCTCAGATGGGCCAGGCAAACTGGGCACGGAGGCTGGTGGCCAAGGAGTCCCCTCGCTCACTCCCCACCAGCCACAAAGCCCACTTCTCAAATCCCAGAGGGTCGGGGACATGAGGACTGTGAGCCAGAGGGGCCAAGTGACCCATCCATGGCCACGCGGTGGGCCTGCCAGCATGAGCACGGAACCCCAGCTTGGGCCCACGGCTCTTCCCAAGGCCCCAGGCTGCCCTCCTCACCACCAGCAGGCTTTCTGAAGATAGGAGTGTACATAAATGCCAGAGGGCCCCCCGGCCCATGAAAACCATCCATTAACTGGGTGGCCAGCAGGGCTGGAGCTGAGTCCTAAACCAGTCCTGCCCAGCCTTCCTGGAAGAAGGGGTGGGCGGGAACTTCCTAATCGCCAGCATTTCAGCCAGGACCAGATGGGACGGTTCCACAGTGAGGTCAGCTGGTGCAGGAGGCCGTACCTGTCTGCCACCCCCCCACCATCCCCGGGCCACCCTAGCCCTGTGCCAAGGCCTGTGTCCTAGGGGCCTACCACTGTTCATGACCTTGGTCAAGTTGAGCTGGATTAGAAGCACGGGTTGTAAACACAGACGTCTTCATATCCAGAGAGGTCACACAACTGAGCTAGAATGGAAGGGTGTGTGGGCAGGACGGGGAGAAAGGCAGGATGGCAGTTCCATCCCACTCCAAGGCCAGGGACTGTAGGTAGACCCTTGGATTAAGGCCACAGTTTTTATATCACTTTCGGATACCCCCACTGATATGAGGATCTGAATAAAGCTGAGGACCATCTCTCCTGAAAAATTCATGTTTGCCAAGGTGTGCGCACAGGTTCGGGGGGCTCCCAGCCCCTGCAGGCAGGCACAGGGCCCTTCCAGCTCTGACAGGCTGAGAGCCTCTGCGCCCATCTCTAGGGACATGGCAGCGGTCCCACCCCTCTGCCGAACTGGCCTTGCTTTTGGGACTGGCCAACCACAAACAGATTTGTGGTCTGGTAACAAATAAAGAAAAGGAGGCCAGCAAAAGCGACACAGATGCAGGCTGGAGGGTGGGTAGAAATCAGCTGGAACTGCCAGGAAAGCAGGATGGGGGGAGGATTTCTGTCCAGGTGGATGCCTTCCCTGTCTTGCCCACTGTGAGGCCCCCCAGGAAGGTAGTTCTTCAGCAGATAAACCATCCTGGGGTGGAGGGAACAGTAGATGCCAGGGCTGGAAGGGACCATTTAGCCTGGCATTTCCCAAAATGTTCCACTGGTCTTTTCAGTAGTTATTGTGCATTAGAAAGGGGGTGGGTAGTGTGTCCCGCAGGTTTGAGAAAGGCTGGGTGAGGCCAAGGGCTCCTTACTTCGCGACTTCCCTTGCAGGCAAATAGGCTGACAGGTTCCCAGGAAAGGGGCAGCGTACCCTGCAGCCCTCCCTTTTGGGACTGGTGTTCCTGAGAACCCACTTTGGGAAACAACGATGTGATCTCAGCTCGTGATTTTCAGATGAGGAGACTGAGGCTCCGAGGGGTGAGTACCTGGCTGGAGGTCCCACGGTCAGTTCCTGCTCGCAGCAACTCTGCACAACAGCACACAGTTGACAAAGCCTGACACGGCCTGCCCCCAATCCAGATGCAATCTCCGCCTTTCTAACACCTCTCCCAGGGGAATAGGCTTCCCTGGCAGGCTGAATTAAAACGCAGTTGGGTTATTACTGGGGGCCTCGCAGAGATGATGTGCCAGCCTTTCATGCTACACAGGAAGAGAGCGTGGATAACGGCGGGTGCTGGGGATCAGGAGACAGGGTCCAGGCTTTGGTTGGGCCTGAGGCAGGCCGTGACCTCCTCATCCCTAAGTCAGAGGTAAGGCATGACACAGACTAAGGCTATCGTTTCTTGAGCACTTACTATGTGCCAGGCACTGTGCACGCTCCGTCTTCTCAACCTACGGGGAAGGCAGTATGTTAATTCTTATTACACTATTAGTAAGCCTGCTCTACAGATGTGGAGACCAAAGTCTGAGAAGTTAAACATAACCTGCCCAAAGTTACAGAGCTCACAAAGGGTGGAGCTGAGAGTTGAACCCAGGCAGTCCGAGAGGAGCCTGAAGCAAAGCAGTTGCCCAATAATTGCTGGCTATTATGGTATTTATGGTAGACCTTTGGAAAGTCATTTTAAGGACACAAACAACAGCAGGGGCACGGAAAGCCAGACATCAATGGAAAACTCCACCCCTCCCCACACAGCCACACTGGCTGGGTGAGACACCCCAGTGTGCGGGCGCCACCCCACTGTCTGAGCTGCAGCCAGTCCCTCCACCTCTCTGGGCTTCCCCACCTACAAAACCAGAAGGCTGGCCAGAGACCCCCTGAAGGGCCCTTCCCACTTGCAAATGCCAGGAAAGAGTTTCAGGACTCTTCCCTAGAGGCCTCCGTGCCTGTCCATCCCGCGCCAGGTCGCACTGGCTGGCTGCAGCTGCGCGTTGTGCTTCCCAGCTGCGGCCAAGGTCCACCAGGGAGCAGGGGTGGGAGTCTAGGCGGGAGCCCTGCGGACAGGGCAAGGTCCAGGCACCTGGCATCTGCTCCCTTACCCTGGGCGGAGCCAGCTCTTGCTCCTGTGCTCTCACCTGGGCCTGGCACAGGTGGCTCTCAGCTGGTGACTCCCAGGGCGTGGTGAGAAGACTCCCTGCTCCCCTACCCACAAAGGAAGTGATGGCAGGAACAAGCCAGTGGGCCATTAGTGCTGCACAGGACAAAAGTCAGCTCCTGTGCAGGGCTGGGGGGAGAGAGAGGAAGCCACCCATCCTCTTGGTTAAACAGGCCCTAGCAGATGGGAAACCTTGTACCCTCCCTAAAAGGTTTCACTTCCCTCAAATCCACAACACAATCGCCCTGGAAAGACACATGCTGCCGGGTTGGGGCTCTGATGCCGATCCATCCTCCCCCGGCCACGGCCACGGCCACAGCCACGGCCACGGCCGCAGAGGATCTGGGACTAGTGCTGAAGATGCCCCATCCTTAGTCCTTTTCCTGAGTGCTCCGAAGCGAACCCTGCCCGCCCCACCCCCAGGCTCACTCAGAGCCGCAAAGCATTTATTCATGAGCGCAAGAGTGGCTAAGGGGGCTGTGCTGGGCCAACAGGGGCCAACGGCACACGTGCAATAAATGTTTCATGAGCTAATGGGCTGGTGGAGACCGGGTTCCGGGCCCAGCTCAGTCACCCATTCACGGCTGACCTTGGATGAGGCCGATCGTTTCTTTCCACGGTTCAGTTTCCTGGGCTAGAAAAGGAAAGGTCAGACCAGGTAACCCAATCAGTCTCCCCTGATTCTAGGCTACATGCTTAGGGGTTCAAATCCAGAGCCAGGGAGCTTCCAAAGTGGAAGGAGGTTTCCAGACATCTCTCCCCACTGCTCCAGCGCTAAGAGGAGGATGACAGCAGGGGACTGCTGGGGGAAGGGGTTCCGAAGTCGGCACACCTTCCACCTCCCCCTGCCAGCGCCAACCGCTGGGGGTGGATGACCCGAGTGGGACTAGGGTTGCGGGAGAGAAGACAAGGAGCGGGTGCAGTTTCCATTTAAGCCAGACACCAAAAACGAACTCTGGAAGAAAGAGCCGGGGAAAGTACAAAGAGGCTGTATATATTTTAACACCCTCCCCATCAGAATAGCTTGGCCGTTTCCTGATCTGCATTGAAATGGATGCTCCAAGAGGGGGGGTATCTGGGAAGGGCTAGTGGAGGAGGGGGAGAGCCCCCATGCCTCAGGGTCCCAGGGAGGGCAGGCCGGAGCCCTTAGCTGAAGCCCTGGCCAGCAGGGCTGTGTGTGCGCATGTGCATGAGTGTGTGCAGGCAGGCACGCGTGCACACAGGGTAGGGGAATACAGAATAGGTAACTGCCAACTAGGGGACTGGGGACAAATGAAGGCCCCCAACCCCTATGTCTGGTGATAGAAATCTCTGGGGATTCCAGACCTGCCCTGAAGTCTCCAGAGACAAAGATCACAAAGTCAGACCACAAGTCCCTGATGCTCTGCCACTATCAACCACTGAGGGCCCGGGCCAATCTCTGTTCCTCTGTGGGCCTCAGTTTCCCCATCTGTACCGTGAGCCAGATGATCTCAGAGGGCGATGTCTGTTCTGACAATCCGCGATGCTGAGATTCTATAGACAACCGCAACATCCACCATCACTCAGACCCCTACCCTGGAGACCTAGGGAGGCACTCCCCAGACCCCAGCCGGCTGTCTGGGGCTCGGGCTGGGGCAGAGCAGAGTCCCCACACCGTCTGTCCTCAACAGCCTGCCACAGCCAAAACCTTCAAGTGGTTACAATTACAGCCCGGCTAACAGGATTAGGGGAGCATTGAAATCCAAGAAATCTAATTAGCTCAGACACCCCGGCCTCCCCCAGCACAAGCCTGCAGTAACCCCGGCAGCTGGGCCTGACAGGCGGGGCCAGGGCCCTCCAGAGCTACAGTCATTACCTGCACAGGTGTGCCAGGCTGGGCCAGGCTTCCTGGGGAGGTGCCAGCTCAGCCTGCCCGGCTGCTCCCTGCCCTGAACCCCACCAGCTGGAGCCTTGTCCTAGGGTAGCACTCAGCTGAGCTCCAGAAAACCAGGAGGTTTTGCAGGCTGCACAGGACAGAAGGAACCCAAAGTCCCCCACAGGGCGGCCTGGGGACTGACTCAGCCAGAGGAGGGGCTGTAGAAAGGACAGCAGCCCAGGGAAGAGCCCTGGGCCTCACAGGGACTGGAAATACCTCTGCCTCCTGCTCCAGGGCCAGGGATGGGGAGGAAGGCTGTGCACAGACCTGTGTGCAGGGCAGTCAAGGCAGGATTTGGGGTTCAGAGCAAGCTCTGGCTGTCAGACACTGCTAAAAGAAAGGTGCACAGCTGCAGGGGCATGGACCGTGTGCTACCAAATGGGAGGAGGGTGGACAGACGAGGTAAAGCTGTGACCCTTCCTGGGAACAGCTCCTCCTCAACCTCATTCCCCCAGTCCCCACTGGAGTCCACACGACTTCTGCACCCGTGCCCCAGCCTGGTTGGGGCTCTCACTGGGGGGACTGGGAAGGAGGCAGCACAGAGTACTGGCACAGTAAGGCCTCACGTTGAGTCCTGGCCTTGCCACAAGTCGTCTGACCTCTCTGAACCTTGGTCTTCCTGTTAATGGGGGTAATTCCAAACAGTAACTAGCTTACACTGTTGTTACTGGGGTTAAACAAAGTTGGAGAATACTTCTAAATCCACCAACTGTACAAAGGAGAGGGGCTGCGGTTATTACTGTCATCATGTGCCCCGTGGCAGGCAGCCAGCCGGTAGTGGTTAATTATTTATTTGGACTGATGTTGCTGCCCTTACTGGCCCGTAAGCACCTAAGGAGCAGGAACCGTCTTACACAGCTCTGGGTCTCACACAGGCACAGGCTGCGCACTGTGGACTCTCGGTAAACGTCTGTGGCATCAAAGCTGGGCCCCTGACCGACCCCGCCCCTCATTATGCACCCCCTTCCTTCTCATGCCTAGCTGCAAGGAGAGAAAGTGCCAAGAGGCAAGTCTGGCATGCAAAGGCAAATGACAGGGAGCTCCTCAGGCAGGCCCTTCCCCACCCCCCCCTCCCCCCCCACAGGTCACTCCCAGGAAGGGCTGGAAGCAGCCATTCGAAGGGGGGCCCCTACCCCATGTCAGTATGGCCTGCTTGGGCACTGGTCTTAAACACATGGTCATTCAGAAAATAATGAGTCTGTGATCTGGAGAGCCCTCTGTGCTTCAAGCCCAGAGTGAGAGTCAGGAGCTGTGGATTTCCAGAAGATATGCACTGAAGGCTGAGGCTTCCTGGAAGTGGTGAGCACCCTGTCCTGGGGGGCCATGCAAGCTGAGGCCGGACAATCAGCTGCCAGGGTGGTAGACTTTGATGAGAGAGCAGCTTCTAGAAAATGCTTCTAGTACCTCCAATCCAACCACTTTGTGTTCTATCCATTCTGCACCAAGAGCCTCCCAGGCCTTGCAGGGACACATGCCCTGAGTTCTTGTGCTTACATCTGCCTCATCCTCCCAGCAACCAGGTGGGATGGGAAGACTTCTGCCCTTGGACCCATTTTACAGATCAGGAAACTGAGGCCCAGCAGAGGAAAGTTACTAGCCCAAAGCGGCCAGCAAGCTGACACCTTCTTCCTCTCCACCATCTCCTTATGTAACGGGAAGACCCACGTAACCATGATAGGTTTCTGGACTCTCCCTGGAGCCTATGCCTGGGATTGGTTTTCTCAGCCTCCCTTCATCCTCTCTGAAGGTAGAGCCCAACCTCAGACTCACTCCTGGAGCTTACAGCCCAAGCAGACTGCTGCCTCTCCATCCTCAGGGACTCTTGAGGACAAAGAGCCCCTCTCAGAGGGCACAGGCAGAGGGCACTGTGTCCTGCTGAGAGGTCAGAGCAGCCACCAGGCCAGGCTGCAGTGGTGTAGGGGTAATTATGGCAGCCCGGCCTTTGTTGTCCACACAAAATCTCAGGAACCTCATAAAGATGAGGCAGCGATAGGAGCCAGGCAAGGGCCCTTGGGAGCAAAGTTATGAATAAAAACGTAGGGGAGGCTGGGCGCGGTGGCTCACGCCTGTAATCCTAGCTCTCTGGGAGGCCGAGGCGGGCGGATTGTTTGAGCTCAGGAGTTCGAAACCAGCCTGAGCAAGAGCGAGACCCCGTCTCTACTAAAATTAGAAAGAAATTAATTGGACAACTAAAAATATATAGAAAAAATTAGCCGGGCATGGTGGCGCACGCCTGTAGTCCCAGCTACTCGGGAGGCTGAGGCAGGAGGATCGCTTGAGCCCAGGAGTTTGAGGTTGCTGTGAGCTACGCTGACGCCACGGCACTCTAGCCCGGGCAACACAGTGAGACTCTGTCTCAAAAAACAAAACAAAACAAAAACAAAAAAAAACGTAGGAGACCCAGTCACCACCTGGCAGGCCCTGCTTCCTGGTTCCATGACTGAGTACCCACAGAAGCTTCCGGAAATTAACTTGCTGGTGCCCAAATTTCTTACAGCATGTTTTACCCTGAGGCCAGGGTCACTGCCACTCATTGGACCCCCTTTCTCCATGGCTTCATATGCAGGTACTCTTGTGACGAAACTCTCAGACCATGGCAGGCCTCAAAGTGTCTTCCTTCCTTAACCTCCTCCCCACCCCTATCCCCAATCATGAAAAAACAGGAAAAAAAGTGAAGTTTGCAGCTCTTCTCAGCCGGGTCCTTGCCCCTGCAATTTTCTGGAATGAGTCAACCCTGGACACCTGTCCTATGCTGGAGGCATATCTATGGGAGCCAGGGATGGGACAATACGCTAGGGAAGTATATGTGTGTGTGTGTGTGTGTGTGTGTGTGTGTGTGTGTGAGAGAGAGAGAGAGAGAGAGAAACTGGTTCTGTGGCCAGACCCTCAGTTTCTAGATCTTTCTTCACTTTGCTCCTGGCTGTGAGTGGAATGAGAGTCCACTTCCTCCCCCCTTTCCTCGGGAGGGTAAAGGGACATTTTGTCTACACAAAGAAGCCAGCAACCCTTTTCTGCATAGACAAGGCTATTTATTCAAAGTTTCCCATAAGTCCAGCAATTTCTTATTCCTAATTCTTCTCAGTGAGCCATACCCAAAATGCCCAGGCCAACTCTTGCAAACTCCCTGCTGCCCCCACCCCCAGTCACTGCCACCAACTCTCAGAAGTCTAAACTTTTGAGATTTACATGTGAAAACAGCACTTCATAACCTCGTGATTTGGGACAAGGAGATGCTTCTGTCCTTTGGGGGAAAACAAAACCCAACTGAAATCATAAAACTCAGAAGAAAACACCATCTCCCTCCAAATGCATTCCCTGGGCTCCGGAGTCACACGTGCTCTGTAGCAGATACAGCTTTCAATGTGTCTTTTGTTTGATGCTGGTGTTTCAACATCCTCAACTTGAAGAGGGAAAGGTCAGCACGAGGCTTGGGGTATTCACAAACCCACCCGGCCTCTGCACCAGGGCCAGGAGCCACCAAGTGAGGGGCCAGAATTCCCCCCACTCTGGACCCCCTCAAAAAGCAGCCAGGACAGTGAAAGCGAGGGGCTTGCTCTCTCATTTAAAGTTCCCTGATCGCTCACAAGCAGCTTTCACACTCCCGGGACCATGCAAACGCCAGGGAAGACAGGCTGGAATTCACCCGCAGCCAGGCTGCCCGGTTCTCCAGCCCCAGCACCGGCCGCTCTATCTGTACCTTCAGAAAACAATAATAAGCAAACCCAGGCACCTCTGGGAACAGCCTCTGGCCTCCTGCCCTGCCCTATGTAACCAGCCTGTCCTCACACCCACAAAGGAGGAGGAGAGGGCACTGGTTAACCCTCTGGTCTACCAGGCCCGGATCCCAGGCTGCAGCAGGGAGACAAACTGTTGCTCAAGAAAATCCTTCAGAAAACCCTTGGCACCAGGAGGCAGCTCCGAGCGCCTCTGGTCCCGGCGCCAAGCCAGGCACTTCTATAGGCAGCTGCCCACTGCCCCTTTAAATCTTTGGGGTTGGGCCCTACTCTCCCATGCCCAGGGCTGTCCCCCCGGGGGGCTCCAAATGTCCGCGGCAGAGCACAGGGAAGGGAAAGGCTGGCCGAGCAGTGCCCTCACCCCACCAGCGCAGCCGCCAGCTTCTTGGAGGACCTCTGAGAGAACATTTGTTTGGGCTGCCAAGTTAAATCTTCCTCCCTCATGTCAGGGCATTGGAAAAGCAGTCAGGGGAGAGGAGAGGGGGGAGAGCGAGCGGGGGAAGGAGCAGCGGGAGGGAGAGAGGGAGGGAGGCGGGCGGGCAGTCTCGGAACCCCAGTTACTCAGGCACTGCCTGCCCAGGAAGCCGGCGGCTCCCGGGCTCAGCCGGGGCTCCGGGCACCGAAGCAGGGACTGCGCGGCCCGGCCTCCCGGGTCAGGCGCGGGTGCCAGGCGCCGTTGGCCCCTGCTTGGAGAGGCGGTCGCTCTGTGCCTCGCTGGAGGGGCGAGGAGCGAAGGAAAAGCAAAGGAGGAAAAAGTTTGCGGCAGGTAGAGGGGTAGGGCAGGGCGGCCCGGCCGACAGGCAGTCCCCCGGGGCGGGGTGGGGGCCCGGGCCGGCTGCCCTGGCGCGCTCCCGCCCGGGTTGTTTACATTCCTGGAGTGTCTTTTAAACCCGGGGCTGAGGCCGGCTCCCGGCCTTCTCCGGCGGCTCCGGGGCAGTCTCCCGTGAAAATCTGCTGGCGCACAATGGCCGGGAAGGCGGCCGCCCCTCGCCCGCGCCCCCACCGCTCCGGGGCGGGGAGCCTGCCCTCCGCACCGCGCCCTCTCCCCGCCCGGCCGGCTTCCTGGACAGATGTCCCCGGCGAGGGGGCGACGCGCGCCCGCTGCCCGCGCCCTGGACGCCGAAGCCGAGCTCCCCACTGTTTTCTCTCCAGCCCCAACGCCAGGAATGTGAAAGAAGCCCGCCACCCTCCCCCCTCGACCCCAGCTCCAGCTCCGGCCCGGCCCGGGCCCCCAATCTCCGTCCCGGCCGGCCTCTCACTCCCCCGGGGCCGCCGCCGCCGGAGACGGAGAGGAAGAAAGAACCCGGGGAAATTACTTTCGTATTTGCAACGCGCGCGCGCACACACTCGCACATCTTCCCTCCGGACTCCCCTCCTGGCCCGGGCAGCCCCGTCCAGGCGTCGGCCTGAGCGCCCCTCGGGCTTCCGAGGCACTGCAAGAAGCCCCACACACAACCACACACCTCGGCGTTCCTCGCGTGTACCGCGCCGCCTTTCTCCGGGCAATTCCAACACAAACAACTTAACCGCGCCTCCACCTCCCGTTTACAAAAGTGTGTGTTTTCCCTGGAAATTCAGATGCACAACTTAAACACCACCACCCCCTGCCACCCTGAAATCCCGCGCCTTCCCCAGCGGTTCTCGTACACACACAGGCGCACAACTTCGCATCTCCCCACAGGAGGCGAGGGAGACCGAGGCGGTCCTTCCCCGGTCCTTCCTTCCCTCCTCCGAATCCCGGTCCTGCCCGGCCCCCGGGTGTCCAAAGCGAGGGCTGGAGGAGCGCCGGCAGAAGGCGGGCACCGGGTCCGCGCGCGCACGACCGCACTTACGCCCCGCACACCCGACGAACCCCGGCCCCCGCGCGCAGCCCAACCCGGCTCCGCGCAGCTCCAAGCTCGCCGGCCGCCTGGGCCTCCGCCCCCGGCCGCCAAGGGGAGCGGAGCGCAGCCCAAGCCGCCGGCCTATCGCCCCGCTCTGGCAGACCCTTCAAGCGAAAAGCCCCAGCACCCAGCACCCCACGCTTGCACCCCGAGGGTCAGCGGGGAGCAGGAGGAAGCCCCGGGGCCAGCGGGCGCCTGGTTCTGGCCCCAAACTTACCGGGCGCTGCGAGCGCCGCCGCCGCCGCCGCTGGAGGACGCGCCGCCGCCACCGCCGGGTAGCGCCGGCTCGGGCCGGGAGGAACGCAGCGAGGGCGCCGAGATCGGCTCGGCTCCGTCTCCTCTCCGCGCCGGCTGGGGCTGGGGTCACCGCGCTGCGCCGGCGGTGCTCGCTCGCTCGGCCGCCCGAACGCTGCTCGCCCGCCCGTCGCCCGGCCGCTCGCTCTCCCGGGCGCCCGCCGCCGCCGCTCGCTTTTTTAATGTCCACAGACAGTGAAAAGGAACTCGGCGTTAGGGGGTGAGTAAGTGAATCAACTCGCCCGGAGCCGAGCAAGTTGAAGTGTCAGATTACATTGGCTATTCTATTTCCAAAGGGCCCCGCGCCGCCGGCCGCCCGCAAAAGCCGGCGCGGAGTTCCGGCCGGAGCGGAGCGCAGCGCCGCCGCCGCCGCCAGCGCTCTGCTGGGCTCGGCTTGGCTGGCGCTCTCCGTGCTCTCGCCGCGCTCTCTCTTTCCCTTTCCTTCCGCCTCCCCTCGTTCTCCCCCTCGCTTTTCCTTTCCCTTCTTTTCCTCTTTCTTCCCTGCTCCACTGTCCCTGCGCTCTCTAAGCTTTTCCTCTCTGGGGAAAAGCTCCTTGTCACCTTCTCCCGGATACGCTGCCGGTTCACTCACTTCCCTCTTTCTCCCCACTCCCTTCGCTACTCCCTAACGCCCCCCCAGCACTCCTCCACCCCCGGTAAGTTTGGAGAAGCGGAGAAACGCTGAGCTTAAGAAGGGAACACATTGGGAAAGAGACCAAAATCACCGGGTTCGCCCGAGTGCCCCCGCCCCGCGCGCTCGCACGCCCCCGCCTGGAGTGCACTCGGGGCCTCGGGCGCTGTCAGGTACCCGAATTGGGGGCGAGCGCGTTGCTAACAAGATCTCCAAAACGTTCCCCTGAAGGAGACTTTGGGGTTGTTCCTAAAGCCCAGGAACTGGCGGGTAGGGCGAGAAGAGGACCCCACCACCACCACTTAGGGCGACGTTGGGGGAGGTTAAAGCTCGGTACCCCCGACGGCTGGGGAGGGAGCAGGGGTGCAGTGCGCACAGTTGGTCCGCGGCACTCTGCACAGTCGAGAGACGCGTGGATGCTCCAAGGCCCCGCGGGGACACTCGGGGCGCCGTGTGCGCGGGCCGGACGGGGCCAGAGAGAGCGGGGCCCAGCCCCCCGCCCCGGGCTAGGCACTGCCCCAAGGGTGGCGCAGGGCGATGGCACTCTCTAGGCGCAGTTGGGTGTGCCTACTCTGGGGTTCTCCTCGCAGACCCACCCCCGAGAGCATCCAAGTGCGCGCCCACTTTGGCTCACGTCCACTGCTACTCTCACGGAAACTCCTACACAAACGGCACACACGTTCGCTCCTACCCTCAGCATTGCAAACACGCTCACCGCCCCACACACACAAACGGCGCCCCACACACTCACACTTTCACTCACAAATATCCCCGCTGACACGGCCACAGCAAGCATACATACAATTGCACACACACATCGCTGTACACAGCCCCACATACACTCAAAAAACAAAACATAAAACGTGCCCCTGTGCACTAAATCCTCACGTTCATGTACAAATACAAACACACGCCCCCTCCCCCACTTCCTCTTCCACACCCCTTCCTCAAAGCCCCCCACCCCTGATTTTCGGCACCCCCAGTCCCAATCATGATCAACGCCCTCTCAGCCCCCGTTGGACACACGCGCGCGCGCGCACATGCACGCACTCCCCTCCCGGGGCAAGCGGGGGAGGCTTCGGCCCGGAGCCCGCTTAGAATTCCAGGTGTGGCGTTGATTCCGCGCTCCACGTTTTGCAAGCCGCCGCAGTGTCGGAGGCGAAGCGAGGAAGGGAGCTGGAATAACAAAGGCAAGTTGGGGAGAGCGCAAGGGGGCGCAGCCCCGGCCAGGCCGCGGGGGGAGCCCTGCACGGCCCCGGCTTCGGAGGCTGCAGGGTCGCGGGCGCCGGGTGTCGGAGGTGGGGAGGATGAGTGGGGGGCGAGGGGCGGGGCTGTGGAGTGACGTCAGAGAACAATGACACCGCCGGGGGGGGGAAGCGGCCACCGGGGGGCAGCCCGAGCAGGGGTGTCCCCCGAGGCCTGGCGCGGGCCGAAGATGCCCTGGCCTGGCCGGAGCCGCTACCTGATTGACGAGGCCCGCATGGGAGTGCGGACGTGCCACGCAGACTTGCGAGTCGCTTGGGCCTCGTGGGCGGTGATCTGCGCAGACCCCGGGCCAACCCCGGGAGCAGGCCGGAGCACTGCCCCGACCACAGATCCCCATTTTAGAACATGCTTCAAAGGGCTCCTCTGACCTCGACTTGAACTCCTTCAGAGCCGGAGAGATCACTCCTTCCATCACCGAGGGAGAGGAGGAAAAATGCATTTGCCAGCTTTGAATTCATTCTCAAGGCTCTGCTAGTCTGACAGCCGGTGAACTCAGCCTGGAATCCCTGAGGGCTCAGAAAACTGCAGCTCAGGTCCACCGGGGTGTTGGGGCGGGGGTGGGAGCGGGGGCGGGAGCCTATTTGATTTTCCCAGGGGAAATTCTTCCTCCCTGTGCCACTAGGCGCTGCTTTCGGGCCTCAGTCTTCCTACCTGTGTTCACATGGACATGAACTGTTACCACTGCAGCTCCCTCCACCACAGGTGGCAGCTGAGCATCTCTGGGGAGGGTAGGTGGCAGAAAAGCACTTCCAGACCTCTATGGACACTAGGGTGTCTGGGTCCCAGCACATTCCTGTGGGAGGGAGCCCCTCCTCAGCCTGTGGGTGGCCCAAATTCACAGGTGGGGACAAGGGGGCAGGGTGAGAAACCCTTGAAGGCCTGACCCAGGCTTGGAAGGTGGGAATTCAGCTTGCTGAATGGTGGCTGTAACCACAGCTGTCGCACCCCCAGCGATCCACAGCCAGAAAGCCACCCCCACCCCAAGGTCCAAAATCCCAGCACAGAGTTTCTGAGTGTTTAAGGACTTGGGATGCAAGAATCCAGCCCCAGCCAACAATTAGTCCAGTTCTTGTGCCTTAATGACCACCTAATTCAGGACACCCGGCCCTCTCAACTTTTCTGTCCAAATCACTCCGTAAGTAACCAGGATGGCCACCTCCAGGAAGTAGGGGATGCAGGTGACCTCAGGGATGACCACCCATGTTCAAAGTCTCCTGTCCAGCAGCCCCTATCTCCATCCCTCATCCCACCCCCTGCCTCCTCCACCAGTATGAAGTGGCTGCAAAGGACAGAGGAGCCCAGCAGGCCCAACTCTCTGTAGCAAGGAACCAAGGGTAACTTCAGCCCTCCCCTTCTGTGCAAACGTGGCAGCAAGTCTGAAAAGGCCTCCTGGGGTCCCTAGACTCCAGTCCTTGGGACTCTGGAGGCTTTGCTGTTTCTATTCATCTTCCAGGGAGATAACTGGGCAGATTGGACACCTCGTTGGTCTTGGAAGAAGCTATGACTTACTTAGTGCCTACTGTGTGCTGACTACTGCGGTGAGGGCCTCCTAGACATGGAGAATTCAATTAGCTTATTTAATTCTCACCTTGCCTTGGGTTCGATGCTGTTACCATCCGCCCTTCAGAGGAGACTGGACTGGGAGTGACTGGCCCAAGGCCAGTCAGGAAGGGAACTCAGACCCTTGTTAACAAAGTTTCCCGTTATCCCCCCAGCCCCAGCTCTGCATCTGTGCGTGGCCCTGAGCAAGTTTGCCTTCCCTCTCTGGGCCTCTCTAAACTAAAGGCCAGGTCTCATAGTGGCAATCAGGCCACCTTGGGGATTACGTGTCCAAGCCCTACTTCTGGCCTCAGCCTCTCTGAGCCTGGAGGTCTGGCGGTGAGGCAGAGAGGAAGGTGCCTTCCCGTCCCAGCCGCTGAGAGGTGGAAGATACATCCTGCCTAGCCAGTGCGTATCCATACATCACCTGGCTCCAGAGGCAGCGTCAGTGTCTGGAAGGAGGGCGAGGGCTGTGTGGGGCCAGCTCAGACCCATCTTCAGAGCAGACTCAAGTGTATTAATGTCCCTGCCCTATGGGAGCCATCAATAGATTGGGGGAGAGGGCCGTTACTTAGGCCTGGGCCTAGGATTCAGGAGGCCAAGAGGAAGATGGTGGTGGGAGGTTTGAGGTCCCTTAGGGACGCGAAGGACCTGTGGAGGGTGCAGTGACTATGGCCTCCTAGGCCAGGGGGTCCTCAGTGGGCTGGGAGTGTGCAGGTACCTGTTGGGAGGGGGAGTTCCTACCTCTCCAGCTGCCTTCTCTGTGTCCGCTCTCCGCCCCTCCCCTCCCATAAGGAAGTCAGGGAACATCTAAAATTGGGACTAGAGAGGTAGGAGAAAAGTCACATTTCTTGAGTGCTTACTGCAGGCCAAGTACTTTGAAGACATTCTCTGGTTCCTTCCTCTCCACCAGCCAGGTGTCATTCCCCAGTGAGAAAAGAGGCTCAGAGGGGTTAAGTGACCTGCTTGAGACCTTACAGCTGCTGAGCGAGTGGGGCCAGAATTGGGCTTCAGGTCTGGGCTGGGCCTTGAGCTTGAGAATGGGCACTTGCCCCTATCTCACCACCAGGCTGGGGCACAGATAAAGTGACCTACCAGGTGCTTAGGGGTAGATAAAGACTCACCCATCTGCCAGGGACGGATCAAGACTCCTCCTGTGGCCATGGGGTAATAGGGAGGACGTTTAGTCCTCAACCCGTGGTGAAGCCAGGAAGCATTTGGGCTCTGTCCGGCCCTGAGCCCTGTGCCTGTAGTGGGTGGTGGTGGGGTCTAGCATCGGGGAGCTGTGTCCTTCAGCCCACTGGGCTCCCCTGCTCTGCCGCCTGCTTGTATTGCAGTCTAGCTGCTCCTCCATTCCCTGAGCCCACGCCCTCCCAGCCCCCAGGCTTGGCTCTGCACAGCCCTTCCACCAGGCAAGCTGCCTTCTCACCTTTCATCATGCGGCCGTGCCCTGTGGTTCGAGACCCAGCTCAACCACCACCCCTTCCTTCTGACGGGAGGCCCCCAAGAACAGACTGGGAGCCTGCCCCGGGCACTGGGACACCTATGTGCCCAGCCCGCCAACGCCTGACTTGCTGTGTGGCCTGAGCACATCACAGATTCTCTCTGTGTCTCTGTTTCCCCATCTGCCAAGTGAGAGAATGTGGGAGGCACAGGGGCTGTCCAGTGACATTTTTGCCTCTATTTGTCCTGGGATTCTGCATGCCTGAGCCTTTCGCCCTTGGACCGGGCTACAGTCCACTTTAGGGCTTGGGGGCGGGCGGCTCTGCATTGGGAGCACTTTCAGAGGGGCCCGTTAGTGGGGGAGAGACAGGAAAATACAGGGAGGCAGCTGTCAGGAATTGACTACTTAGGACCGTGAATGGGTGAGGAGCCTAACGTCTCCCTTCAGGGCCTTTTACGGGTGGCTAAACTGAGCCCCAAAGAGAGTGGGTGGCTTTCTGAGGGCTGCACCACTGGGAAGTGCCACAGCTTGGACAAGAGCCAGGACTCCTCATCCGGCGCCTCTCACTGCACCAGTGCTCCTCCAAAGGGGCAATCTGGGAGCGAGTACATCCAGCACTGATGGGGTGTCTGGGACAAGCGACCAGAGGAGGACTATGCCTCCCACCTCCTTCCTGATAGCCCTGTGCCCTGAGGGGGTAGGAGAAGGTCTCAGACCCTCAGCGCTTCCCCTCCTCACCTGGACATGCAGTCTTCTTCTGGCCTTCTCGAGGTTCAGACCCCCTTGCCTTGACCTTGTCCTGTGGCCACGCTGGTGACTCCCAGGATTGCCAGCATTATGTGCATACTCTCACCTCCGTGCTTCTGCTCATGCTCTTCCTGCCTCCTGGGACACACCTCTCCCAGCCTTCAAGGCCACGTCTACAGCCGTCTACACAGAAGCCCACCCTGATACTGCTACCAGATGTGCCGTCTACCTTGTCTCAACCCCCGTATGCTGCTGTTGCTGCCTGCAGCGTCAGCGTCACCATAGTCAGTACTGGTTAAGTTCCTGCTATGTGCCAGGCACTGAGTAGTTCATATCCATGAGCTCCTCTAATCCTCATCTGAGCTGAATGTTAGTATCGACTTATTGTTTTACAGATGGGGAAACTGAGGCACGGGGAGTTTCATTTCCCAGCGTGATGCCTCATGGGTTAGGGAGTTACTTGTTACACACCCATCTCCTCTTGAGGCTGCAGGTCATGGGATGGCTCACTGCTCTCCCCATCAGCCAGCGTGGCACCCAAGGGGCTGTCAGGGGGTCCAGAGCCCGGGGTGGGGTGGGGGCACACCAGGATGACCAGGCCCAGCCCTCCAGGGGCTCACAGGCTCTCAGGAAGGACTGCCCACTCCAAATGCTGCTCTAAGAGTTTGGGGGAAGAAGAGGAGTTGGCGTTCAGAGGGGCCTGGCAGGCAAGCTCTGGTGGAGGCTGTAGGGAAACAGACCAGAGTAGGGCGTGGGCCTGCCCAAGGTCACACGGCAAGTGTGGGACAGCAGCGGGGCTGGGACCCAGGGCTCCCAGTGTGACGTGCCTTCTTGCACCTTGCAGCCAGCTGTGGGGCCCCCGCAACTGTGCTATTTTTCAAGGACACACAGTCCCAGACGCCTCCACGATGCTGAGCTGTTCAATGAGTGGATCTGGTCCTTCTCCCCCCTCTATTAAAATGAAAAAAAAAAAAAAAGAAGAAAAAGAAAGAAAGAAATCCAGGCATTGTTCCTGACTGCAGCTGGTGCCAACCAGAATCTCGCCGAACAGAATGGAGCCGGGAGCCCGGCCGCCCAGGGGCCTGGCTGCTGACACAGGGCCTTTCTATTTTGCTTTCCACTGGGGGCCCAGGCTGACGTCGCAGCCCCTCCGTGGACACCCTCTCCACCTGCCTCCCTGGCCCTGGCTCTGAGCCTTCACCCTCTTTGCAGAAATCAGATGCCACTTGGGAGGGCTGGAGGAGCACTGTCACCCCCTGCTTTCTTTCCTTATCCACTCACAGCCTGGGGTGAGCTGAGCCTCCCTCTCTGCCAGCCTGTCCCTCCACCCGACCAGGAGGGGACTTTGGATGCTTGTCTGGGAGAGCTACATAAACCCCTCCTGCAAAATCATTTGAAACACTGGTTTGATTCTAAGACGGTTGAGGGTTTTCCAGCCCACCCCCACCTGACTTAGCAGGTGCCAGTCCTCAGCTCACGCATTAAAGCTATTTCCAATAGTAAAAGCCTTAGGGTGGGGGGAAGGGGGGCACGATAAACAGCTCTACAGAGACAAAAAGACTTTTGAAAGTCGCTGGTTTGCCTTCTCGTTGGTCTTAGGAGGGAAAGGATTCCTCAAACTCTCCCTTCTCATCCTCTCTCTCTGCCCCTTTCCTGAGCTCTGTCCTCACTCAGACCCCCTCTCCCCAAGCTATGAGCTGGTCTGACCCAGGTTACCCCAAGCAGCAGCCAGACCAGTATCCAGTGTCCACCAGGAACCCTTGGGTTGCCTGGCCACCAGAGCCAGCTTTCCAAGCTGCTTTCTTCATCCTATGGGCACAGCGCTTTAGAGTTTGTAAAAAGCACTTCACATCTCACATGAGTGCCAGCAGTCTCAAGAGACAGGCAGGGATTGCACAAGCCACTTCATAGAGGAATAAACTGAGGGTTCAGGAGGCCTAATGGTCTGGTCAAGGTCATACAGGAGGGGGCAGAGTTGGGATTTGAACCCTGGACCCACCACCTGGGTGGTGAAAGATAGCATTCTCACCCCCCAAATTCTGCCAGGAGACAGGATCTCAGACACATCGATTCATTCAACAAATATTTATTGTATACTTGCTGTATGCCAGGCACAAAACTAGGCACTGTGTATCCAACAGTGAACAAGAGGGATTCAGTCCATGGCTGCCACAGAACTTACGTTCCAGTGGCAGACACCAAACAGACCTTGTGCAGAAAGTATCCTGCCCTCCCCTACCCCCTGCGGTGGCCCAGCCACATGCCCTAGAAGGAGCTCTGGGGAAGGGGGCTAGAGATGTTGGTTCTAGTCCTGGGGTTGCTCCTAACTCTCTGTGTGACTTTGGATGAGGTTTTCCACCTGGAAAATCTGCATGTGGCTCCTCACACGTTTTCTCTGGTCCCTGTCCTACTCCCAGCCTCTGGGTCAAGTGGTTAATGATTTCCTGGCATGAATAATTACCTTTATTTAGTTTTTTCTTAAACCCAACTTTTCATAGGCTCTCAGAGCCATAAAGAGACTCCTGAGGTCATCTGATCTGAGCCCCTCACTAAGCAAACACCCCTTAGCCCCATTCTTCCCAAGACGTGACTGTCTTTGCTTGCACCCTCGAGGGATGGGAAGCTTGCTCCCTGGCAGAGCAGACCTCTGCCCAGTGGTATGCTGGTAAATGTTTAACAACTGGCTTTCCAAAGCGGGGAGTAGTAGTAGATGCTTTGTAGTAGATGCCGATTTCCATGGTGTAAATACCCCCACCGTGGCCAGTTTCAAGCTGCCAACTTAACATCACCCAGCTGGCACGGTTTCTGAGAATCGAACAGTGGCTATGCCGAGCCAGTACAAGCAGGCTCCGACACACCACGGCCCCTGCCCTGCAGGGAGCCTTGTCCAGTGTTACTTGCTGGGATGTTCTTTCTGGTACAGAGCAAAACATCTGACTGCCAGGCACTCCGGCCTGAAAGCCCTGAGCTAATTCCCTGGGGTGTCATAGGACAAGGGGGACCCCATGAAGCTCTTCAGAGAACTGGAGGCAACTGTTGCTCCTGGGCCTGGTGGGCTTAGGGTGTATCCACACTCCCCTTCTGCCTCTCTCTCCCTCTTTATCTCTCTTCCTTCCTTCCTTCTGTTCACAAGTATTTATTGGGCCCCTGGGACATGACAGACACCATGCTAGGTACTGTGGATTCGGGCACCAATGTCTGAGCCCTCACCGGCCCCTCCCGCTCTGACTGCCCATCTTCAAGGCTGTGCTCAGATGCTGCCGCTGGCTCTGGAAGCCTGTCCTGGCCTCGCCCTTTCCCTTCCTGGGGCCGCAGGCGCCCGCCCCAGCCCTCCACAAGCCTTTATCTCCCTGTTTGGCACTTATCACTTTCTACCTGGGATTACAGCTATTTGTGTACAAGGCTTATCTCCCTGCCAGACTGAGAGGCAGCACAGGCCTGTTGAAAGAGCATGGACTTTGGAGCTGCAAGACCTGGCCCTCAAACTCAGCCCCATGACTTAGGGGGGTGAGCTCTGGGGAGCTCACACGGCCTTTAGGAGCCTCAGTTTCCTTATCTGTCAAATGGGGCCGATGGTAACTACTTCCGGAGGGGGGGGTTTGACCAATAAGTGGGATTAGAAATGTTAACCCCATTTCCTGTTCCTGTCTAGACTCTCATCCTTTTAGGCACAGAGATTGTGTCCAGTACCTCTTTGTAATCTCCTGGTAATAACAGTAACAGTAGCAATATTAATAGCAATAAGAAACACATAGCAACACTGTCTACTGGGTATTGTTTTAAGAACTTACATATGTTCACTTGTTTCATCTTCACAGCAACCTTGTGGCATTGGAACTATTATTATTCCCATTAATAGATGAGCAATCTGAGGCACAGAGAGGTTAAACAACAAGCCCAAGGTCACACAGCTAACGAGTGGGAGAGCTGAGATGTGAATCCACGCATGTCCACTCTGGAGCCTCAGCTATTGAACGTTATGTTATGTGGCCACAGTACAAACGCTCCCGGGGGCTTCCGGAGTGTTGTGTGTGTCTGTGTGCCCATGGTGCACCCCAGCCTTCGGACATCCTAGCCCTGACCTGTGGGGTGATGCGGAGAAGACCCTGGTCTGTACTTCAGCGCCTCCCAACAGGTAAAGTGGTTATTGTTGAAGAGAGGAATGTCTCCAGGTCCCTGGGGACCTAGAGACTGAGATGCCACTAATGGATAAGGCAATCAGAGGAAGCTTCATGGAAGAGGTGGCGTTTGCTATGAAATGAGGATTTGGACCAGATGGACAAGGCAGAGAGAAAGCAGGAGCAAAGGTGTAGTAGGGATGGGAGAGGTATGTTAGGGGTTCATCCAGGTGTCGGGCTAGACATTTGCACCCGTTCCAATGAGTGGAAGGGGGCAGAAACTGTTCCTGGGATTCAGGAATGGCTGAGGGGACTGTCTGGGGGCTTTGAAAGCCAGCGCAGACCCTGAAGAGCTGAGAGCCAGCTGTCTGCTCTAGGGGCCAGATTGGCATTTTGCTTCTCCGTCAGCTACTCTGAGACCCCAGAGTCCTGGGTTCCTGAGTCAAGCTCTGCTGGTCACATCCCTCCATGATTCTGAAGTCAGTTTCCCCATTTGCAGAATGAGCATGAAGGGTGGACCTTTCGAATCAGTTAGGGGTGGTGGACGTGTCTGACACTCCTGGGGAAGGAAGGTGGGGGGTCCTGGTGGGGAGGGAATGGGAAGCTGGAAGGAGGGGTGGGGTGGGAGGAGATCTGTGTGCACGGCCAGGGAGCGCCAGGTCTGCCAAGCTGGCCCTGGGTGTGCCTCGGGGTTTGTACTCTGTTTCCCAGCAATCAGAGGCTGCCTGGCGCTGCCGGCTTAAAGCAGTCTTCCTCGCAGCCTTCTGCAAGGACAGCGCTGGGCCAGACCCCATTCCTCCAGCCAACCCGGTTCAGCCCGACCGCGTCCGATTCCAGGGAGCACTGACCGTACTAACAAATCCTTGGAGAGCATTCATCATGCGCCAAGGCCGTCTTAAATGCTTCCCTCGCAGCCACACCACCAGGACCCTCATTTCACATAAGGAAACTGAGGCACAGAGAGGCTAAGCGGTTGGTCCCGCAGTTTCCATGACAGGGAAGGTGAAGCCTGAGGGGCAGGGACAGCTGTGGAGCCTGGAAAGAGAGCCTGAGACAGGATGGTCTGGACCTCCTTCCGGCCATTTCTCTCTGGGAAATAGACAATTCCGAGTCCCACACACACGCCTCCCTTCTCATGCTGAAGTTCTTAGGTAGCTCAGGGCCCGCAGTTTGCAGTGCTCTGTCCACACAGGTGCCCGTGTGTTCGCACGCTCAGCACCGCGGTCTCTCAGAGTGTCGCAGGTGCACACAAGGCTCACACTCAATCTTAGATTCAGAGCCACAAACACACGTGTGGGCACCGAGCCCACCCTGCTGTGCGCACACAGATGCGTGCACACACACACACACACAGAGCACACGTGGGCCTTGAGCCTCAGACTCACACCCAAGCACTCACTTTTCTCATGACGACAGACACACCTACACATCCGCGCAGGCTCTTGCGCACCTGAAATGACGTGGCAGGGTCTGTGGACTTGCACTGCACGCCCCCCTCCCCCCGCCATGCCCATGCCCAGGCTCCCACCTCTGCAGACACCCCCACCCCCAATTCCAGCCCAAGGCTCCAGAATGTGTGGATCCCTTCTTACTGCAGGGCCCTGTTGCTGGGCCCTGGAAGAAGTGGGCCTTCTGGAAGAACTGGGCCTCAGGTGTGTGGTGGGGGCTTATAGGAATGTCTCCCCATGTGGCAGATTGAGGTTTAGCTCCCAGGAAGGGTCTTGGGGATTATGACCCTGGTTACTGACCTGACATTTGCAACACACTCTCCTTTGCCAGAATTTTCTCTTGTTCTCTCTCTCCCTGCCCGACCCCCTCCTCTCCAGGGGCGGGGCTCTGGTATTCCCACTCTGCACTGGAGCAGAGTGAGGCCCAGGGATGAAAGGATCCCGCTTCTGGCCAGTGAGGAGCACAGACTTTCCAACCTCCAATCCCGCCCTGTTTCCACAGAGGGTCTTTGTTTGTTTGGTGATTTTCATTTTAAACTAGCACTTATAGAGTATCCACTGCATGCCACGGACTGTGCCTTAACACAAATCGTCCCATACGGTCCTCAGCAACTCTGTCATTAGTCCCACTTTACAGGTGGGGACACCGTTCCATGTAACTATTAAGTGAGTGGTGAAGCCTGGCCAAACCCATGCCAACTGACCAGGGCCCCTCACTGTACGGGGCGGGGGACGCTGAGACCCAGACAGGAGAGGGGACATGCCCAAGCCCACACAGGGAGTTGGCTGAGCATTCATCCCCTACCTTCCTGTGCGCACCCGGTCCTGTCCTGGGAAGGACTAGAATCTTCTGTGGACCCAGTGGAGCTGGAACAAGAGCCCAGGCCCCTACCTGCCCCAGACCAGTGAGGATGCCAAGCTCAGGTAATCACACAGAGGCATCCCAACCAACTGGGCCTTGGAACAACCCCGTAAACTTGGGCATAAACACAATTAAAGTTTTTATTGCATGATATTTCATGCATATAAAAGACCATAAGCCATGAAACATTAAAATGAATGCTCATGCCCACTCTACTTAAGAATTAGAGTGTTATGGACACTGGTGAAGCTCTGCCCATCCCAGCCCCCTAGCTCCCAGGGGGGACCACTGTCCGATTAATTACTTCTTTTTAACAGTCAGTCTGAGCACCTGTGTGGGGGGCCACTGTGCTAACTGCGCTTTTGAAAGACGTTGAATTCTACGCAGCATTCCTAGGGGCAGTGCCTTCCTTCAAGGGAAAGGGGGGGACTTTGAGAAGCATCTTGCACCCCGTGTACTGTGGGTGCCCAGTTCGGCCCCCGACTCCAGCGAGTGATCTGAAACAGGACACTTCTTCCTGGTGCAGCCAGCAGGAGGAGGGTGGGGGCCCTGGGTGTTCTCTGAACAAGGCACGCTGCTGTGCCTCTCCATACGCTGTTCCCTCCACCTGGAACTCCCTTCCCACATAGACTGCTGGGGGAACGGGCTCCTTCTTCCACGCCTGACTCCAGGGTTTCATTTTGGGGATGCCCTCCCTGTGACCCCTTTCCCCTCACCCGCAGCCCCAGTTGGGTCTGTCCTACTCTCCCCTGTCCTCAGCCATCCCTCTATCAGCCCTACCCCAGGGCAGAAAGAGCAGCCTTTACCCCCAGACCCCAGGCATAGCGGAGGGTCAGACCTGCAGTGGATGCTCCCAGAGTGACCAGGACAGAATCTGAGTGCAGGTGATAGCAGGTGGACATCCCTGTGGAACCCCGTGGGCCTGAACCTCTAGCATCCTAGCCAGTTTGCTCCAAGACCTCTCTGGACTGGGGATTTGGAGGCAAGTCTGGGGGGAGACTGCCCGGGGCTCGTGGCTGCTGTTTACCCACCTGCCGTGTTGATGTGTGAGCATTCGAGACACATGTCCAGGTCGGTGGGTGTGGTCGCGGGAACGCACACATTCACACATGTCCTTACACGTGTGCATAGCCCGGCCGGGGTCCCCAGTCCACAGGCCCTGAGGAGCATGCAAGGGCGCTGCCTTTTCTGCTTTCAACTCCCCTTCCCAGATGGGCCTGTGTTCTCTCCGAACATCACACGGTGCACGGCAGGCCCCCGAGGGGAGAGGAATGACTGAGGGTGCCTGTTCTGTCTTCGCGCCCAGGTGCCCCGCACACCAGCCCCAAAGCCCGGGCGCCACTGCCTCTACCTCCCAGATTAAAGTTTTTATTACATTATACTTCGTACATATAAAAGACTATTTGTAAGCCAGGAAACCCTGAGATCCCAAGGCCAGAGAGGGCCTTGAGTCACCCCTGGGGATGAGATAGTGAGACCAGCAGCCCTGTGGCCTGTGCTCAGTTCTCCATCCTGAGTGCCAGGTGGGACCTGGCCACCTAGCAATCTCTACTTCCAAGAGAAAACTGGCATTGGGAGAGACCCCTCCAGAAGCTTCCCTGTTACTCTCCTTTCCCTGTGATGGAAACCACACTTCTGGGGGGACATTTCCTAGATCGTCCTATAGGAGGGCGCCTGAGCTGCAGGGATTCAGGGCAGCTCTGAGCTGAGTTCAGACTGGACAGTGTGGGACAACACCACCCAAGATCCGAACTGGGGTCTGGGTCGCCCCTCCCTCCAGGGCATGTGACCAGAGAGGTGATGGGAATTGCCTAAGGACACACAGAGCAAGTGCTGGCCCTCTGCCTCCCAGACCCAGTTTTTCCTTTAGCTCAGGATGCCCCAAAAGGGGACTTGTAGCTGCCAGATTTCCTGCCCACCCCCCCACTGCTCACTCCCCAATCTGAGTCTGAGGACCCTGGTGGCTGAGAGAGATGATCTTAGGCAAGATCAGGTTCTCCCCTCCGGGCCACCATTGTCCTACCCTTCAGGTGGCAGGTGACGTGGGTTAGTAGGGTGAATATGGGGGCTGGAGGATCCCTGCCCTTCCTTTGCCCCGCACCCAAATGCAACCTGGAAGGCCCTGAGCAAAGGCTTCTTTCTGTGACAAGGACGGCACTGTGGCTTGGCACTTAGAGTCTGTGGTCTCTGGCAGCCCAGGGCAGAGTCCAGGATTTCTCGCTTCTAGCTGGGGGGCTGTGGGCAGGAGGCTTCACCTCGATGAATCTTAGCCCTAACTGTACAGAGAGGATGAACATACTCACTTCACGGTGTTTGGAGACAATGGTGCTGGCTCAGGCCAGGGGCCAGGAAGTGGCATTTGGTCAGTGCTTGTTCTTGTAAGTGCCGTGTGTGGCCAAGCCACGTGGTGTCCAGACCACCTGCATTTGGGCCTGCCTCGTGGCCCTGGGAGAACCTGAGTTCCTGTCCTGGCATTGCCTCACCCGCTGGGTGGCTTTGGGCATGTCACTGGCCCCCTCTGGCTGCAACAGCCTCAGGCCCAAATGAGCACACAAATCCCAGGGTCACATGGGGCAAGAGTGACCAATGGGACATCAGAAGGGCCTTGCACGTCACAAAGCTTGAGCCTCTTTTAGGGGATGCTGGGAGGGAGGAAGAGGTGCCTCTTGACTCTCAGTGGGTCCCTGTCCTTGTGCACCCAGACCCAGCATTCTGGCGTCCAGTCAGGCTGAGAGCTGCAGGTCCCCCACACAAGGGGACCCTCTCCCGAGCCCTGTACTTGCGCTTCCTGCCAGGCCCCAAGCTGCCAGGTTGGAGAGCTCTCACTCCAGGAGTCTGAGGCCACTTTGAAGCTGGAAAGTTTGTTCAGCAGGGGCAAAGGCGGCCTGGATTCAAAGCCTCTCTCCTGGCCCTTAATTACCCTTCTTCACCCATAGGTGGAATTTCCACTCAAAGAGCTAAGAAAGGCACCCGCGCTGCCGCTGGGGACTGGGTTTCCCTGCTGCCTTTGTGTGGCAGCCGCCAGCGCAGCAGTGGCATACACGGCTCGGGTTTCTGATTTTAATGATTTCCTGAATTCATTCCGCTTCCTACCTCGGGGAAAGGAGGAGAGGTGATCCTCTTGGAAATTCACATAATTGCTTTTATTTGATTTTTATTAAAATGCATTCAGGAATAATGTGATTGCCCCCTTTATTACGTTGTTCATCAAGCTGGCATGGGGAATCAGCCTAGAAAGAAGCGGTGGGCGCAGGAGCCTGGCGTGTGGCGGGGAGCGGGCACAGCCCCGTGGTGGGCTCAGGGCTCGCCTCGAACTGGGGGAGCTGCCCGCTGTCTCTGACCAGCCGGCTGCTACCGCCTGGGGCAGAGGGCCCACTGTACCTCACGCTGGAAGGTGAAGGCTGGCAGTGAGCTGGGAAGGCTTGTGAGCACCTTCTAGATGCCCTCCCACCCCAACCCGCTCCTCCTCTGTCCTCCCTGGCCCCCTCTGAGCCTCACGGTGGTCTGGCCCAGCATGCCTCACACCCACGCTCCCCTCTGCATCCCCAGTTCCCTGCACTTCTAGTCGGGCTCAAGGCCTTCAGACCAGTTTTCCATGGCCCACCTAATCATGCCACCCCCTGCCCAGGAACCTGGGTGCCTCCCAAAGACCTCTTTCTTGCCAAGGGCTTTTGCTTTGGGTTCCTTTGCATGCAGTGGAGAGAACCCAGACCTCTCAGTGAGACCCGGTTCCGGGCTTGCATTGCTTTACATGGTGAGATACGGGTCAAGTGGCCTTGGCTCTGCGCCAGGTCTCAGTTTACTGATTAAAGCAATGGGAACACCAAGACCTTCCATAGGGTCCCTGAGAGAAGAGAGTGAGCAGGCCAGTATGGGTATGGAGAAGGTGGAACCCCGTCCTGTGAGCCTGCCTGGAAGGAGGCTGGAGGAGCTCAGCAATTGCTTGGGGAGGAAGCACCTTCCCTCCTCCCAGTGCAGGAGAAAGGCCAGCGGTTCACCAGCCTCTTGATGCCTTTCTGGGGGTACTTGCAGTGTCCAGAACAGGGTCAGAAATGTGTTTGCTGGGCTTCCTGGAGTAGCTTCCCCATGCCCCCACCCCCAGCCCATCGCATGCTCCAGACCGTCCATGGCACCTACATTACCCTCCTGATACCCGCATTTGCACCTCCTCCATTTCCTGGTATAGAACTCCTAAAATCCTTGGAATCTCCAAAGTGATAAGTACCTTTTGTATGCTAATGAGTTGACTGAGGGCTGGCAGCCCCCAGGCAGCTTGGGAAGTGGCAGGGAATGGTCACCAGAAAGACCAAAGAAGGATTAGAGGGTTGGGCTTCAGCCCCACCCCCCAGGCTCCAGGGGAGAAGGGCTGAAGGTTGAGTTGATCACCAATGGCCCATAACTCAATCAATCGTGCCTACCTAATGAAGCTTCCATAAAAACCCAAAAGACTAGGTGTAGGCAACTTCTGGATAGCTGACCCCTGGGAGGTTCCTGGATGGAGTGGTGCCCAGGGAGGGCATGGAAGCTCCGCACCCCTTCCAGACCTCCCCCGGTGCATCTCCTAGTCTGGCTGTTCCTTTGTATCCTTTAAAATGCCCTTTACTCTTTATAATAAACCAGTAAATAGGCGGGGCGCGGTGGCTCACTGCCTGTAATCCCAGCACTCTGGGAGGCCAAGGCAGGAGCATCCTTGAGCTCAGGAGTTCGAGACCAGCCTGAGCAAGAGTGAGACCCCCGTCTCCTCTAAAAATAGAAAAATCAGCCAGGCATGGTGGCTCTGGAGGCTGAGGCAGGAGGATCGCTTGAGCCCAGGAATTTGAGGTTACAGTGAGCTAGGCTGACAGCTGAAGCCACGGCACTCAGGGCAATGGAGTGAGACTCTGTCTCAAAAAAAAAAAAAAGCAACCAGTAAATATAAGTAAGTGTTTCTCTGAGTTCTGTGAGCCACTCTAGCTAATTAATTGAACCCAAGGAGGGGGTCCCTGATTTACAGCTGGTCGGTCAGAAGCACAAACCTGGGGTTTGTGATGGGCCTTGGAAGTGGGGGCCGGTCTTGTGGGACTGAACCCTTAGCCTGTGTGATCAACGCTACCTCCAGGTAGACAGTGTCTACACTCAGTTGAATCAGAGGACACACGGCTGGTGTCTGCTGCAAAAGTGATTACTTGCTGGTAGGGAGGAGTCCCCACATAACCCTCCTTTAGCAGATGAGGTAACTGAGGCTCAGAGAGGGTAAGTAACTTGTTTAGGGCAGCCCAGCTACGAAGTAGAGGCCTGTGGACAAGGCCTCTTGGGCACGTGAAGTGGTAGGTAAGCTGATGTGAGGGGGCGAGGTTCAGCCCATGGGCAGTGCCAGGAGAAGCCACCCTGAACCCTCAGATGTGGGTGGGCCAGGGATGTCTTAGGCAGGCCCCCTGCACTAGGCCCCCACTCATTCTTTCTGGGGTGGTCTGCCCCTGCTGGGGTGGGCTGCAGAGAGGCAGGGAAGCATGGGAGGCACAGGTAGCCCCCCTTGGGGGCTTTTAATTTCTGGGAAAAGTCTATCTTCATGTGAAAAAACACAAAAAAACTTGTTTAGTTTTGCTTTTTTATGTGTTTGTTTACATGCAAATTGTTTGGCGGTGGACACAGCCAGGGGAATTCAGAGGATGGAGACAGCAGATTTAGAAATTCAACTGTGAGGCCCTTGAGGGCCATATGGAGCCCTGCCGTCTAGCTGAGTGTCCGGAACAGGGCTTGGCATCGTGGACACCATCGTCTGCCTCTCAGCCTTTGCCTAAGCTGTTGCTTCCACTGGAATGCTGTTCCCTGCTCTGCTTCTCAGACTCCTCCTGTGGAGTGCAGGCCCTTGAGACCACTCCCCACAAGCCTCTGGCCCCTGCCCCAGCGCCTGGCTCTGCTCCATGTCTGGGTCCGGTCTCTGGGCTCCCCAGGAAAGGTTTATGTCCAGTCTCTCCTCTCCATCCAAGAGGGCAGGCCCAGCCCTCAGTCGTGGAGAGAGCCATGCCTGAGCGGGGAAGGACCGCTAGAGTCCCATGAGAGGAAATCTAAGCCAGGAGGGTAAAGGGTGGCCCACCTGGCACAGTCTGCACAGGCCTGGGGGTTTCAGTCTAAGCCGGGACAGCCTTGGTCACCCTAACTGAAGCTGCTTGTTCAGAGCCGCAGCATGAGCCCATGACCCTCGACCTCCAGATTCCCAGCCCAGCACCATGTCCTGATGGCATCACCATGGACGGCCAACACTCTCACGTGGGGGACACTGAGGCCCAGAGGGGCAGAGACTGGCCCAAGGCCACAGGTAAGTCAGAGCTGAGAAGGGAACCACCAGCCTTTGAGCCTCTAGCTAGTTCCTGGGCCCAGGCCCGTTACTTCCCTCGGACAGAGCCCAGAGTAGGCGACACCTGGGAAACGGCCTGTTCCAAGAGAGGGGGGCCTTGCTGGGCCTTGGAACCTGTGCCCCGAGCGCCACCCTGGGCCACCCCAGACTCCCGCCCCAAGCTCAGCGGTTGGAGGGGGCTGAGGGGGCCGCGCACTAGCAGGGCGCCCTTATCAGATCTTGCTTCTGCGCCTCGTCTCCCCTTGCTGCCTCTGCCTGGCTCCCGCCCCCGCCGCCGGGTGGCCCTTTCCTCTCTGAAGTGATGCTGCTGCTTTTCCTGTCACCAACACATGCAGCACACAGAGATGTTTATTTCTGTTGCTTTTAAAAGTTTCTTTTTGGGGAGGAGGGTGAGGGGTTGTTTACGGGGCCACGCTGCAAAGCCGTGCTGTGGGCAGCAGCTGGGGCCTGCTGGGGTTGGGGTTGGTGGAGGCTGCACTGACAACTCGGGGCATCTGGATCCCGTGCAAAGGCAAGGAATGAGGAATCCACACCTACTGTGCGCCCGCTCTGGGCTGCTGTCTTCAAAGCTCACCACTGAAGCTCCTCCTTCCTTCTCTGCCGTTGTCCCTACCCACACAAGGGCCTGGCTCTGCCCAGCCAAGGAACACAGCTTCCCAAAGCCTCTGTCCTGGGGCCTTGGCCCCTCTGTAGATAGAGCATGAGCACTGTGAGCTCTGTGAGCTGGATCTGAATTTCAAGTCCTCCAGCTGTGTGACCTTGAGCAAGTCACTTGGCCTCTCTGAACATCGGATGCCTTAACTGCCAAATGAGAAGCAGTGAGAAGTCTCCGAGAGCTGGTGGTGTTTGGAGGCCATGAGGCAGGGGCTGGGGCTGCTGTGTGCTTAACAGGGGCTTCAGGGAGTTCCAGTCATCAGCTGGGTTAGGGACACTGGCCAAGGGAATGGGGAGCTAATGAAGGTGTGTGAGGAGGGAGAGCTCGGATTGAGATCCTGTAGGCAGCAGAGCGGTGAGGGTGAACGGGGAGAGGTGAGGCTGAAAGGCCATTGAAGAGGACTTTGACTTCCTTTCCAGAAAAATAAGGTGGCCCATCTCCCACCAGGATCAAGGGTCATGGAGGCCAGGCCGTCCCCCCGGCCAGCCCAGGCTCCTGCCCAGAGAGACACCTGGGACCTTGGACTCCTCAGCACCAGATGTGATCTGGGATCCTCCTCCTGCTCCCCAGGCCCAAGCCGTCCCAGTGCCCCCAGGAGTGCTGGCAAGGGCAGGCAGCTCATGACGTCAGGGGACTCGGAGGGCCACGTCCTTCTGTGACAGGAGCGAGCGAAGCACCTTTTTGGTACAGTGAGCAATTCCTCTCCCGTGTCCCCCTGACATGTCACAGGCATTCTTAAAAATGAACTGTCCTTCATGGCCTGCGTTGGGTTTCCCTGGGGATAACCCAGAGGCATAGTTGGAGAGGCCCCCTTTTTCCGAGGTTGTTGGGTGGAAGGGGTGGAGAGTGGGCCCACCTTACTCTCCAAAAGCGTCTTTAATGGCAGGGGGGAGGGTTTGAGTCTCACCGTTCACTCTGTGGCCATTATACCCGTTTCCCAGATTGGCGAACTAAGGCCTGGGGTGAGAGCCTAGGCTGCCTTACTCAATTTCCAGCCAGGGCAGAGTCTCTTGCACAAGAGAAGGGACGCTGCTTGTCAGCCCTGCATCTGTTCCCACGAATGGTTCTCACCTTGTCTTCACAGTGGCCCTGACACGGAGCTGGCCTTCACCTACCCACTTACTACCCACCCGCCCTCAGAGGGGGTTCGGTGCGGAAGGGTTTTTACAGGTAGTAATACTGGCTGTCCCCTGCCAGCCTGTTTCCTTACCTAGGGGCTCCGGGGGCTGTAGCAGAAACACTCCCAGTCCAGGGCTCTCTCCTCGTCTCAGACAAGATGCCATGGCTGAGGCATCACCTTGAGGAGTGAGGCCCTGGGGGAGTCTCTGGGGGCTGGCAGTGGACGAGACGCAGACTGGGGAGAAAGGCAGGTGAGAGAGGGCCCAGGACTGTCAGAGATCCTGGCCTGCGCAGGACCGGGCCTCAGCCATGCCTGGGAGGCCAGTCCTGGCCTTGGCTCTAACCTTGGCCTGGCGAAGCAGGACACCACAGGACATCAGGGCCACTTGGTCTCAGACCACGAGGGCCTCAATGGTGGCCGAGACAGACTGGAGAACGAAGTCCCTGGCCCTACTTCCTAGGCACTGTGGAGCCTCCCCGCTTCCTGAGTGAGGCTGGAATGAAAGCCCAATAGTGGAGGTGGAATGGTCAGATGAAGTTTCTTCAAAGAAAAATCAAGACTGTGATATTTCTTTTTTTTTTTTTTTGAGACAGAGTCTTGCTCTGTCAGCCCAGCTAGAGTGCCGTGGCGTCATCCTAGCTCACAACAACTTCAAACTCCTGGGCTCAAGCGAGCCTACCTACTGCCTCAGCCTCCCGAGTAGCTGGGACTACAGGCATGCACCACCATGCCCAGCTAATTTTTTCTCTATATATTTTTAGTTGTCCAGCTAATTCCTTTCTATTTTTAGTAGAGACGGGGTCTCGCTCTTGCTCAGGCTGGTCTCAAACTACTGAGCTCAAACGATCCACCCACCTTGGCCTCCCAGAGTGCTAGGATTACAGGCATGAGCCACCACGCCCTGCCAAGACTGTGATATTCCTTATACTTGTACATTTTGGGACAGCATCCTGGCCTGGTAATAGTACTATTAGCTCCATTTGACATATGAGGAAACTGAGGCTCAGAGAATTTGTGTTTGTCCAAAGACATCTTTCTGGGAACTGATGGATCAGGGATAAGAACCTTGGTTTTGGCTGTGCGCAGTGGCTCACACCTGTAACGCTAGCACTCTGAGAGGCCAAGGCGGGAGGATTGCTTGAGCTCAGGAATTCAAGACCAGCCTGAGCAAGAGCGAGACCCTGTCTCCACAAAAAATAGAAAAATCAACTGCGTGTGGTGGTGTGTGCCTGTAGTCCCAGCAACTTGGGAGGTTGAGGCAGGAGGATCTCTTGAGCCCAGGAGTTTGAGGTTGCTGTGAGCTAGGCTGATGCCGCGGCACTCTAGCTGGGCTGACAGAGCGAGACTCTGTCTCAAAAAAAAGAACCCTGGTTTGCTGATGTCAAAGCCTCTGCAGTTTTTTGCCTTTTCAATGCCTTCTTAACTTGACCATCCTACTTGGGGGACAGATGGGACAACTAAGGCCACCCTGGGCAAGTCACACAGCTAGGAGGTGAAGGAGGACTCAAGTCCATGTCCTGAGACACCAAGCAGCCCTCCTCTTGATCCCAGTGCCCACTGCCCACCCTGCATCCCTCCTTCAGTTTAGCATCAGCCATGCCAGGCTCCAGGGCCTCTGCTCAGTGTGGAAAAGCTTCGGCCCTCCTCACCAGCTTCCCACAGCTGCAGAGCCTGCCCTGGACCTACCGAAGCTGTGTCTCAATCTCGAAGGTGGCAGCGGGCATAGCCCTGGCCCTGCCCAGACTCCTCCTCCCCTTAGGTCTGGGACTCAGAGTGATGCCCAAGGGCCCAGGCCAAGGCTCACTGGAAGGGGTCCGGTCTGGGCTCCGACGGTGCCTGTGTGACCTTGGATAGCCCCTTGCCCTCTCTGGGCCTCAGTTTTCCCATCTGTGGTCATATGGTCCTGGGAGGCAGGCAGGTGTGGAGAAACAAGACACCTGGGCTCTTCCACTCGCAAGCTGTGTCCATAGCCCTGCCACTTAGGTTTATTGAGCCCCTCAGTTTCCTCCTGTGTAAAATGGGGATAATGAAGGCTGTTCCTTCTGACCCTTAAGGAAACTAACATTTACTGAATAGCCCTAAGGCTCAGCCTTGTGCAAGATGCTTCCTGAAGCATTTTCTCTCATGAACTCCTCATCCATCCAAGAATGAAATGAAATGTTTTGGTTTTGGTCTTTCGTGCACTGTCTCTTTGCAGCCCCCTCCTGGTCTGAGAGTCTAGGCCTGCAGTCATGGATGGCTTCCTGGAGAAGGTGGCACTTGGTCTGCGACTAGAAGGCTAGAGTGAAACCCCTGGTCTGTGGGCAAGAGAGGTCGATGTCCTGGCCTCTGGGTGCACCTGCTCCGCCTTGGTTTCCCTGGAGTCCTGAGAAGCAGGTGTTGGAGCTCTGCTTGGCTGAGCTGCCGCAGCCAGCCCCCAGCCTTCCTCAGGGTCCTTGGCCATGGCTTGTCCTGAGCCGGCTAACAGCCCTGCGAGCTGCCTGCTTGCCTGCTTCAGTGCCCCACCCTTCATGCCCTTGTCCCCGTGCACATGCTGTGCCCTCGGGTCCAAATGACTCCTACTCATCTAGTCCTGGTGCTCTCCTACTCGTTCTACAGGGCCAGCACAATAGTCTCCTCCTCCGGGAAGCCTTTCTAGATAACCCAGGCCACTGGCCATTGTCCCTGCTTGCAGGTAACAGTCTTTGGCCTGCTGTAACGGTCACACATTTGACCTGCCCACCAAAGAGCCCTGCTTTGGGGCCTGGGCCTGCACCCTTGACCTTGTATTCCCAGTGATTTGTCTGAGGCCACCCTGGGAATCAGGAGCAGAGCCAGGCTGGAACTCAGCTCTGCTAGGTTCTCTGAGGAAGCTCCCAGCCCTTTGCCTGGCTCTCAAGTGGTACTTAAGCAGTTTTAGTTGCTTTAGAAAGCAGACACACTGACATCTCACTAGAGTATGAGAGTGGGGAGATCGGTGTCAGGCAGGTGGCCCTGCTCTGAGCTGCAGAACTCCTGGGGGGGTTGAACCATCTTGAAAATTATTTGCTCCCCTGGACACTGCTCCAGAAGGCCCCCCTCCACCCCAGCAATGCTTGGCACTGTGTAGACAGGGCACTAGCCTGCTTGGTACTTCCTGCTTCCAGCCCTACAGGGGCTCAAGTTTCTCTCTCAGAATACAGGGATTTAGAGTGACTTCTTACTGGCCACTGTGTGTGCTTCTGGCCTTGGCTATGTGTACATGTACGTGTGTGTCTGCCTTAGTTTCTCTCCTGGCAGCAGCCTTCATGCCCATGACAAGCCTTCAACCGATGTCCCATGGAGAGCTGGGGAGAGATGTACTCTCCCAAGGCCCACCTGCCACTTTGGATCTTCTGAGACTCCAGCCAATCGCTCTTTTGGGAGGGGAGGGGAAGGGACAGGGGAGGGCCTTCTTTTCCCTATTTATCCAAAGGCATTTGAGGAGGGTGGTGCCTAGGAGGCCTTTGGGTGGTGTCGGAGAGGAAACGGGAAAGCTGACCAGACTCCTGGTCAGAGGTGCTCTTACCTGAGCCAGGAGACAGGATTCTCTTCCTGGCTGACTAGCTGAGTGACCTGGGCCAACTGGCCCAGCATCTATCGGCTTCAGTTTTCTTTACTAAAATGAGATGGTCACACAAAGAGGAGGAATAGTCAGCATTTCTTGAACTCTTACAAAATGCCAGGCGCTGAGCCGAGCACTTCACTTCCGATAGCTCCTTTAATCCTCACGCCTCGCGAGGGAGCCTCAGCGCGATGCCCACGGTGGAAGTGGAGGCACAGGGGGGCGGAGGACCACCTCCCGACCTCCTGTCCAGGAGGAGGCGAGGACAGCGTGGTCCTGACTGCTGGGTGCTTGGAGTCCTGTGGAGTGAGTGCAGGTGCGCAGGTAAAGGGCTTCCGAAACTGTGACCACGACACTACAATCGCTAATATTTGTAGATTGTCACAGCCAAGCGCTGTACAAGAACCACCTCGTTTAATCCCTATGACAAACCTGCTAGGAGACCTGGTTATTATCGCTGATTTACAGAGAAGGAAATTGAGGCAAGTGGAGGAACTTGGGCAAGGCCATCTGGCTATTTTGTCAGGAGCCGGGGTTGAAATCGAGGAAGTCTGACTTCAGAGTTTATAAGAGATGATGTGAATTACTCTCCTGGCACAGAGGAGATGCTATATAGTAGGTGCTCAATAAATAATTGCTGCATTGAACTGAAAGTAAAAGACCTGAGTCTTCGAGTCCTGTGGTTCCAGCCTTGTTTCCATGGGCTTTGTATGCTAAAGGCAGCCCCAGGGACCCATGAGGACAGCTTTGAATAGCAAGGACAGCTTTGAGTGGCATTGGAACCCTTTGGAGGGTCTCCTGCAGTCTCCAGGCCCTACCCTCCCGCCTCGCAGCCCTTCCCCCCAGCACTGCATTTCTTCTTCCAACTCTTTCTTTTTTTTTAAAAAAAGGCTGCATTATTGAGGAATAATTTGCAAAATGCACCCATTCTAATTGCACGCTTCAATGAGTTTTGACAGTTGTATATAGTGTTATAAACACCTCTGCACTTGAAATATCACATATTTCCATCATCCCTGGAAATTTCCTCATGCCTCTTCCCAGTCAATCCCTCCCCCTGCCCCAGACATCTGATTCGATTTCTATCAATACAGATAAGTTTTGCACATTCTAGAACTTCCTATAAATGGAATTAGACAGTATGCCCTCTTTTCTGCAGATGCAAATACAACACGGATGTGTTGTATCATGCATGATTACTTTGGCCCCTTTTATTACAGAGTGCTTTTCCAAAGAATGGACGTACCACAGTTTGTTTATCTGTTCACCAATTGGTATACACTTGGGTTGTTTCCAGTTTTAGGATTTTATCAATAAAAATTTGCAGCTCATGTGCAAGTCTTTGGATGAACATGTTTTCATTTCTCTTGGGTCAATGTCTAGCAGTGGAATCGTGGAGTTGTATGGTAAGTAGATGTCTTACTTTATAAGAAACTGCCAAATTCTTTTCCAAAGTATTTGTACAATTTTAGCCGCCAGGAACATCTGAGAGTTCCGCTTGTTCTATGTCTTGTCAACACTTGGTTTTGTCAGTCTTAACTTTGAGCTATTCTGGTGAATATGTAATGGTAACTGTTTATAGTTTTAATTTATAATTCCGTGACAACTAACAATGTTGAAAATGTTGAGCCTCTTATATGCATATGTCTTTTTTTGGCAAAATAAATGTTTGAATCTTCTGCCCAGTTTTATTGGTGGTTTGTCTTCTTATTGAGTTGTAGGGGTTCTTCATATAAATTCTTGACACAAGTCCTTTGTCAGATATTTGTGTTACAAAAATTTTTCCTCAGTTGGTGGCTTGCCTTTTCACTTTCTTAATGGCATCTTTTGAAGAGTAGATATCTATTATAATTGGTCAGTTTCAGTTTGTACGGTTAGTGCTTTTTATGACTTGTTTAAAGAATCTTTGTCTGCCAACAAGGTTGCAAAATATTTTCTCTGAAGTTTTCTTCTAGATGTTTGGTAATTTTAGCTTTTCGTATTTAGATATATGGTTCGTTTTGAGTTCATTTTTGTAAATGGTGTTAGGTAGAGTTGAGATCTACATGGACATGCATTTGTTTTATCTACCATATTTGTTACTGTTTCCTATCGTCCTTGTGCTTAGTGTTGCCTTTCACTCTTTTTCTGCCTTTTGTGGTTTTCA
>NW_012154174.1:2661976-2662493 GCF_000956105.1 Propithecus coquereli
CCTGTAATCCTAGCACTCCAGAAGGCCAAGGCAGGCTGATCGTTTGAGGTCAGGAGTTCGAGACCAGCTTGAGCAAGAGCGAGATCCCGTCTCTACTAAAAATAGAAAGAAATTAGCCAGACAACTAAAAATATATAGAAAAAATTAGCCGGGCATGGTGGCGCATGCCTGTAGTCCCAGCTACTCGGGAGGCTGAGGCAGAAGGATCACTTGAGCCCAGGAGTTTGAGGTTGCTGTGAGCTAGGCTAACGCCATGGCACTCTAGCCCAAGGCAACAGAGTGAGACTCTGTATTAAAAAAAAAAAAATGTTTGATCAAATTTGCTATGATAATACATGGAGAGTTCCTTTGTTAGAAGATTCTATGAGTTAAACTTCTGTAATAGATATAGAGCTGTTTATGTTTTCTGTTTCATGTGTCAATCTTGATAATTTATATTTTTTAAGAAATTCATCTACTTTGTTTAAGGTGCCAAAGTTGTTATCTTAAAGTTGTTAATAATACTCATTTATTGTCC
>NW_012154174.1:2662543-2663861 GCF_000956105.1 Propithecus coquereli
ATTTTCTCTATCTTTGATTTTCTGCAGTTTGACTATGACATGCCTAAGTACAGTTTTTTGAAATTTATCCTACTTGCTGTTCTCTGAGCTTCCTGGATCCGTAGCGTGGTGTCTGATCTTAATTTTGGGAAATTGTCAATCATTATTGCTTCAAATATTTCTTCTGTTCCTTTCTTTCTTCTCCTTCTGATATTTCTATTCCATGTATATTACACCTTCTGTAGTCCCACAGTCTTTGGATGTTCTGTTCCATTTCTTTCAGTCTTTTCTCTCTTTGTTTTCCAGTTTGGAAGTTTCTGTTGTCCTATCCCGAAGCTCACTCCTTTCCTTGGCTGTGTCCAGTCTACTAATGAGCCCACCAAAGGCATTTTTCATTTCCACTACAGTGTTTGATTTCTGCCATTTCTTTTCTTTTTCTTTCCTTTTTTTTTTTTTTTTGAGACACAGTCTCGCTGTGTTGCCTGGGCTAGAGTGCTGTGACATCAGCCTAGCTCACAACAACCTCAAACTCCTGGGCTCAAGCAATCCTGCTGCCTCAGCCTCCCGAGTAGCTGGGACTACAGGCACACGACACCATGCCCGGCTAACTTTTTCTATATATATTTTTAGTTGTCCAGATAATTTCTTTCCATTTTTAGTAGAGATGGGGTCTCGCTCTTGCTCAGGCTGGTCTCGAACTCCTGACCTTGAGGGATCCACCCGCCTCGACCTCCCAGAGTGCTAGGATCACAGGCCTGAGCTACCACACCCTGCCCTGCTATTTCTTTTTGATTCGTCATTAGCATTTCCATCTCTCTGCTTATGTCACCCATGTGTTCTTGCATGTTGTCTACTTTTTCCCTTAGAGCCTTAGCATATTAATTATAGTTTTAATCAAATTTCTTATCTGATAATTCCAACACCTCTGCTGTATCTTGAGTCTAGGTCTGGCACTTGCTCTGTGTCTTCAAACTGTGGTGGTGTTTGTTTGTTTGTTTGTTTGTTTTGCCTTTTTGTGTGCCTTGTAATTTTTTTTGTTGAGAGCCGGATCTGATGTACCGGGTAAAAGTAACCCAGTGCTGGTTCCCACAGAGGTTTCTGCCCTGGTAAGTTGTAATTCTCTGTATTTACTTGTCTGTCTCTCTAATTTTGGAGCAGCAGTTTGCCTGTGACCTTAATTCTTTGGTGGATCTAAGAAGAGGTGAACTGTTGATTTTCAGTTTAAACAAACTAAACAGTTTTTTCTCATTGTGAGGATGAGAGTGATGGTTTCCAAACTCCTTGCCTGCCAGGATGGAAACTGGAAGTCTGATATTCATTTGTTTCAATACCTTTACTT
>NW_012154174.1:2665341-2708304 GCF_000956105.1 Propithecus coquereli
GCCAAAGGTCATAAATCTTTTTGTCTGCAGTTTATCTGCTATTAATTCCTTCCTGTGAAATTTCCATTTTGTATATTGTATTTTTCTGCTCTAGAAGTTTTGTTTGTTTCTTTTTATGGTTCCATTTATCTCTTCATTATGTTCATGTTTTCTTTTTAAATTTCCGAACATTGTTATAATAACTATTTTAATGTACTTGTCTGCTGATTCCATGATTTCTGTCATCTGGGTCTGTTTCTTTTGAATTATTTTTCTTCTAGTTTTCCTGCTTTCTTGCACATCTGGTAGTTTTTGTTCGGATGCTGGACATGGCGATATTTCATTGCCGAGGGTTTGGATTCTATTGTCTTCCTTTAAAGATACTGCTTTGACAAACAGGTAGTTTACTTGTGGATCACGTTGCTCCTTTTGTGGCTCATTTTTAAGCTTTGTTAAGTTGATCAATGAGGCTTTTCTAGTCTGACTGGTTAGAACTCAGTCTCCCAGCTCTGTGTGAGCGCTGGTGGCTGTTCAACCCAGAGTTCCCTGGTAGTGATTTTGTCTCTGATAGCTGATTTTTGCCTGGCCTCATTGATTTTCACCCTAGGCACGCACAGCTTATAGTTTGGTCAAGGCTCAAGAGGACCCCTGTGCAGATTTCTGGAGCTCTTCCTCTGCCCGGCTCCCTCCTCTCTGGTGCTCTGCCCACAACCTCCAGCAGCCTCAGCCTCCCTGGACCCCAATCTCTGTCTCATCAGCTCAGTGAGACTGCCGTGCTCCATTTGCATTCTCTCTCTTTGTTCGGTGGTCTGGAATATGTCTCCATGTCTCCAGTTAGAAAACCAAGACCATCATGGAGCTTACCTCAGCTGTTTCCCCACTCTCGGGAATCACTGACTTGTATGTCTATGTGAAAATAAGTGTTTCTGTGTTTATTTTCTGATTACCAGTTACAATGGCATGATGCGAAGTGAACATGATTGACCATCTCTCTTTGCCTCCCCGTCCAATGTTTGTGATGATATACGTTCACCAGGAAGAGGCCAGGAAGAGGGCATCTTTGGAGAACAGGCTACATAGGGGAAGGTTGTGTGTTCAAGGAACATTCAAGGATGGTGAATGTGGTATGCGGGCAGGGAGGGTTACAGGTGAATGAGAGGGCTAGGCGGGACGTATTTGCAAAGGCCCTTCGAAGGCAGTCTAGGAGGTCGCACATTATCCTAGAGATTTGGGGGAGGCTGTAACTAGTAATTATTATCTTAACTGTAATGACATTAATGTGTAAGTTTTTCATTGTCATGCACCAGGCACTGCTCTAAGCTCTTTTAATGGGTCGTCTCATATGTTCCTCCAGCCAGCTCATGACAGACTGCAATGTTATTAGAAATTACCATGTGCCATGCATTTTTCTATAATTATCTCATTTAATCCTCACAATAGCACTATGAGTTAGGGACTATAATTATGCCTATTTTACAGATCAGGAAACTGAGGCATGGAGAAGGTAAATGTCTTATAAGTCACACAGGGAATAAGTGGCAGTGAGGGAGGGCTGATTTTCTCTTCTTCCCAAATACTCCTTTATCGTTATTATAATAATGTTCTTACAATGAAAAAGAGAGGCCTTCGGGCCACCCAGGTGTCTGTGCTGCTCCATTACCTGTAGACGCTGTGAGTGTGAGCGTATGTGGCCGCTGTGCCGGGTGGATACAGCGTGCCGGGCGGTCAAGCGGTATCTGTGATGATCACATTCTTTGACACTGTTGCCATCCAAAGGTGGACATTCCTTCCCCTCCCCTTCAGTATGGGCTGGCTTCAGTGACTTGCTTCCAGTGAGCAGAACGTGGCAGAGTGATGCTGAATGACATCTGAGACTAGTTTTAAAAAGGGAGCTCGGCTTCTATCTGGCTCTTCCTCCTGTGGCACACACCCTGGGAGCCCTGATCTATTTGCTGTCCCTATAGTTTTGCTTTCTCTAGAATGTCATATAAACGGAATCATCCAGTGCGCAGTCTTTGTGTCTGGCCGCTTTCACTTGGCACATTGCTTTTGAGATTTCACCCATGTTGCTGTGTGTGTCGGTAGTTAGGTCCCTTCCAGTTCTGAATAGTATTGTTAATCCAGCCATTTGTCATTTGTTTGCCCATCGCAGGGCCGGACACATGACGGGTGCTCAACAGATGGGTTTTGAGTGGCTGAGCAGGTGAATGGAGGGTGAAGGCAGAGACTGCTCTATAAATCTGTTAAATCCAGGCTCTGTCGGGGATTGGAGGAGACAAGGCAATGATGTTTATCATTCATTAATACACAAATGTTTATTGAGTACCCACTTCATGCCAACTGTTGTGCTATGTCATAATAAATGGTTCGTGCCCACCCAGAGCTGCCTGTTCAGCTGAGAAGACAAATAGCTCAGCACACAGCTAACGTCAAGGGAGATGCGTGCTGGAGCAAGGGAAAACAGGGAAGGGTGAGGGTGTCCCAGGGTGCACGGTGGGATGGCCACTCTGGGATGGGGTGGGGGTCACAGGGGCCTTCCTGGGGAAGTCAAGGCCTGCAGGAGTTGGTGTCTGCTGCGCCGTGGAGGAGGGAAGGGTGTCCTGGCCAAAGGAACAGAGGTGTGAAAGGCCACATGTGAGCGTGCAGCAGGTTAGAAGGACGAGTCCTGTGTGACTACAGGGAGTGGTCAGATTTGGGGCTGGAGGGGTGGACCCAGGACAGGTGGGGAGGGCCCCTAAGTCACATCGATGGCTTTTATTGTAAAGACAATGGGGATCCATGGAAGGACTTTAAGCTGGAAAGTGATACAATTAGGAGAAAGGACTGAGTGTATACGTGCGAGTAAGGGTCCAGCGGGGGATGGTGGTGGCCTGGGAAAGGACGGCGGCAGTAGATTTTAGACCAATATGGAGGCCGACTTGCCGGCATCTGGTGGCTCGTTCTATGCGAGGTGCAGAATGAAGTGAGACTGCATCCCGGACTTGGGGCTCGAAGGGGCTGGAGGTGTGGGGGTGACGAGCGAACGTGGGAATCGTGGAGATCGAAGTGTCTGCAGGATGATCGGATGGGAAGTCCAGGGGGCAGCTGGGCATTTCAGCCTGAAGAGGAAATGGATCTGGGCAGCGCTGGCCCGTGAGAGGGAGCGGACCAGCTACCTGGAGATGCGTGAAGAGGGCGGAGGGTGGAGGCCCAAGAGTTAAAGAGGAGGAACAGAGGTGCACGCGGAAGGAGGTGGTGAGGACAAGCAGAGGTGGGGACCGAGGAGCAGGGGAGAAGTGCTGAGGGGGAGGCATGGGAGGCGCTGCCCGGGTCCGTCAGATCAACCGTCAGATAAGCCACAGGACTCCCGCACGGCCAGGCCTGGTGACCTTGCAGACAACCCTCTTGGAGGAGCGGCGGAAGGGGAGACGTTTCTCTCTCTTGTAGTTTGGTTGCGAACGGGGGAGGGAGCCAAGGCTAGAGCTGGTGAGGACACGGATCAAGGGAGGCTTCAGATGAGAAGCTTGGACGTACTTCAGAGCTGACGCGAAGCAGTGGGTAGGGAGGGCATTCCGGTTTTCTACTGCTGTGTAACAAACCACCCAAAACCCAGGGCCTTAAGCCAACATCCACTTACAGCAGCCCCCACCCGTATCCTCGGGGATACGTTCCAAGATCCCCAGTGGATGCCCGAAGCTGCGGATACTACCGATCCCTACATACACTGTATTTTATCCTATACGTACGTACCTATGATAAAGTTTAATTTAAAAATTAGGCGCAGTAAGAGATTTAATAATAACTATTAATAATAATAAAATGGAGCAATTATAGAAATATATTACAATAAAACTTATGTAAATATGGTCTCTCTCACTCAAAATATTTTATTGTACCCACCCTTATTGTGATGACGTGAGATGATAAAATGTCTGTGTGATGAGTTGGAGTGAGACGAATGACGGCGCTGTGACGTAGTGTTAGGCTGCCGGTGACCCTGAGCACGAGCATGGGACCGCCGATCTCGTGACCGAGAGAGCTGCCACTATGTGACTCTGGGGCAGTAGCGCAGACGTCTCGGGTATGCTGGACAGAGGGATGATTCACTTTCTGGGCAGGACGGAGTGGGATGCCACAAGATTCCATCACGCTACTCAGAACAGTGTGCAATTTAGAACTTGTGAGTTGTTTATTTCTGGAATTTTCCATTTAATATTGTCAGACCTGGTTGACCTCAGGTAACTGAAACTGTGGAAGGTGAAGCCGAGGATAAGGAGGGACAGCTGTGTAACCTCTCACAATTCTCGGATGACTGGGCTCAGCTGGTCACTCTGGCTCCCGTGGTGTAGCCTGGGGCTGTGGTCACCTAAGGGTTTGACTAAGTTAAAGGCGGCCCCTCGAACGGCTGGCGGCTGGTGCATCACCTGGGAGCTCGCCTGGGACTGCCCACCAGAGCGTCTCCTCCATGTGGCCTTTCCACCCTGATCGGGCTTCTCACGGCGAATCAGCTGGGTTGCAAGAGGGAGTATTTCAAATGCTCCAAAACAAAAGCTGCAGCTATCTTAAGACCCAGTCTTGGAAGTTACAGTGTCACCGCCGCCACATTCTATAGGTCCAAGTGAGGCACGGTCCAGCCCCAAATCAGGGAATGGGGGAATACACTCCGTCTCTTGGTGGGAGGAGCTGCAAAGATTCGGGCAATCTTTAACGTAGCATGGATCCTGAGAAAACAGCACATGTGGGGTTAGTGTCGGAGAGATGAGTTTGGAATGGGCATCCAGAAGGATGCATTTTGCATTTTATAAAGACGGTCTGAGCAGGTCAACCAACCAACCAAACAACCACAAGGTTTCTGGTTGTATAAACCACTTCAAACTTTTCCCTCTCTCTGTAGGGTAGGTAGCAGAGAGAGCCCTAACAACAACATATTTTATTGAGTGCTAATATGTGGACTTAATCAATTCTCCCAGTGGCCCTTGATGCCTGTTTTACAGGTGAGACAACTGAGGCTCAGCACGTCTTTCCCTCTGAGTTCGTGTGAATGTCTGTGTTGCTTGTCTGCACATGTGTTTGCTCTCCTATCTGAGGAGCAGGAAGATGTCATAATAACTCCTTAGAGGAGGGAACCTATGATGGATGAGAATTTTCATTCCACCCCCAGGAAAGGGGACCAGGACGTGGGGGCACCAGCCCAGGCCCTGGCCAGCTGTGCCAGGAGTCTGGGGCCCTGGGGCTGTGAGATCCACTCCTCTCAGGACCAGAGTGTGGGAAGTAAAGAAGAGTCGCTTGTCTGCAGAAACCATGGGCTGGTGGTGACCACCATTCCCACCACCCTGATCATGCACTTGTGATATTAATAAAAATAATTTATGTCATGTGACTGCTTTTTAACTAGCTGCTTTCAAGACTTAAGACTGGGATTATAAAAGGCATGCATTTATAAATTATTAGCCCAGAGCTCATAAGCACATATACTTTGGGGAACACTTTGGTAGCACTTTAAATTAATTTATTGTCATTCATTCCAGCTGTCTGTGATGTAAACCTTCAGCTATAAATTTGTACCATCATCTGACACACCATTAACTAAGGTGCTGCCCGAGCCAGAGCACGTAATAAAACATTTGAATACAATTTCTATAGGGACAAATGTCTCTTCTCTCCTCCTTCCTCCTCTCCTTTCCTCTCCTGCTAGTGATAAGCAACATGGGAGAAGGCAGGTGCTTGACAGTTGGGTTGGCAAAGGGACCGGGTAAGACCCACTCTTCCCCAAGGCCCTCCACAGAACTCGTGGGATTTCATCCCACAGTACAGCTGGGACGTCAGAAGTCCAGAGAGGGTGGGGGTTTGTCTAAGGCCACACAGCCAGCCGAAGCCATGGCCTCCATCCTGCCCAATGCCTCCTTGGCAGGCAGACTGCGTCTATGCTTCTGAGAACTTTGGCCTGGGCATGAGTGACCCTGGAACTCGGAGAAAGGCATGTAGCAGGAAATGAGATTTCGTTGAGAGGAGTTTCTGGTGGAGCAATCAAAAGAATTCTGAGGATTGCCCAGCAAAGAGAAGAAAAGAATGGAGGGGGACCGATCCCACGATCGCTGCCTTTGAAGAGCAGAGAGGGGCCTGGGCTCAGAGCTGGTGCTCTGAAAAGCAGCTCCGGGGAGACGGTTTTGGCTCCCATGAGGAGGGATGTGGTAAGGGTGGGAGCTGGATGAGGTTGGGGGGCGTTGCCCATCACTGGCCGATTGCAACGGGGGGCTTTGGACGTGGGGTGGTGTGTTAGTTTCCTATAGCTGCTGTCACACATGGCCACAGAAGTCGTGACTTGAAGTAGTACAAATTTACTGTCTCACAGTTATGGAGGCCAGAACTCCCAAGTGGGTCCCCTTGGGTTAGCATCACGGTGTCAACACAGCTGCGTTCCTCCTGGGGACTCTCGGGGAGAATCCAGTTCTTCGCCTTTTCCAGCTTCTAGAGGCTTCCTGTGTTCCTGGACTCACCCTTCTTCCACCTTCGAAGCCAGAGACATCAGGCCGCATCCAGCTTACGCCGCATCCCTTGGGTCTCGCAGCTGCCTCCCTCTTCTTCCGTATGTGTCCCTGTGGTTACATCGGGCCCATGCAGACAATCCCGGGCAGTCTCCCCACCGCAGGGTTAGCTAGTTGGCGGCCCTAACTCCATCTGCAGCCTTGATCCTCCTTTCCTGTAACCTGACATGTTTCCAGGCTCTGGGGACTGGGCTGTGGACATCTTTGGGAGGGCTGTTGCTCTTCCTGCTGCAATGGGTAGCACGGCCTTGGGGTCTCCCTCACCCAGGCAGGTTCTCTCATCTGCAACCAGAGGAGGACATTTTATTGCTTTGCATAAGCAGGGTGAAGTACAAGGAAGGGGAGGAGGAAGAGGAAGAGGAGGAGGAAGAGAAAGAGGAGGAGGAAGAGAAAGAGGAGGAGGAAGAGAAAGGAGGAGGAGGAAGAGAAAGGAGGAGGAAGAGGAGGCAGGGCTTGGGGGAGGACAGAGGGAGAGGAAATGGGGCAGGAGGAGGAGGAGGAGCAGAAGATAGAGGAGGAGGAGGAGCAGAAGATAGAGGAGGAGGAGGGGGGTGGAAAATCGAATTAGGTCTCTTATTGCGCGGCCTTAGCCCCTGCGCTCTCTGAGCCTGAGCTCAAGGCCCAGGCGTGCGGCGTGCGAGCTGTGTGACCGGGGCAGTCTGCCACCTGCCTCTCTGGCTTCAGGTTCTCCATTGGTGAACGGAGGGCCCACGGCCCACTGGTCCTGCCCTTTGGTAGTTCTCCAAATTACGGGTCTCGAGTGGACCACATTGAAGCAGGACTCAGGGGGCACCGTGTTGGGGCCAGGCTGTGACAGTGGGAATGTTCCAGAAGGGCTGCCTGGTGGGGCGGAGGCAGCCTCCCCAGAGGCCAGCTGCCACTGCTGCCCCTTGAGGGGAGGACTGTGGAGCCGCGAAGGTTCCCAGACCTGAGAGGCCCCACTCTCAGAGCTGCAGGTACATGCCCATGACCCAAACTGCAAGAGGCTATGGGTTTGCCCCCCTCTGCCCGAGTTAGGAGCAAGTGCCTCTCCCTGCAACTCCGCCTTCTTGCCCTCCCCCTGGAATCCCTAACCATCCTGGGCGTCTGGCCTTGGGGTTTTCGTGGCAGCTTGGCCGGAGCCCTGGAAGAGGCTGGATGTTCTCTGCTAAGAATCATAGCATCTTTCTCTTGTACCCTTAAGGGCAGGCAGCGGCTACATCTTTCTAGAACCTCATCTGTCAACCTCCCTCTTCTCTCCCAGATCTTAATGAGGAGGTCCTTAACTCCGATAGCAACAGGGCTTACCTCACAGGGCCGTTAACAGGTGGCATGACAATCACTCTAAACTGCTCCAGGGCACAGCGTCTGGCACATAACAGAAAATCAGCGGTGGGGGGTGACCTTCCTATCAGTGCTACCCCGGACATGGGACATGCCACATTCATGCCACTAATTCTCAAATACCCCTTCCCTCCGGACACTTGCCAGGGACTCTGGCCCAAAATAACTGCTTGTCTGAGCTCATGGTCTCTCTGTATGTGACAGGGCCTCCGGGTGGATGTTACTGTCTCCCCAAATCTCTTGCTGGCCTGGAGGGGTCCTCAGAGGCCATGCAGGTTGGGATGGCCCTGGGCAGGATATGTGTGTGATTGGCCTCCAGGTGACATCCCCAGCTGGTGTCTAGTAGGTGCTAGGTGAGGTGTTGGAATGTGTGGATGCGTGAAGGAAGGAAGTGGGGAATGGGTGGACCCTCAGCTGGGAGTTAACTAGCTCAGCAACCCGTGCTCAGCTCGGCGCCCAAGGCAGGCAGATGGGAGGGGGGGCCTGCCCCGGCTCTGCCTCCAGCGGATGGCTGTGCAGCTACTGCCTTGCATGCGTTACCGTGGTGGCGTGTGGACCACAGGCATGAGAGGGAGGAGGGTAAAGTCTCGGGACAGGGGTATCTGCGGTCTGTGGCCTCGGAGCTCAGCCCCGAATCCTCGGCATCCCCTCTCACTGGTACTCGCGTCTCCTCTTATCTCTGGCCAGACCTTGAAGAGCCAAGAACCAGTTAGTTCTATTAATCAATCTGCTGCCTGTGCTGAGAGCAGGGCTGTGGGGCCAGATAAAGCCGGGGGTGAGAGGCGGGGTGGGGACCAGGAGACAGAAAGGTGCATGAGGGGAACCGCGCCCTTTTCTGGAGCGTGCTCCACAATAGGCACCCCCGTGATGGCCGTGCGCTGCCACAGCCACGCACACCAGCGGGTGCATCTTTGGGCACACGCGTCACCTCTCCCACGCTTACATACAGCCCGCACCCTCACGGGGGCCTCCTACACGCACCCTCTCGGGCACACGAAGGCACACCCACACCTGGATCCTTCTGGCAGCGCATCCCCTGCACACACAGCTCCCCACGCCCGCACGGTCACCCGCGCCCGGTGTGGACACACCCTCTCCCAGCACTTGCCACACCTGCCCACGCCTTCACCATCACACGCACCTCTACACACCTCGTGCACACACACGTGCACACGCCCTGCCAGCGTCTGTGCTGAGGGCCTCCTCCGTGTCCCCCCGGGTAGAAGTGGTGCCAGTGTGAGTGGCCTTGCGAGGTTTCTGAGGACAGACGGACCATTATCTGGAGCCAGTTGGTTTCGTCTGCATTTTTGGCCAGGGAATCAGGAGACGTGGATTCGAGTCAGAGGTCGAAATTCAGTGACCGCATGGAACCCTGGGTGAGCCCCTTTCCAGATTCAGGTCTCAGTTTCCTCATCCGTGAGGTGGGAATAATGCCAACCCCAGGGGGTGCTTCCGGGATCCAGTCAAATGCCAGCATGGATGTGAACATGCTTCTCGGACACAGAGAGGGTCTGTCTGTATCGTTACTGCTCTGGTTGCTGCCATCTTTCTTGTTGACTGGCCAGTGTCCTTCAGAGTGGTGGGAACCCTGCTCACGTGCTGTGACTGGGAAAGCCCAGCATGATCCTGGTGATCTCGAGGACTGACACCCTCCACCCCTGCCCCAAGTCACTCGAACCCTGCCAGGATGTGGCTGCTCTCCCTGGCCGCCCTGCAGCACACCTGCCAGGCCAGGAGCACGGTGGCACCCTTAGTCCCACCCAGCCACGTCCTGCCCCCCTCCTTGGTCCATACCATGCTTCCCTCCACCAAGACTTTTGGTACAAGGTGGATTTCTAGTGTGTTCCTATTCCCCCCACAGATTCTCTTGCCGAGCACAAGTGTGGGCAGCACAAGGGGGCTGTCACCACACTCAGGGGTCCATGAGCAGTTCAGTGGGGCAGGCGGCTGCCGCTGGGGCCGAGGTGGGGACAGCAGTGGGAGAGCAGATGTGGTGTGGGAGTGTGGGTGCCCGTGTGGGGCGCAGGGTGTAGGTGGGAGTCAGGGAGCATGCGTGTGTGTGTGTTTTGTGTGTGTGTATGTGTGTGTGTGGTGTGTAGGTCTGTGCGGCTGTGTGAATGTGTGGGGGGTGTGAGTGTGGGTGCCATCTGGGAGTGTGAGGACTGTGTGCGGCCCGTGGGATTTGTTCAAAGAACTGCCTGCTGAAAGGAGGAATGCGTGGTTGCGTGCGTGTAAGTGCCCATCTTGGTGCCTGAGGGTGGCAATGCAGTGTGTGTACACGTGTGGGTGAGTGTGCCTGATGTTGCGGTGTGTGGGTTGTGGTGGTGCTTCCGTGGTGCCTGCGGAGGCTGTGTGTGTGTCTGTCAGTCTGGGTGTGTGTGCCTCTGTCTGTGTGTGTCTGTACCATGGGGGGCAGGTCTGTCTGTCGGGTGGGAGTGTGGGTGTCTGGGAGGGGGCTGCGGTGCGGGTGTGGGTTTCTTTGTTGGGCGTGCGAGTGTGTGTGCAGGCCGTGGTGTGAGCGTGCATGCTGGGAGGCGAGGGGGGAGAGAGGCGGGCAGGCAGGCTGCCAGGGCCTTCCCCCCACTTCCCCGTGCACAGTGGCTGGGCTGACAGCCGGGCGGAGAAGAAAACTAGACGTCAGGGAAATCAGTCAGAGACAAATCGATTCCCTTTAGAGGTGAGAAAAAGCAGATGCCGCGGCTGCTGGTGGCCTGTTAGGCTCCAAGCCACAGCCTTGCAGCCCTCCCCCACTCCTGCGCTGCCAACACCCCGCCTCTGTGCAGGGCAGGCTGCCTGGTGGCCTCGCCAGCCCTTCCTGCAGCGCGGGCCCCCGCCTGCACGGAGCCCGCACTGGGCACGTGTGCCTGTGTGTGTGTGCCTGTGTGTGTGCGTGTGTGTGTGTGCCTGCCTGCGTGAGATTGGGGGAGGCACAGACCTTGTTGTGGGTCTCACCCAATGGCAAAGCCCCCTCAGGGACTTCAGAGACAGCTGGTCACCGACCTGCCAAGGACACCTAGGGAGCTGGAGGCAGTGCTAGAACAGGGATCTGGGAGGAGCTGTCCTTGGGTAGCACTGGTCCCACAGCCTTCTTCTCCGCGCCAAGCTGGCCCAGACTCTAGTGGGGGCCAAAGTCCAGGCTGTGGTCTCATACCTGCAATGGAGTGCCGGGGGTCCCTGGACGTGGGAGCCTGCCTCAGCTGCCAGCAAAGCTGCTGCTGTGGGATGGGGCCCTGACCTCCTTCCTGGGTCTTGCTGACACCTCCACTGTCAGGTCACCCCCCTACTCCAGGCTTTCCTCTCTGCCACCTCCTTTTCCATTGGGTTGCAACAGCCAAAACGTATCAGGAAACAAGGGCTAAGCCTATAGCTGCACATAAGCTCTGTTTTCCAAATGCTTCCAGGCGCCCATAGCCAGCGCCTGCAGCCACACACTCTGCAGGGTTACCGAGCACTTGTTCTGGGGCCCGGATTCAGCAGTGTGCAACCTGGGCCCACCTGCAGGGAACCTGGCATCTAGCTGGGGAGACACACTGTGACTCCAGCTGGGGCTGAGAAGTACAGGGTGAGGAGAGAGTGTTTGAAGGGTCCCCACGTGGACTTGACCTCCTCCCCACCCAGACTTCTGGGCTCCAACCTCCTCTCTGGGGGCCACAGGCACCCAGTTTTCATTCAGGAGGCTTCTTCTGCAGGCAGGGCCTCCTGCCTGTCTGTTTACCCACCTAGCTCCTCCCCAGGGAGTGTTCCTGGAGCTCAGAGAATGGTCACCAACTCTTCTCCATACTCCATCCTGCCTGGGATGAGCGGCTTTGCAAGGCTGGCTGGGCTTTGTCTGGCACAGATGTCCCGCTATTTGAGCGTGAAGTATTAGAGGCTGGAGCTGCTCATTTGATCAGATGGTAGGAGAAGTGGCTGTTTCAGGGGCTTGGTTTCTGCAACACCCACACCAACAGAAACTTCCCTCTCTGACCCTCCCCTCTGCCCATGAAGACCCTCGAGACCCTTCTCTCAGCTCCCCGCTGTCAGGCACGTCCTGACGTGTCTCAACCTGCCTGAGCTCGTCATGCACTGGAATCCGGACTTTGCACTGAGAGAAACCTGTGTTTCCAGCTCTGGCTCTCCCACCTCTAGCTGTGTGTCCCGAGTCAGGCACTAAACCTCTCTGGGCCTTGATTCCTTCCCTGCTAAGGGGTTGAGGATTCAGGCCTTACTCACCCTGGAGAATCTCAGAGCAGGCGGTGGGTGTGAGAGAGCTGCTGGGAGTGACAGCTGTGTTTTGGTTCCTGGTGTTTAGTGGGGAGGCTCATGGAACCCTCTCCAACCCCTACCCCGGCCTGGATTCTCAGCATCCAGCCAGATGGGAGAGGCCAAGGATAGATCCACAAACATTGATTGAAGCAATTTTGGGCCAAGCCCTGTTGCGGGCAGCCAGCACTTGGCATGGTGCCTGGCCCAGGGGATGTGTTCAAAGAACTGCGTGCTGAGAGGAGTGGATGGTTTACGTGTGTGTGTGCGTGTGTGCGCGTGGACACTGCTGGATGTCCCCTGCCCCCAGGGAGCTAACAGTCTCACTGGGACCTGCTGGGTGGGCCAGAAGAGCATGTTCTGATTCCAGCTCTGCTGCTGACCTGCTCCTGGCCTTCCTGTTTATCCCTCGGTAAAATTGAGAGCTTGAGTTCTGTGACCTTGAAGACCATTTCCTGCTGGGATATTAATACCCCAGTAATAACAACAGTAGCAGTTGAGGCAGAAGCAAGCATGCTAATATTAGCCACACCTGTTGAGGGCGCGGCACATGCCAGGTCCTTACATATGTGATGATGTCAGTCCTTGTGATGAGCTGCACTCAGCATCTCCACGTGGACTGCGGGGGACCGATGCTCAGTTCCTCGTCCAGAGTCCCCGAGCCAGGACAGAACTCAAAGCTATTTTGGCTGTGCTCTACGAATGGCCAGGAAGAGGTGCTCAGCTGACTTCACGTAAGGGAGGGTGAATGAAGAGTCTCATTGTGGGGACCCGGGCGAATCGAACCACTAGGCTGCAGGCAGAGCTGGAACTCCAGGGAGCACGCGGCACATCAGCAAACGTCCCTGGAGCTGCAGTCTGGCCTCCTCCCTCTCCCCTGCCTGCCTCGGTGCTCTTTGCTGTTCCGAGCCAACTCCCGCATTCTCTTCTTCCTCTCTGTGTGTCTGACCTGGACCTCGGCCCGTGCTCTTCACAGATGTGGCTGCCCTGTGGCCCCAACTCTCCCCTGGCTCCCCTCCAGGCCTCCTCTCTGGTTTCCTCACTCGGCAGACTGCTCAGTTCACAGTGCACAGCTCTGTTCACCTTCTCAGCCCCTGCCAGGCCCCACCCACCGTCTGCCTCCGGATTGGCTGTCAGTTGGACAGGCCCCACCCCTCGTCCAATCAGCTTCAGGGGGGCGGGACACTTCCTCCTGCCTTCTCAAACCTGGCCTCAGGACCCTGTTACCCTGAAAAATTGTTGAGGATCTGAAAGCGCTTTTGTTTATGTTAAATATTGTTAAATATCTCTCGATATTTACCATGTTAGAAATGAAAACTGAGAAATTACAAAATATTAATTCTTTAAGAGCAACAAGAATAAACCACTGCATATTAACATAGGTAATATATTTTTCATAAAAATAACTATTTTCTAAAACAAAGAGATTTAAGTGGACGAGTGGCATCCCTTTACGTTTTTGTGAGTCTCTTTGGTGGTTCACGTAAGAGAAGACAACGGGCCTCCCCTGCCTGCTTCTGCATTTGACCTGCCGAGAGTCGGCCATGGAGCCTGCTCTCCCGCACACTTGCAGAAGAAAGAGTGCCAAGGTAAATGCAGACCCGCTCAAAGACCCAGTGACTGAGATGGTGCTTGATGCCCCTGCAGGGCCTGTCGGTGGTGCCACAACCCTCCTCAACCTCACCAATGCCATAGGAACCCAGCAAACAGTACAAGGCAGGACACGGTTCCCGGAGCTCAGCAGTCCGAGTTGGAGCTGCGAGCTGGTGTGGTGGCAGCTGGGGCTGAGAACAGCTTCCTGGAGGCTGCAGGAGGTGCATGAAGCCGTGAACGCTGAACATCTTGGGGAGGCAGAAAGGAGAGGGGAAGTTTTCCAGGCAGTGGGAAATGACTGGGCACATCTTCAAAGTGGGAAAGTGAGGCATCAGGCCAGGGCTGGCTGAGACCTCTAGGGCCCCAGGCACTGACAAGATCATGGTGGTGCTTGGTCCCACCCTGAGTAACTCAAGATAAAGTTTATTTTCCATAGTGACACTAAGCTTCCTTGTATGTTGAAGTTAAAATAGGCTCTTTCTAGTTTCGGGATTGCAAAAGCGTGGAAAAGTGCACAGAAGGAGGGCTGGCCTCGTTTTTGGTGCCATGCTGCCTTAGTGCCTGAGACCTGGGCTTGCTGTGACTCTTGGGTCATGTCTGATGAGCAGGGTGGGTGGGGATGGGGGGCCTGAACAGGACCTGCCGGTGCTCCTAGAGTACCTGGTGACTCAGAACGCCCAGTGCCGAGGGGGTCTGGGCAGCTTGGCCTGGAATTGCTGAAGCCCTGGCTCAGCTTGGAACCTCCATGTCTGGACAGGGTATGCAAACAGTCTGCACCATGGCCTCTGGTCTTTCCACTTTCTCGTGGAGTGTGGACTTTGGAGGGGACAGCCCCCACCCCAGCAGAGATCTAGAGTACATAGGCTTGGTCGGGGCGGAGGTCTCAGGGTTGTGTTGTGGTGTGTGGAACACTGTCTGAACCCCAGCTCTGCCACTTACTCTGTGCCTCACTTTCCTTATTTATAAAGCAGGGAGGAGGATGCCCAGCTCCCATGGTTGTCCACAGTGAAGGGGAAGTGAGATCGTAGGGATGCGGCATCTGGTGGAGCCAGCTCCGCGAGGCATGACTGTGATTCCGTCTCTCTGGTCCAGTGCTCTAGACCAGATCCTGGTTCCCAGCAATGGCTCAGTAAATACCCATTGGACAGAAGAATAAATGAAGCATCAACGGCTCAGGTAGTGTCCATTTTTTCCCTAGGCAAGGCCTAGCCAACTACTTTGTTTTACAGATGGGGAAACTAAGACCCAGGGAGGAGAAGAGACATGTTTAAGGTCATGCAACATGTTAGTGCCTGAGCTGAATCCTGAACTGAGGCTCTGCTGCCATCAGCTGTGGGACCGGCAGCAAGAATGAGCTGATGGGTGTCTGAGGGAGGGGTTTGGGCCATCCGTGTGCCTGTGTGTGTGTACGTGTGTGTACGTGTGTGTGTGTGTGTGTGTGTGTGTGTGTGTGTGTGTGTCTGAAGCCAGACTAGGCTCTTCTTTCCAGGGCTTCTCCCCTTGCCCAAGGCCTGTAGTGGGTGGGTGGCCCGCCTGGGCCTCTGCACACCCTGCCCTATTTATTGGGATTTCTGTGCAGACCAAACTCCTCTGCAGGGAGATGTCATCTTCTGGACCAGAGCCCTGCCGGTATGAAGCCATGGTGGTTTCCTGGGGGTTTCTAAGAGAGCTGGGGCTGGAGATGGAGAGTGGGAGGTTTGAAGAGGCTGGAGGTGGGGGCTGGTGTCCCACCGCATGCCCCGCCCCAGGGCTGGGAGGGGCACTCTCCCTCTCCTTCCTGCTGAACTCTCCCAGGCCAGGTGACCTCATCTCAGCTGTGGGCTTGTTTTCCAAAGGGTGTTGTGAGTCGGCTGTTCTGTTTTCCTCCAGAACTGCTCACAGCACGGCCTGGGAGTCGTGGATCAGCTGCATCTGGGAGGTGGTTAGAGATGCAGGATCTCAGACCCCACCCCAGACCTTCTGAGGCAAAAATCTCTGGAGCTGGACCCAGGAATCTCTATTTCACAGGCCCTCTCTGATGCTTAGAAAAGTTTCAACATCACTGCTTTTCACTATTTCTTTACAAAAAGATGATGCTCAGTTTGGCTGGGATTAAAAGGGGTATTCCTGGTGGAATTTAGAAACCTATTAATTTTTAAACTGTCTGTTTAGTTGTCCATTCGTCCATCCATCCATCCATCCACCCACCCGCTTTTCAATCAGTAGACATTGAGCTGTGCCTAGAAGTTGAAACGAGAAGGCTGGGGACCGCGGCCCCTCCCGCTCGCCACGGGCCACCGCCACATAGCTGGGGACATGACCTTTGCTTCCTCATTCTCCAGGCATACAAGAGGTTCTTCAGGCTGGTCACTTGCTTGAATCTGAGCGTGTTCTGTCTCTGGTCTCTAAGTCTAAAGAAGCCACCTAATGCAGCTGTCCACCAGGGAAGGGGGAGGGAGCCACATGTGCTTGGCATCTATTGTGTGCCAGGTGTATTCACTCATGTTACAGCCGCCCGCTCTCCCAGCTTCCCTTCATACTGGTAGTATATTCTTATTTGACAGGTGAGGAAACTGAGGCTCAAAGAGACCAAGGCTTCAGAGCCTGAAAACCAAGATTTGAACCAAAGCCAGTTCTTCCTGATCCCAGAGGCTGTGTCCTTCCTTCTGCTCCACGATGTCTTGTTCTTGGTGGACCTGGGGATTGACAGCTAGAAGTTAAAGAACAGGCTGCTTTGGGAAGTGTGTCCAGTGCTGTCTGGAGATTAGCAGGCTGCCTGTGGGGTGGGGAGCCCCTGGTGACTGGAGCTGTGCACGCAGAGGCTGGCAATCCCGTGGTTGTGGCAGAGGTCCTGTGTGAGTGTGACCAGGGGGAGGGGCAGGATTGAGACCAGCTGACCCGTTGGGGCCTTCTGCTCTCAGAGGTGGGCCTGCTTGGGCCTGCTTCTGGGTCCGTGCCCCCGTGGAGGGAGGCTCTGCAGCCAGCTGCTCATTATCTGTGGATCCTCTGAGGGGACCCTGCCAGCTCCCAAACAGGAAACGTGTCCAGAAAGCTGTAATTAGAGCTGGGAGCCACAGGCCTGAGAGGTGCCTACCACAGCTTCAAGTGTGGACATGCCGCCCTGGTTAAGTCCCTGGGAGAGAACCCAGTGAGTCAGGTCCTCGGATCCTTTCCCTGCATGTGGCACCCCCGCCCCACCCTCTTCCCCCTGGAAGGAAGCCAGCGTTCTTTGGGAGCTGCTGGGAGACTGCGTTTGATATATGTTCTCTCTCCTGTTCCTCCTCAGAACCCCAGAAGAGAGGAAACATCCACCATTACGCAGGTGAGGAGCCAGAAGCTCCAGATGTCGTGTGATCCATCCAAGGTCAACCCACTACGGCAGAGATGGGACTTAAGCCCCTGCCTTTGCGAGTGCCTGGTCTAACCTCTTGGTCATTCTGGGGGAAGATGTCACAGGTGGGGTGCAAGAGGCTGGGGGCACAGGAGGGGGAGGACTAGGTGGGCCCGGGGGTGTCCCAGGTCTGCCCTGAATGACCCTTACTTCCTTCAGCCTTTCTGAATGTGCCATGGAGGGACGGGTCCCTGTAATGTTCCCCTGCCAGGCTGCTGGGCAACTCATGACAATTGTGGTGGTTTTAAAACATGGCTGCAAATGCTTTGACAGTCCTCCCATTGAGAAAGGTGGGCTTTGTCCCCTCCCCTTGAATCTGCACTGATTTGTGACTTCTTCACCCCTTAGAGTATGGCAGAAGTCACTCTAAGTCAGTAAAGACCATGAAACTTCCATTTTGTTACTGGAACACTCATTTCTGGAGCCCTGAGCCACCAGGTAAGAAGTAGGAAGAGTCACTGTCCCGAGGCGGTCATGTTGTAAGAAAGCCCAAGCCACACGAGAGGCGGTGTCCCAGGTGCTCCAGTCCGCAGTCCCAGCTGAGCTCCGCTATCTAGCCGCCCCAGCTGTCTGAGTTTTCCCAGCAGAGGCCCCAGACATCGTGGAGCAGAGACAGGTCGCCCCTGCTGTGCTCTGAAAGAACTCTGGCCTGCAGAATCTGGGGACTTCATAACCTCGTTTTGTGCCACTAAGTATTCAGGTGATTTGTTATGCAGCAATGAATAAGCAGGACAGCTGGAAAGCACTATGTGGTCATCTCAGGGGTCCCACCAAGACCCTCTCACCTCAAAGCCCCTGGGAGACTGGCCAGGCTCACACACTGAGTGCAAAGCGTTGCTCAAAGGGGCGGACACGAGACTGGGGGGCTGTTCATCACCTGGGGATTAGCGTGCTCAGCTTCCTCTGCCTACCCCCTTCTCAGAGATGAGCTCCCCCAATCTGGGTCTGCTTCTGGCCCTCTCGTGTATAGTTAAGAGTCCTGATCCTCATCCCACCTCTTCTGAGATATGAGATCCTGAGCAAGTTACTGAACTCAGTTTCTCTGTCTGTAAGATGGGATGATAAATACCTGCCCTAGGGGGTTATTGTGAAGCAGTGCCCAGTACACAGTAAGCGCTCTGATCAGTGTGGCCCATCATCTTGTCCCTGAAGTCACCGTCTTTCTGGTCCCTCGTACCATCTCCATATGCATGGGACCTTACAGTTTACAAAGTGCTGTCCAGTCCTTGCAGTAATTTTGTGGGATAGGTCAGTATCTTCCCCACTGAACCGAGGAGGACACTGTGGCTCTGGGGGGCATGGCCCCACAGGCAAGGTCTCAATATGGACCCTGAGCTTGGGGCTCTTTCTGCCCTTGCTGAGCCTCTTCTGGGATTTTCCTCCACGTCCCCAGCAGGGCTCCTGGCTGACTTGCTTGGGCTCCTCCTTCCTTCTGCTCTCTCCTGCCTCCGGACTTCTGGAGTCTTATCTGTGATTTTGGATAAGTCCATTTCTCTCTCTGGGCCTCAGTTTCCCTGTCTGTAAGATAAGGGAGTTGTGCTGGCTGAAGTTAAGGTACCCGTCAGCTCTGAGATAAATTGCACTGGATTTCGTATCCAGGTGTGGCTTGCCCACGGGACTACCTGCTGCCTCTCTCCAAGCTGAGCCTGCCATGGCTGTGAACAACTCAGAAAGGCCGCATGTCCCCGAGTCTGAGGCAGCAGGGCCCACCCCTGGGAAGAGAGAAGGGAGCACCAGCCAGGAACTGAAACGGCCCGGAGAGGTTGCTGGGGCATTTGCTCCCAGCCTGGCCATACTCCCAACCTTGGCCTGAGGTTGGTCCTGACAGTGTGGCCAGGTGATGCACCCAACCAGCCAAGCCTAGCCTCTGGGGCCCGTCCCAGGCTATGGTCCCAGTGGCAGCTCTGGGCTGTGGTGGGCTCTTCAGCATCCTGACTCCTGGTGGCCCAGCCACTGCCACTTCTCCTTTTTCTGGGTCTTTTTCTGGCCAACTTCACTGGTCCCTCAGGTTGATGTCAGACTTCACTTCCTCCAGGCAGCCTTTCCTGGTGTGCAATGTCAGGCCCTTTCTTGGTCCTCACATGCGCTGTCGGGACCCTGGTTACACTGCAGTCTGCAACTGCCTGTTTACTTAGAGCTTCCCCTTCCAAGTCCTTAAGCCCCAGGAGGGCAGGCCTCATATCTGTCCTGCTTCTCTCTGCCTCTTCAAAGCCTCCTATGATGCTGGCACTAATCAGGTGCTCAGCAAATACCGGTCGCACAAATGAGTTTTTGATAAATAAATAAAAAGAGTAGAAGTGATTCTTGCTTAAAATATCCCAGCCTCATTAGTGCCTTAAGCCATAGGAGGAGAGAATGACTTCTGTAGCACATTATTTTGGTCAATATAGGATACCTTTACTGAATTGTCTGTTGGTATGTTATTCCTCAAAAAATATCTCCAAGACTTGTCTTTGTGTCTATTCTGAGAATTTTACAATGAGGACTATCAAGAAAAATGCTTGATTTATAACCAAAGACAGTTATGATTTTCCTAAGCATCAGGCTGGATTTCTTTCTTTCTTATTTAATGTCATGAATACTGTGTAATTGACCAGGTTTCCCCTTTTGCACTTGCTGCCAGGAAGCTCAGATCTCAAATTTTTGACCCATTGAAACATGTTTAGGACTTTATAGTCTTCATTTTTGGATTAGCCTGATTTCTGACCCTTCTTCTATTTTGCTTCTTACTTTTCCCTCCCTCCCTCCCTCCCTCCCTTCCTCCCTTCCTTCCTTCCTTCCTCCCTCCCTTCCTCCCTCCCTTCTTCCCTCTCTCCCCCCCTTCCTCCCTCCCTTCCTTCCTTTCTTCCTTCCTTCTTTCCTTCCTTCCTTCCTTCCTTTCTTATCTTGAGATGGGGGTCTCTCTCTGTTGCCCAGGCTGGAATGCAGTAATGTGATCATATCGCACTGCAGCCTCGAACTCCTGGCCTCAAGTGATCTTCCTGCCTCAGCCTCCCTGTTTCTAATTCAGGTTTTATTATGGTACTTTATATATTCTTATAAATCCCCTGTGGATTTGTGTATGCTTTAAGTCGATGTTTTGGGAACAAGGCGAGCTATAAGTAAGTGCATACACGAAGTATTTCAGAGCATAATATTGTCAAGCTGACCAGGATTCGACTTGCCAGCTGAAGAGTGCTGGGGCTGGGGCTGCTCTTGGCCACAGGGGCCTGCCCCTCTCCAGACTCCGGCCTCACGGGCCCCTGGCGGCTGGTCCATGTGTTGTAGGCTGCGTACTGCCACGCCTTGCACTGGGTGGCTATGCCCTGACAGAAATGGGTCTGGTTCCCAGCGTTTTCTGGAGCTGCTGGCCTCACCACCCTGCAGAGGTCCGGCCTCACCTCTGTGGTTTCTGAGCCCTGCCTCATCTCCCTTCTGTGCTAATGCTTAATCCTGCTCCTGGTTGCCATGGGCAACCATACTTGACCATCCAGCTGGCCCACTGGTCTTTTGCTGGCCTAGGCCAGCACAGCTGTCCTCCAGCCCCTGAGGACAGGCCCTGGACAGCTTGAGTCACGAGTAGGAGTTGGGAGCTAATGAGAAAGCACATGTGATGCTGAGTGTCATTGTTTTATCTCTGCAGATAGATGGTTACCCCAAAATGTAGCATCGGCAGGTAATATGAGTCCCATTCAACAAATGGGGAAACTGATGTTTGGAGACATGTGGTTTGCCCAAGGTCACACAAGAAGTCATAGGTGGAGAAGACTTTTGCTTTCCGATCTGCTGGGGGTTCTCCTCACCCACACCTCCTTCCATCCCAGGGCTGGGGGCCTGGCTCTCCGACAGATTGGGATGGGGGACTTTCCAGCCACTTCCTGGCTGGGAGGGTCCTCTGAGGGCCACCGTCTTTTGGGAACCCCATGCCCAGCCGGAGTCTCCAAGTGCCTAGAGGACACATGGGGCCCCAGGTTCCCTCCCTCTCCTCTGTAAAGCATGGTTTGAGGAGGAGATCCAGCGCCATGCTCTGATTATCTGCCTGCTGCATGCAGAAGTGGGGAAGGGGGAGGGGGAAGAGGGGTTGGAGAGGCAGGGACGATAAAGCCTTTGCTTTGGGGAGGCTTCTTTTTGGTCTGCCAGGCTTCGGAGCTGGGCCCCCTGATCAAGTGAGGCTGCCACATGGGTCCCTAGCACTGTGCCCTCTATCCTTTCTTCCCACAGAGCCGTGTGTTCAGAGCCAGTCACTTTGGAGGCGACAGTAGCACGGCTCTTGCAAGACCTGCCTTCCCCAAGCCTGGGCATCAAGACAGGTGGTGTCCGTACCCCCCTTTCTGAGTGACCTCAAACATGTCCCTTGACTCTTTGGGTCTGAGCTGTTAAGTGGGACCCAGAGTCCTTGCCTGTCTCCCTCTCCGTGCTGTTGTGATAACCAGAATCTTTTTGTTCTAAAATGTTTCCCCATCTCTCATCTGAAATGCTGTGCGGAAGCTATTCCCCAGGGGAACTCTGTGTACCTCCTCGCTGCCGACTCTTGTTGCTGAGAGCAACAAAACCCCTGCAAAAAACAAAAGACATCAGTGCATCAGAATTCACGGAGCGGCTGGTGGTGTTTGAATTGGAAATTACTGAGGTGGTTTGGTTTCTGTTCGGTATCGGAGCTGTGGTCATGCAACGAGAATTGGTTAAGGTTTCATGCAGTTCCACAAATATTTAGCATGTGCCTGCTCAGCCTCATGCTCAGTGTTGGCGCTGGAGGGGTGATAGACCGTTCATCACGGGACAGCACTGACCTCCGAGTCAGCCAGGCCTGGCTCTGAGTCCCGGCTCTGGTCCTTCCCACCTCGGTGACCTTGGGCAAGTCACCTCCCCTCCCTGAACTTGAGTCGTCCCATGCGTGATGAGGATAATGATAGCACTTTCCTCACAGGGTTGCTGTGAGGATTAAACAAGAAAATGCAAAGTTGTTTTATTACAAGGACTGAGATACTAAGTGTGGTTTTTGTTTTATTAGGAGTAATAAGAAGACACGGGCCAGTGCTGTGGCAGTCACGGTTCGGTAACTGATTAGTTATGATCCCGGGAGCTCTGGGTTGCGGGAGGCGTGTATGAGATGCCGGGGGCACACAGGGAGGCGGGGAGGATGCATGGGGCTGGTGGCGGCTGCCTAGCTTGGAGAGGGGACCTCTGCCTGGGACTGCGGAAGGAAAGCACGCATGGAACTCGGAGCAGCCTTTCTAGGTTTCTGGAGAGACAAATCTCGTATGTGCTCCTCTCTCACAGATGATGCCGTCCAATTCCCTCTTTGCATTTTCGGGAAAGGTACAACCACGTCTGTGTCTTTGGACAGGGTTCGGGGGAGGCAGAGGGCTGTAGTGGTGGTGGGTTAATCCTTCAAAGCCTCCATGGGGGAGGTGGCATTGGGTATGTGGTAGGAGGGAATGCCAACAAGGGAAGGGCAAGGGGAGGGCATGTGCCTAGCGCGTGTGGCAGAGTGAAGAGGTCAGTCCGTCCATCCAGCCACCTGCCCCCCAACCCCTGCCAGGCTGCAGTGTGCAGAGCCCCCGCTGGCGTGGCTGCTGGCCGTGGAGTTTGTGTCAGAGCCTTGGGGCTGGGGAGGCAGCGCGGGCTCAGAAGGGAGGGAGTGACCCCGGAGAAGGCGTGTGCTCTTCTCCGGCGGGGGGGGCAAAGCCGGGGGGGAAGGGGCGGGGGGGTGGGAAAGACAGGCGGGAGATGCAAAAGGCTATCTAGGCGGCTGGGGCAATTGCGCAGGTGAATGAGACCGGCCTTCCGTGTAGGAATGTGTCTGTAGGTTCCGCCAGGACAGATGGAGCACCCAGTAGGTTCTGGTCCTAAAACTCTTCCCCTTTGTGTTCCCTATTTGTGGTGCTTTTCTCCATTTTGTCCTCATATTCATTCTCCACCTTGCTGTGTGCTGTGGGAGGGTGAGCCTTATGGATCGAAGCAAACAATTCGCTTGTTCACTGGCTTCCGGCTGAGTTCAGTCGGTGCAGTTTGTTGTAGTTACTGCTCCTGCATAACTACACTGTAGCCTAAAACAACCGCCCAAACACTGTGGCCGAAAGCAGCCCCCGTTTTACCATGCTCATGCATTCTGTGGGTCAGGAATTCAGAGAGCGCACAGCAAGGGTGGCTCGTCCCTGCTCCACGGTGTCTGGGACATCAGGCTGGAAGACTCAAAAGGTGGGAGATGGACTTATCTGAAGGCTCGCTCGCTGACAGTGTGACAACTGATGCTGACTCCGGGCGGGGACCTCAGCTGGGGTGGCCCACTGGACTGCCTGTAGGTGGCCTCTCTACGTGGCTGCTTGGGCTTCCTCACAGCATGGCGGCTGCCTTTGAAGAATGAGCATCCCGGAGAGAACCAGCTAGACGCTGCATCACTTTTTATGACCTAACCTCAGACGTCACATGGTGTCACTTCTGCTCTGATCACAGCTGTGCCCAGATTCAGGAGTGTTGAAGTCCCATTGGAAGAAGAGTGTGTGGGATAAGAGATATTGAAGCAGCCATTTGGGAAATGTGATCTGTCATGGGATGAATTGGCTAGAGATCAGATTCATTCATTTACTTACTCACTGGTTCAATCAACAAACATTGCATGGGTTGGTACTGACTGTGTTCCTCTACCAAATGCCACAGCTCCTGCTGACTTGTCATCTGCTTTGTGGCAGCTCTGGCCCCACAGGGGTTTCAGGAACCATTCCTTCCCCTTCCGTTTTAGCCCGAGGATGGTAGCACCTCCCACTGTTGCTACCCTGGGGCGCTTCACCAGCCCTTTCTGGAGTTTTTAAACCTTGCTCGTACTTTTTGAAAAGTTCTTTCATTAAACTCTCTTCAGTCACCCCTCTCGAGTGACCGTTTCCTGCCAGGACTGCTGTGATACATCATGTGGTATAGAAGGAACTGGGCTCAGAGTGCCTGAGGTCCCACAGCGAACGCTCGGAGGAGGCGGGATTTGAACCCAGATCCCTGGCTCTGCATTCCAAGAGCTTTTCCAGGGCCCTCCTAGTGCTGTGTAGTCAGGAGGACGTCATCAGCCCAGCCCAGCCTGGCCCATCCCTGGAGCCGACTCTCCTAGAGCCGTTGAGCTCTTCACCTGCCGGGTTCAGTTGCTGGCCAGGTGTGACCTTGTGGGTGGCATCCTCAGACTAGGGGACTCCCCGGGGCCCACCAGGCTCCTAGCCCTTCCGGGTCCACTAGCCAAGGACAGAGGGCAGAGCGGGGTGAGTGATGTGTTCTTGCACGTGTTCACACGTGCCTGGGTCACCAGGTTTAATAACGCTATTGCTTCACAGCTGGGCACTTAGGCTGGAGAGGTGAAGTGACCAGCCCTGGCCACACGGCACTTGAGACGAGAATTCCCAGCCTGACATCCGCTCGGCACGTTACCAGTCTGGCCCCTTAGAGAATTTAAAGGGCTTTCATTTCTCACTTGATGAAGAGTAACAGTGATAATGATGATGATGATGATGATGACGACGACGATGACAGCAACAGTGTGCTGAGCACGTACCACATGCCGGGCACTTGGTATACATCATCTCATTTAATCCTCCTTCTTCTTAAGAGTGCACAGAATTTCCTGAGGCCACCCTCCCAGGGCTGTGCAAGTGCGGGGGGTCCTGAGGGTGTGCCCCTCTGTAATGTTTGTGCCAGGGGGCATCACTTGCTCATCCTTGTCCTGGCCCTGCCCACAGCATTGCTGTGATGTAAGTGGTATCTTGATGAGGTGACTTACTCTGGGTCACACAACTGACAAGAGGCAGAGCTGGGGTTTGAACTGGGCTCTGATCGACTTTTAAGCTCGTGTGCTTCTATGTCCTTTCTACCTAGCGATAAATGGAGACTCAAACAGACCAGACTCAGGCCACAGCAATGTAGGGGTGGCCTAGGGTGTGGCCATTTGGGAAATGTTTGTTGATTGAATCAATGAGTGACTCCTGAGGACAGGAAGTGGACCAGTAAGGAGGCCAGCCCTGGAAGGCCGTGGGTGAGTAGAACCTTGCACCTGGATGGCTTCCTATTTACCTGTTCAAGGGGAAAAAAATACAAATAGAACATCTGACAGCAAAGCAAGGCGGTGTGATAATTCTATTCCCAGATCAAATCACAGCGCAGGGAATGCGTTATCATCAGCGTGATTACCTTGGGGGGAACAGAGACAGGGAGTTTTATTAAATGAGACAATCTTGCTAAAAGGAAGCCTTACATTAGACTTTGGGCCTTAAATAACATTAGTGTCAAGAGCTGACAAACATTCCGCACGTCGCGTCTGAGAGCACACTGCCTCGGAGCGAGCGGTTCGGGGAGGCCACCTGCGCTGCAGCGTCCCGGGTGAACAGAGCGGCCCCCAGCTCATGCCCACATACACCTGTGGTGTGTCTCTCTGGCCACAAAACAAAACAGTTCAGGCCCAGCTTTCTTCTGAGGCCAGTAGGGGCCTCCTTTCTGGTGACACTGGGGCCAGGGCTGTGCATTTTCTGCCCTGGGCACAATGACCCTGAAACTCAAGAGGCCCCCAGTGGAAGCAAATGACTGGCTCCCAGGTGAGAGTCCCACGCCGCTCCCCCACGGTGTGCCTCGGCCACCCTGGGCCGTGCAGCTTCTCTTCCTCATGCCTCGCTCCGGGGGCTCCTTCTGCCCCCGTCTTTCCCTCTCTCCATGGCTCTGTGTCTGCAGGGAGACCCAGAGCTAGCATCACTCAGTGGTTCAGAGCATGGTCTTTGGGGCCACGAAGGTCTGGGACATCTGGGTTCAAGTGCTGCTTCACCAACCCTGTGACTTTGGGCATGCCACTGAATCTCTTTGGATGTAAGTATCCTTGTCTGTAAAGTGGGTTAACTAGGACCAACTCGCAGGCTTGTTCTGGGGACCGAGTTAGTCTGTGTAAAGCCAGAAGCGTGCCTGGCATGCAGGGAGTGCCCAGTCATGTCCTCTTTACTCGGTCTCGGCTCCTGTCCCTGTCCTGTCCCTCCTCCCATGGTCATCACCCACACATCCGCTTCCCAGAGGATTATGGGCTGCTGGAGGGCGACTTCTCCAGCCCGTGGGGGGAAAAGCAGCCCATGGGGACCTCATTCCATCTAGGTTATAGATCTGGGGGCTCCCAGAGGCCATCCAGTATGGCCTCTCCTGTTACAGATGGGGAAACTGAGGCTCCAAATGGGGGCTGAGATCCGTCTGGGACCACAGAGTTTCCCCCCAGGTCAGTATACCTTGAGTTCAATCCCCACCTCTCCTTTTTCTCTCAACCACGGGATAGTTTATAGATTCATGGTAACAATAATACTTCCCATACAGCAAAAACTTGAGAGGTTAATTGACTGGTCCAAATCCTACACCTAGTAGGAGGTGGAGCCAGTGCTTGAAACCCAGTCTGTCTGGCTCCAGGGCTGGCTCCGATACAAACAGCAATTTTGTTTTTTTTTTTTTTTTTTTTTTTGAGACAGAGTCTCACTGTGTTGCCCAGGCTAGAGTGAGTGCCATGGCGTCATCCTAGCTCACAGCAACCTCAAACTCCTGGGCTCAAGCGATCCTCCTGCCTCAGCCTCCCGAGTAGCTGGGACTACAGGCATGCGCCACCATGCCCGGCTGATTTTTTCTATATATTTTTAGTTGTCCAGCTAATTTCTTTCTATTTTTAGTAGAGACGGGGGTCTCGCTCTTGCTCAGGCTGGTTTCGAACTCCTGAGCTCAAACAATCCGCCCGCCTCGGCCTCCCAGAGAGCTAGGATTACAGGCGTGAGCCACCGCGCCCGGCCCAAACAGCAATTTCTGAGGCCACAAAGCAGAGGACTCCCAATCGCAAGGCCAATGTCAGGGTGGGTCTTGGACTCCATTTTTTTCTCCGTTGACCTTGAAGAAGTCAATGAACCTTTCCGAATCTGCGTTGCATCACTTGTAAAGTGGCGGTGGTAGTTGGCGAGATGGTACCTACGCTGATCGTTGTGAAGCCAGGATCCTGGAGTCTCAGGCTGGAGACACTCCAGGGCCCCTTCTGTCTGGCCCCTACTTCATTCCTGAGGGATCAAAAACTTGCTGGGTAGGAGCGGAAGGAGCTGGAGCCAGGATTTTGTCTGCAGCTGTGGGATGTCTGGGGTGCACTGAGCGATCACCTGATTTTCAGTTCTTCTCCCAGAGGGGCTCGTGTCCCCCCAACACTGGCTCAGCCCTACTCCTCGGTGGCCCTGCCACCCTCTCTTTGCCAGGTGCTTCTGTGTCATGGCCACACCCCCTCCACCCCCTGCCCACGGTGCACCCCAACTTACTGCGGGAACCGGCTGGGCTGCAGAGTGGGGACTGGGCCGTGGGGAGCTGTGGGCTCCGGTCTGGCCCGGCCACCGCGGCAGCGCCTGCATTCTGCAACCCTCTCGCCATCGGCAGGGACTGCGGTCTTATCTATTAGAAGCCGGACAAGTTTATCTTTCCCCAAACTGCGTTCCGTGCATATCTCCAGTGCCAACGGATGCTTCTAGGCATTACACAAAACAACGGTTCATCATCAGATAAGTTTGGAAAGTGCTGGGTTAAACAAAGCTAAACACTTTTTCCCCCTAACTCTTCTTTATTAAAATAATTGATTTAATTTCAGAGAAAACGCATACTCGCTGAGACCCAGGTGGAGTGCAGGGTCATATAAGACAGACGTCGATCACAGCGCTCACTTTGCAGAGCAAGCGACGTGTCCTTGCACCTCCCATCTGTGCTTGTACAATACAAGTGCAGACACACACAAACACACACACACACACACACACACACACACACACACACACACACACACGGTGCTGGAGAAACCTGGGTTTTCTCTTGGGAGGCTTGACTGAGCCTTTAACATGCGATGGGCTCTCAGTCTCCAAGACCAGCTTTGTCGCGTAGCTTTCCCAAGTGCTGGGCCCTTTCCATCCCCGCAGAGGGGCTTGGGGAAGCCTCTGGCCAAGGCTGGACAGACAACCAACGCATGGGCCGGGTGAGGGGGTGCTCTACGCAGTGGGCGGGTGGGTGCTGGGCTGCTCAGAATAGACAACCGTCTGTGAATAAGGACACGCGTGAGCCAAGCTGGCCACTGCCTTGGGAGTCGGCTCAGCCCGTAGAAGGGGGGAACACTCTTGTGCGGGGGGCCAGGGGCCTGGGGAATGCCGTGGGCAGGCACCATCTGCAGGGAGCCTGGCAGACTGGACGAGAAGGGGCAGTGCGTGAGATGGTGCCTATGTCCAAGGAGGCGCAACGGGCCCCCTTGGCCCCCAGAGGCCTCTTCTAACCCACATCCTCGCAGGTTGTAGGTTGGATGGGTGATTTGGCCTGGCTACTCCACCCGGAGCTTGCCTGTGCCGCTGTTGGATTCATACTCTGCTCATCACCTTCGCCCTGAGGCCCAGGGGTCGGGGACATGCCTGGGTCACACAGGGAGCTGGCGTAGGGCCAGCCCACACCCCAGGGCCCCGGGATCCTACCTGACCTTCACCGGATGACCTCAAGTAGGCCACCACACTTTCTGCGGAGTCAGACCTAGGTGCCAGAAGACCTTGGTTCGAGTCCTGGCTCTGACACCCCAAATACTGTCAGATCCTAAGAAAGCTCCTAATGTCCTGAGTCTCCATTTCCAGGGTGGTTGGCACTGGTCCTTAGTCCTGTCTGGGTCACAGCCCTCTTGAGAAGGAGTGTGGGCCCTGTCCTCAGGGCCATGTGGAAATGTCCAGGCAACAGTGTTGTGTGGAGACTGGGGCGGGAGGGTCCCCTTGCAGCAATGAAGCTCTGGTTTCATGCTTCATTTTTGAGGCTTCTACTGGGGCCGTAGTCTGTGCTAGGTTAGGGAGGGTGGAGGGGGTGCAGGACGGGAGACAAGCGAATTGGTGTTCTCAGGGAGCACGCAGCTGGCTGAGAGATGGAGATGCAGACCCAGGGTGTACACCGAGCTGTCTTCACATCCAGGAGGACATCGGAGGAGGTGGCAGTCCTGAGGGTCTGAGAGAGCATGAGCTCTGCACCCAGAGTGCTCAGGGAGGGCTCCCTAAGGTATAGACAGGATGGGCAAGAGGAGAGGGTGTCCTGTGAGAGGCACAGAGGTGGGATTGGGGCAGGTGTCAGGAGCCAGCCTGGGTGGTTTTGCTGGGAAGATGGCCCTGGCGAGGGGCTGAGGGGTTGGACTTCACCTCCACTGTTGGCACAGTGCTGCTGCAAGAGTGAGGCAGTGGCAGCCACCCACCTCCGCTGGGGAGGGGCCTGAACGCTGGCCTGTGTCTTCACGAGGGCTCCCACAGGCCAGAGCCAGCAGAGGGATAAACTCTCTAATCGCTAATTACCATCCGTGGTGCCATTTTACGACTTTCCAGATAAGTGCTCTCCAAGGAGTGTCAGCATTGCGGACGTCCAGTTTAATGATCCGGGGTGATGATTTAAGGGGTGGAGTCCCAGGTGGCTGGAGGAGGGTGGGACCCCTCAGGAGTGAGGCCGGGGTTCCTACCTGGACAGGGGCAGGGCTGGCTTGAGCCTGAGCCTGGTTGCCGGGGAGCTGGTTGCTCCTTCCTGCCCCTCTCCCAAGCTTATGCGCCCAGAGAGCGCACTCCCCGTCCACCATGGGCTGCTCCCTGTGACCTGCACACCCTGCCGAGCATGGAGGGCCTTTTAGGATTGTAAGTTCCTGGGAGTCGTTCTGCCTGTCGGCTGCCTTACCCGCCTGTCTGGGAGCTCTCACCTTACTCCTACTCAAGCCAGTTTTCGCATCAGGAGCACCCTCTCCCCTTCTCAGCACACACCTCCCACCTGCCCACGTCTTACCTGGCATGAGCTCATCTCTTCCAAGAAGCCCCCGCACACTGGGTGGCCTCTTCGCTTAGCTTTCCCTCAGTCTTCCCTGAACCAGGGACATTTCTGAGTCTGCCCAATTCCCTGCCCAGCAGGAAGCCCAGGCTGCAGCGGTGGGGCACCTCTCTGAACCCTCCCAGAGCCTGGCCTGCAAAGGGCACATGGCTGTCGCTGCATTTAGCTTTCTTTTCGGGAGAAGGGCTGCCGGAGGTGGAAAAGCCTACTATGTGCTCTGCGCCGGGCCCTGGGCCAGGCCCTTCCCAAGCCTTTGCACAGGATTAAGCGCAGGACTCTGGATCCGGATGGCCTGGGCTCAACTCCCATCTCTGCCGCTTGTAAGCTTGGGGACTCAGGCAAGATACCTGATCTTTGTGTGCCTCAATTCCCTCATCTGTGAGTGGAGATTCCAATAGCGTCTACCGCATAGGCTCGCTGTGAGGTTCAGATGAGTCAACATGGGAAGACTTACTGGCTTCAGCACCTAGACTGTGCTCCCGGCTTGCTGCTATTAGTGCAGCGCCACGAATCCTCATCAACCCCGAGAGGACACGCGTGGCTCGATGATGACAGTGGCCAAGGGTTTGCGCACGAGCTTGTTATCCATGTTTGAATCTGATGGGCAACTTACAATAGGACCCGGGGAAATTTGGTTTTCGGAGTTTAGTTTTCCTGAGTTTCCTCATCTGTAAAATGTCATAGTAACAGTAGCTCTCTCCTAGGATGCTGCTCTGATGAAATGAGTGACAAAGTGCCTAGCAGGCAGCAAGCTCTCAATAAATGTAAAGTACTGACACTCCCATTTGACAGATGAGGAAATGGAGTCCCAGTGAGGAGAAGGGACTTGCCCCTTCACCCCCCACAGACAAGGCTCATGTTCGCACCTTGCTGGTCCCCAGAGCCCTCTCTTCCAGTGCGAATCATTGGAAAACCTCAGTCCGTCCCGTCCCACAGACCCAGCACACTCATTAGCTAATTGGACCTGGGTGAACTGGAGTTGCCGAGGGCACCCTGTCCTCTAGCGAGCAGGGCCAGCTGAGGCCACTCTGCCGACCTTGGTGGGTGTGACGGGTCCCTGGGTAATCAATCCCCTTTATGACCGATGCCACCAATTTTCTCCCTCTTAGATTCCCTCTCCTGAAGCCTGGTGCGTCCACTCAGCACCTGGGCAGGAAGCCGGGCCAATCTTCCTCCCTCCTGATTTCATCCTGCTCCTGTCTGCTGCTCAGCCACATGGAGAGTTTTTCAAGTGCGATTTCTGTCTCGCTGCCGCCCTGCCCTCTGCAGAGGGCTGAAGGGACAAGCAGGATGGGCCGGCTCAGTGCCACCGACATCACTCTCCTGTGATAAGGGCCAGCGCGCACCCTTGAACAAGGAGTGTGTCATTCCTCACAGTCGTCAGGTGGCCTGGCGGGCAAGGCCGCCTCTCAGACTCAGAGTGGGGGTGCCAGGTGCCAGCAGACAACGGGGGCGGCCGGCAGCGGGCCCTTGAGCCCACAGGCCTGGGAGGAGGCAGAGTTGGCTCCCACAAAGTGCTGGATGTACGGTTGCTGGGATAACAGAGATCCCTGCTGCTGCTCTCAGAGAGAGAAGATGTGTGATTCTCCCATGTGACCCAGCACCACCATGAGATATTGCTTAAGAGCAAGGACTTTGGGGCGAAGCCAACTCCAACTCAACTCTCAGCTGCCACCATTGCTAATAACAATTAGGTCACATTTCATCACATGTAGGTGCCGAATGTAAAGCTTTAAAAATATGCCCAAGTATTCTTTGACACTCCTCCCCTTCAGTGTGGGCTGGGCTTGGTGACTTGCTGTCTCCCTCCTCCAGGCCAGTGGGGAGCCCTGGGCATCACAGAAATAACAGCACTCCTCACTGCTTGTCATCAAACACCTATTACAGGCCAGGTACGGGGCTAAGCGGCTGCTGGAGTCCTTAGTGACTCACTTGATTCTCAAAGCCAATAGTGGGGTAGCTACTATTGTTGATATCCCATCTCGCAGGTGACGAAACCGATGCACCGAAGAGAGGTTGAGCAAATGACTCATGGCATCAGCTCATGAGTCACAAAGCCAGCCTTGAGCCTCCGCGGCCTGGCCCCAGGGTCTCGTTCTTAGCCACTATATACTGCCCCCCCAGAAGGACACTCCCTGCAGGGTCAGCGAGTGCGTGGCTGAGAGGAGCCAGCAGGTGGGCAAGGACTTGGTAGGCTCTGGAGCTCCGCACCCACAGCGGGGCTGGCGAGAGGCAGGAGAAAGAGGCCCCTGAGTGGTGGGAGCTCAGCCTCCTTCCTGGAGGAGGAAGAGGAAAGCCTTGACCGAGAGTCGCGCAGGATTGGGTGGGGAGTCACAGAGGGATTAGTGGGCACAGGGGCTCTGGAAGCTGACCTGGGCATTCCTGGCCAAACTTTGTGCACAATGGAAATTTTGCAAAATGCCAAGAGAATACTGTTTGAGCAGTACCATGCCATTTACCCGCAGTTTTCACAGGGAATTCTCACCTCCCCCTGGGCGTGCCAGGCTAGTGATGCCCCACCACCCACCCAATCACCCAGACAAGGTCCTGGGGCCCACTGGTTACTTCCTGTCTCCCAGGTGCCCTCACTTCACCAGCCACTGGGTGGACTTGCCTCCTACATGCCCCTTGGTTCTGCCTGCTTCCTTTCCGCTCCACTGCCTCTGCCCCACTGCCAGCCACCACCACCTCATGTCTTCTGGGGTCGTGGACATTGCCTTCCCAGTTGCTCTCCCCTCTGCCACCTTCCTTTCAGATGAGGGGTCTTCCTAAAGTGCAATTGAGCTAATCTTTCTTCCCTGCTTACAGTGGCTCAGTGGTTCTGTGGCACTCAAGATCAAGTCCAAATCCCTGAGCACATCCTTGAACTAGAAAACTCTGGCTGGGGATGGCAGCGGTAATCAGAGAAGGCTTCCTGGGGGAAGTGACAACCAGGCTAAAGGATGAGTGAGAGTTCATGCCGTATACCGCAGGAAAGGGACTCCGGACAGCAGCAGACCAGGACCTTCCTGAAGGTGGCCCCCCCACCCCCAGCAGCACACCCTCAATGTCCCGTGCCTCTGGGATTTCCGAGAGGAAGCAGAGCTGTGGGGCCATGCTTCCGGTTGTGCAGTGTGGACATTCTGGGAAATACCGCGGCAGGGTGGGAGGGCAGGCAGTCATCCACACAGGAAGGGGCACGCAGGGTTGGATTTGCTGAGCCCAGATAAGTGGCCCCGGGAATGCCCCAGAGAGGAAGCCCCCGAGCTCGGGAGACTCGTGTGCGTGGGTGATAGTGCACGTTTGGGAACGCACAGGTGTTGGCTGAAGCCACCACACACGGACTGGAGAGCAAATGGCCGACGGGGGGCTGGCTCTTGGGAGCAAGAGCATCATGCAGCAGGGAGAAGGGACCTCGATTCTCTCCCTCAAGGGGCCTGCAGAGACGCTTAATGGGCTCATGGCCAAGAGAGGAGGAGGGGTCCACACTCCATTTTTAATACCATCTGTTTGAACTTGGAGAACTCACCCTCAGCCACAAAGGCAGGGCTGGGCAGGAGGCACGCCATGCCCCTGGAGCTGGGGCACGTAGGCTCAGCATTTATTCAGGAAACAGGACTGATCTAGCGTGATGGTACGAGATGACCAATTCCTCTACTTGGCAATTTGTCTCAAACACAGCCCTCAACTCGAGGGGTGCCGGAGACCCCAGGAAAAACCTGGACATGGCACCAATGAGGATACCTCTGTCATAGCCCTCTAGCTGCCAGTTGCTACCAATATGTCATGCTGGGCAGCTGCTTTTTCTTTTGGGGACCTCAGTCTCCCCATCTGTGAAATGGGAATCTTAATAACGTATCTACCTCCTAAGATAGTTGGAAGATCGAATAGGATAATGGAGGCAAAGTCACACAGGCATTTGGTGAGCTACGTGCTGCCAGAGCTGTGAGTGTTGGAGACGAGAGGAAGGCTCGGCCTCGGCCCTCACACAGTTCTTGGTCTAGTAGGAAGGCAAACAAGTTGCCGGGGGCTTGAAACCCCAATAGGTAGGCGCTCTGATGGGGGTCGTTCAGGGGCTATGGGAGCAAATGGCAGGAATACCTCAACCAGGGAAGGCTTCTTGGAGGAGGTGACTTCCAAGCTGAGACCTGAAAGAAGAAAGGACGAAGGTGCAGGTGGGGAGGGAAAGTGTCAGGTAGAGGTCAGGTGGAGTCAGAGAGAAGATGGAAGAAGTCACCTGAATGTTTCTTGCTTGTCCAGTGTCCTTTAGGCATCGCCCGTTGGTGAGTGTTAGAATTCAACAAGCACTGTGTGCCTATGCACGGTGGGGAGGAAAGGGCTCTGCCTGAAGGGCTTGGCGGTGCCCCACAAATAATAAGCCAGAGGTGGTAATGACTCCTAGGAGGAATCCCAGAAATGAGTACCACCATCAAAGAATGCCTCAGTGGATGTCCACAGTATATCATATCCCCATTCAACTTGACTCTCTTGTTCATGCAAACGCCAAAGGGAACAAGGATGATGGGGAACTACCACCTCCTCTAGGAAGCCTTCATGGATTTCCCCTGATAAGCAAGTTATAACCTCCTGGGAGCACCCATGACTCCTAACAAGGGCCCTCCCATGGATATGCATTTGTACACCGCTGCTCTAGGTAGCTCAGGAACGCCGCGGGTCCCCTTGCCTGTCCTGCCATCCCTGGGGACTGGCCCAAAGGCAGGGACTGGACTGGACCATGAGTCTTTGTATCTTCCCCTGTGCCCAGTGCAATGCCTGGCACAAATGTCAAAGCACTGATTTAAAAGTCGCAGTCTAAAAGTCCCCCTCTGGGCGTGGAAAAGTGACCTGTTCCAAGTGCCAAGAAAGCGAGGAACAGAGTCACTCCTGGTCCTTGTTCCAAGCTGCTATCTGGAGCAACTGGGTGGTGGTTGTTTGTCTGTGGTGGCCTGGTGACAAGTTCTAGTGCCTTCCAGTTTGCTCCATGCCTGCAGCCTGGGAAGTCAGGCTCCCCCAAAAGGAGGCTTTCAGAGGCATTATTAGCCCCCTCTGGGGAAATGAGAATTTCCACGTGCAGATATCAGCTAATGGAGACCCTCGTTACTTGTCACAGCGTTAATTTTAGGAGATAGTCCTGGTGCACATTAGGAGGCTATTTTAACACCACACGGCTTAGACACCTTTATTAGCCATTGGAGGTCAGGGAGGTAATGAAGTACTTGAGGTAGAAGGGAGAAATCACACTTCACCTCGGATCTAGTCATTTCTCCCGTGTTTCAGTGGTGTCAGCTCATCTGTCAGGCAAAGCCCACGGCCTGATGGAGTCTTGGGGCAGAATAGGGGTGGGCAGGCAGAGGGAGGGACTGCGTGGGTGATCTGACTTGGGTGCACGCTGAGCCTGAGCGGTGTGTGCATGTACGTGCATGGGTGTGTACGAATGTGGCATTTAAGTGTGTACATGTGCATGTGTGATGCAAGCTCATTAGTATGTACTCACCTATGTATGCATGCATGTGTGTGTGTGTGTGTGTGTGTGTGTGTATGTGTGGGTGTGTAAAGAGTAAGTGGGTTTCTGTGCATATGTATATGCATAATGAACTTTCTACTTGAGTTGGAGGAAAACAGATTGGGCTACCCATGGAGCAGTGACTCCCTGCCATTTGAGACCCTGGCCGCTGGCCTCTTTGGAGGGACACTGCAGAGGAGGTGGATGAACTCTCAGCCTTGAGGTCCCAGGAGTCTCAATCTCTGGACTGGGGTCCAGGAGACGCAGCTCCTGCTCGTGGCTGGAGCATTGCCTAGTGGCCTTAGTAAATCCACTCCCTCCCAGGGGCCTCAGCTCCTGCTGCCCAGGTGGCTTTAGACTGGTGATCTCCAGCAGCTTCCCAGAGACCACGGTGGTCCAGTTCAGGCCCTATTTGTAGGGCTTGTATAGGGCCAGTTGGCCCTTGGCCAGCACTTGGGTCCCCCCCAGGCCAGCTCTGGGGCTCCCTGATTCTGTAGGCTGGGGCAGTCAGACCTGCTCTGGGGTCTCTGTTCCTGTTCCCGGTGGCTGTTGGCTTGGGTGGCGATGCTTCAGGAATGCCCATGCTGTGCCCTTTCAGCCGCACCCCCCCGACCTAGGCCTGTCTGTGTCTGATTCCTCTCGGCTCTGGGGAGAGATGCTGAAGCGGATTGCGGCTTCCTGGATAAACACACAGACGTGGGAATTCCCTCCACCCTCGCAGGGGCGTGGAGCAACTCGGAAAGGCCCGGTTATCGGGATGCACTGAACCGTGGGAAGGGAGGCAAGTGCACTTGTGGGGTGCACTCTGATGACCCCAGAGCTCCTTGTGGCTGCCCCGATGTCACCCTGGCTCTTGCAGGCACAGCACTTTCTAGTCTGCCAGGGATGTTCTCCTCCGCTTGCGCTTGAACCCTCTGTAGATCTGGCAGCAGCCTCAACTTGCTGGAGAGACGGAGGGACACAGAGAGCGAGGGGCTGAGTTGGTCTCCAGCCCCTTGTGCACCTTGGGGGACCGCACCCCACTGGAGCTGCCCTCTTTGCTTCTCCGGCTGCCTGGGGATTCTTCCCCTGGCAGATGCTGAAGGCTGCTCGAGGGGGTGCGAGCTGTGTGGGTGGCGTGGAAGGCAGGGAGACAGCCTCTTTGCTTTGGAGTCACCCAGACCTGGGCCAGGCTCGGCTGTGTGACCTTGGGCAGATCACATCGTCATTCTGTTCTTCCTTTCTTCACCTGTAAAATCTTGTCAGGAGGAAATGAGAGGCCCGAGCACGTCCCTGGTGCTTAATAGGTGTGTCACACACAGTGGTTGCTCCATTCCCTTCCCCTTAAACCTGAGTGGGTTGGAATAGGCCTTGGTCTTCTGTGCCAGGAAAGTAGGCGGGAGGCGGTTTCCCTGTGAGAATTCTGGCTGGGTTACCCCCAGTCTCCCCCTGTCACTTTGAGCACTATTGTTTAGGCCTCATGGCAAGCACCGATGGTCCCACACTGATCACGGAGAGGCCGAGGCAGGAGGAACGCAGAGCCAGGGCAGGCAGACGGTGTAGACGGGGGATTAGAGCCCCCAGCCCCTGTCTGAATTCTTCAGGGCTGAGTGGTTCAGTGAGGCCTCTGGTCACTTTTAGCTTTGTGCCCCATGTCATATCTCTCCGTCCAGATGAGCAGGGGGTCCCTGAAGGCAGGGCAGTGGCTGACCCATCCCTTTCTCTCCATGGCCCCCGATGGGTGCCGGACACTTGGTGGTGGTCTGCTGAATGAGCAAGCGAATGAATTCAGCGGCAGGTGGTGGGCTCAGGGAACTTGCCGACTCGGGGAGTTAGTCCTGGACGAAAACGTAGAGTTCTTGCTGTGGGGAAACTGAGGCCCAGGAGGAATCTCTGGAGCAAGCAGAGCCCTCAGTGGCCAGAGTAACACAGGCTGGAGAGGGCCTGGAGTTGGGAGTTCAGGGGCCTGTGGGAGCCCAGCCTGGACGGGAGGGTGAGGCAGACTGAGATACTGCAGGAAGTTCCTTAGGCTCCAGAACCACCTGGGCCACAGGGTGAGGCGTGGATGGAGCCAGGACTAGAACCTGCCTGCCCGGGCTCCTTGTCTGCTATCCGCCCTCCCCACATCCCAGAGCCTGGGCAGTCGGGAGTGGCTGTGGCCAGACGCCATTCTCCTGGTCATCTGCAGCCTGACTTGAGAATGGGCTGGAAGGCTCTTCCAGGCCCCGGGACTCCACTGAGGACGAGATCTGGTCCCCTGGACGCAGCCCTCGGGGCTGCAGATGGCCTCTGCCCGCAGGCCTCGCCCGCAGACACTCTGCAACCCGCGGCTTTGTTTTCTCAGAGTGGTGATGCTGAGGGGAGGGGGAGGCGTGGGCAGCCTCCACACGTGGTGGCAAATTTGGGCCATTGATTTGCATTTATTTCCTGCTCAAATGATCCAGGCCGGCTGCTGCTGGGGGTGGGGGCGGAGGGGGGTGCTCTTTAGCATTTTAAGTTTGCAGATAATTGGAGGAAAATAACTCCAATAATGAAATCACTGCTGGATCGCATTCTGATACGTGACAAATCAATTCATTTATGATACCTTCTTTGTCACACTGAGCCATTCTGGCGCTCAGTGGAAACCTCTTAAATTAATAAAACTGTTAAATCCATAAAATCCTCCGTTCCGAGTAGCACATCACAGCACAAGTTTGAATCATTAAAGGAATAAAACTGATAAATGTGAGCTGGGGAGTGTCTGTGTCTGCAAAGAGGGGCTGGCTTTTAAGACAGATACAATATAATAGTCATAAGCTCCAATACATCCTCCCTGTGTATAGCAGGGGGAGGGGAGGGGAGGGGGCCGTCTGCACGTTCCGGGGGAGGAAGGCCGATGCATACGGGCCTAGCCAGTGTAGGGCAGGCTGCTTTCGTGTGATTTGTGGGGCTTTAGGCTTTTAAATAAAATATGATTTAATAGCAAGGGGAAAAATATAAAGCCTTTACTGGACCCCATCGAACCTGACTTAGCTCAACAGGGCTTTTCCAGAATAGCCTCACTTGTCTGAAAGGGAGGAACGGCGCAGGCTGTCAGATCACAGCCTGGCCAGGGAATGGGAGGCTCGGTGGGTGGGGTGAGAGGACGAGGGCAGACCAGAGGGCTCAGGCAGGCTGGGTGGCCCCCTGGCTGGACTGCTTGCTGGCCATGTGATCTTGAGCGGGCTGCTGTACTCCTCTGAGCTTCTGTTTTCTCAACTGTAACCTGGGGCGGGGGATGCTGATTTCATAGGCTGGAATACATGAGATGATGCAGGAGAAAGAGCCGTGCACACTGTGAAGTGCAAGGCGATGGTCAGTTAATGGTCATTCCTGAACATGGCCGCAGCCGGTAAAGGGTCCCGCAATTCTCATAGAGCAAGGCTGGATTTTTTCGGTGTGTCGTACGTGGGTCAAACAACATGATTCTGGTAGAGTGTAAAACGCATAAAGTTCTGTGCACACGAACGACATCATATACATCAGAGCAACGTACCCATTTGTGCACGTGCCTCTCCAGACGCACAGAACCAGGAAGGAGCCCCAACGACATTCAGGCTGGGTGGGTTCAGGAGAAAGCAGCAGAGAGGCTGGCACACAGAAAACAGCCAGTGAAGGCTCGGTCCTCCCTCCATGGTAGTCCAGTCTGGAAAACACTTAGAGGAGTGTTTAGGGGGCTCCCTCGGTGCCGGGCACTGGGCAAAGGTGGCAGGTGGAAGGCACATGGACGTGAATGAGACCCTGCCTGGCCCTTCAAGCCTCACATGGCCTCATCACTTATCTGCTTGCCTTTTCCGCCAATGAAACTAGAAGCTCCCTGAAGCCATCTGGGCTTTCTCCTCTAGGGTCTTCTCCCAAAAACTGAGGGTCCATGCAGCCTGGAAAGGATGCAGTGTTCAGCCTGTATTCTCGAAATGATCCAGTGGTGCAGCTTGGAAACTTTATTCATTCACAATAAGAAACGCTTTTTACATTGCACTCGGGTACATGTGCACACGTTATACCGACATAATTGGGACACAGGTTTTAGGAAACAGTACTTACCTTTAGTGTACGTGATCCCATTCTGTCCTGGCCCATCCTCTCCTCAGTTTTTAAAAGGATCTGCTAAATTAGTTCTATGATCCGCTAATAGGATGTGACCCATAGTTTGAAAAACTTGGATCTTGTCCGCCTGCTCGGTTTCCTGCCGGGACACTTGCCAAAGGCCACATGGGAATGACCACCCCAGTCCCTAGGCTGAGTGGGGCCCATGCCCGAGTGCCCCAGGCCATCTGCCCTTCACTGCTACTCCTCTCAGTGGTTCCATGTGGACCCTGCCAGAGCCCTTCCCATTGGTCACTCTGTGCGGGACTCAGGGACTCCAGAGGGGAAAGGGTTGGGGAAGCTGTCACCAGTGGCCTCTGTGCACTTTCTTGAAGAGAGAGTGGAAGTGACAAGGAGGCTCACCTGCCCTCTCCACCCCACAGAGATCCAAGGGGGCTGGGGACGGGGAGCCAGTGCCCCTGGCATGAGGAGCCACGGCCAGGAAACTGACAAGCCTCTGCTCCCCCAGGTATCAGGAGTTCTTGACAACCGGCAACAGGAGCGCTAATTGCCAGCCAGGGCGAGGGTGGCAGCCCGGCAATCCATATCAATTATGGGCATTGGCCATGGCTGCAAGACAAAAAGGTTCCTGGAGGCTGTCAGGCCCCGGTGTCATTACTTGGGGCTGCTGTGCCTGCTGGAAGCAGGACGGAAACAATGGCCACCTGTCACCCCCTACCGCCTTGGTGGCCTGGCACTGAGCACCGTGGCCTGCCGAGCAGGGCCCGACAGGCGTGGGGGCAAACTCGAGGCCTGTCTGGCCCACCTGGGTGTCCTGGCACTGTGCCTGTCCCCCTGCACACTGATGGGCTGCCCTCGCTTCTCTTATGGAAGGAAGGCTTCAGGTCGGGTTTTTTGTTTGATTGGTTGGATTTGTTTTGCTTGTGGGGAAACTGAAATGACCCCCAAAAGCATCATGATTGGCGGTTTTCAAACTAAGAGCTGCTTTGGGGAAGGGAGAGGGGCTGAGTGGGGGTGACATTCCGGACCCCCATCCCATGCTCTGGTTAAATCCTGTCCTCAAATAAGGCTTTGTTTGAACCCTCAGCGCTGACTCTCTAACTTCAGCAGGCGTTGGAACTCCTGGGGGGCCGCTGCTGCAGAGACTGGGGGCTTGGGAGTCAGTTTCCATTCAGCAGGTGGGGTGGGGCCGCCGTCGGCATGGCTACCGATGCCGCAGATCCAGGGACCATACAACGTAGGAGACCCCTCGTCTTAGAAAGTGCTTCTCAACCTCTGAGTGTGTGCACTGCGTATACCTGGGGCATTTTTTTCAAAGTACACATACCTGGGCACCAGCCCAAAGCTCAAATCGAAAGTTTCAGACCATTGCTGGAGTCTGGGGAGTCAGACACCCCTCAGTTCTCCCTACCCCAAGTTGCTGGGGGAGGGCATGAGAGATGTCTCGTCTCACGGAAGGGCAGGAAGTGCGTTTTGAAGATTTAGAACTGTTCCGAAAGGCAAGGGCTGCCCAGAAAAAGGTCAGACCTCTGGTGCTGGAGGGGCCAAGCCTAATTTGGGCCACCCTCCTTCTTAAGCTGTGCCAGAAGGGACCCTGAATGTAGTAGAGGTTGGACTGGGGGATGCCAAGTGTTTTCTCCCTCACCAAGTCTGTGAGCTGGGGAGGTTTGGGGACACAGAGTTTGGCCGGACCTGGGTTTAGAAGTCTCTCTCCCACGTCCCAGGATGGCCGGTGGCTCAGTGGCTTAATTTCTCACATCAGTTGCTATAGGACCTGCTAGTTCTTCGGGCACCACGGCACACACTCCCCCAACTGAGTGAGGCAGGGCAGCCGGTGAGGAAGATGAGGAAACTGCCCTCAAGTCCAGGTTCAGCCTTTCCACGGAGGCCGACGCCTCCGTCTCCCACCGCCCTTCCTCATGCTTGTACCTTGCTGCCTCACTTTTAGGGAAAACAGCCTTATTGAGGTAAAATTTACGTACCATAAAAGCCATCCATTGTAAGTGTACAGTTGGATGCGTTTTAGTAAATTTATACAGCAGTGCAGCGTTGCCACAATTCAGTCTGAGAACATTCCCGTCACCGCAAAGGTTCCCTGGGGCCCGTGCGCAGTCAGTCCCCGCTCCCACCCCCGCCTCAGGGAACGGGAACTCCGCATCCATTTTCTGGCTCTGTCTCCGTTTATATGATTTTGTGTAAACATAATCATGCAGTGAATAATCCCTTGTGTCTGGCTTCTTGAACTCGGCATGTTTTTTAGGTACAGCCATGTTGTTTCATACATTAGTGCTTTGTTCCTTTTGAATGCCAAGCAGTGTCCCGATGTATGGTCACACCACATTTTATTTATCTAGATCGTGGACATTTGGATTGTTTGCAAGATTTGGCGACTTCAGATCAAGCTACTGTGAACATCTGTGTGCAAGTCTTTAGGCGGATGTATGTTTCCATTTCTCTTGGGTTGACACGCAGGAGTCGTATGGCAAGTACATGCTTAACTTTTTAAACTGCCCAACCGTTTTCCAAAGTGGCTATACCATTGTATAGTCTCACCAGCAACGTGTAAATGTTTTAGTTTCACCACTTCCTCTCCAACACTTGCTATTATCTTTCTTTTTTTATTAGAGCCATTCCACTGGGTGTGTGGGGTGTCTCTTTGTGGTTTCATTTGCATTTCCCCAATGAATACTGACACTGAGCTTCTTTTCATGGGCCCATTAGATTAGTCATTTGTGTATCTTTGGTGAAGTGCTTATTCAAATCTTTTTCTTGTAATTGGGTTGTTTTATCATTGAGTTGTAAAAGTTCTTCCTATAGTCTCAATTCAAGTCCTTTATCAGATACACAATTTGCAAGCGTTTTTTTCCCAGTCTGAGGTTTGTCTTTTCATTTTCTTAACAGTCTTTTGAAGTACAGAAGTTTTAAATTTTGATAAAGTCCAATTTATCAATTTTTTCTACTCCAGACCATGTTTTGGTGTCATATCTAAAGAATCTTTGCTTAATCCAAAGTCACAAGATTCTCTCCAGTGCTGGATGTTGTGTAGTTTTAGTTTTTATATTTAGATCTATGATCCATTTTGAGTTAATTTTGTATATGGTGTAAAGTAAGAATCTAAGATCTATTCTTTTCTTTTCTTTTTTGTATACCAATGTTCTATTGTCCCTGCGTCATTTGTTGAAAACACTATCCTTTCCTCATAGAATTGTTTGACACTTTGTTAAAAAGCAATCGACTGTACATGTGAATTTATTTCTGAATTTCTATTCTATTACATGGATTTATATGTTCACCTTTATACTAACAAGACATTGTCTTGATTATTGTAGTTTTATGGCAAAATTTGAAATCTAGTAGTGTAGAGCCTTCATCTTTGTTCTTGCTTTTCAAATTGTTTGGGCTATTCTAGGTTGTTTTCATTTCCATATAAATTTCAGGATCAACATGTCAATTTCTACTAAAAAAGTCTGTTGAGATTGTGATACAGATTTAATAGGGATTTTGATGTGAATTTGGAGAAAATTGCCATCTTAATAGAACTGAGTCTTCTTATTCATGAACACTTATTTATATCTCCATTTATT
>NW_012154174.1:2708899-2709790 GCF_000956105.1 Propithecus coquereli
GGTGGAGAGGTGGGATCTACCTTTGAGTCTGGCTGTGAAAGTTCTTGACCAATAAAATACGGCAGAATTCATGCCATGTCGGTTTCCAGGCCTTTAGAAACTAGCAGTTTCTACTTCCTGTCTGTTGGGACGCTTGCTCCTGGATCCCGGTCACTATGCTGTGAGAAGTCCAGGGAGCCCGCTGAGGGGCCCGTGCAGGTCTGTGCTGAGGAGGAATCGAGCTCCCAGGCGCCGGCTGCGCCAGCCACCTGAGAGAGCTGTCCTGGAAGTGGGTCCTCCAGCCTCCAGCTGAGCTTCCTTTGCTGGTGCTGTGTGGGGCAGAAACGACCTTTCCCGGCTAGGCCTTGCCTTAAATGCAGATTTGTGAGCAAAATAAACAACCATTGTTGATTGGAGCTACTAAGCTTTGGGGGTGGTTTGTTTTGCAGAGCTAAATTAATTGGAACATTTGCCCTGTGAGTCTGAGTCCGTCCTCAGGTGGGAAGGAAAGAAGTAATAGGGAAGGGAAAAGAGAAGGAAAGGGTGGGTGAAAGGAAGAAGGCAGGAGGCGGGCAGCGGGCTGGCAGGCAGGAAGAAGTGGTAACCCGAGTGCTGGTTCTGTGCTAGACACGTGTTTTCATCATCAGAGTTAGACCCGCCCACAGACACATGGCCTCACTGTAAAAGCACTGTGTGTGTGTGACCTTAGGCAGACCATTCCTCTCCTATGGCCTCAGTCTCCACATCTGTACAATGGAGTCACTTCATTCCCTCTACTGTGACCCAGGAGAAAGGCTGAGCCAGGTGAAGTCCCCTGTCTGGAGCGGCCAGGAAGCTGAGGCTGCCCTGAGGGCCATCTGTAGTCATGGACCCGTAGTCACCAGGAGGAGAAGGGAACACAAGGAAGAAGAC
>NW_012154174.1:2710566-2710869 GCF_000956105.1 Propithecus coquereli
TAAACACTTGTTTATATCTTCATTTATTTAGCTCTTCTTTAATTTCTTTTAACAATATTTTACAGTTTTCTGTGTGCCATTCTTTTATTTCTCTTGTTAAAACATTTTATTCTTTTTGATGCTATTGTGAATGAATTGTTTTCATAATTTTATTTTCACATTGTTCATTGCTAGTAGATAAAATTACAATTGATTTTTTTTTTTTTTCAGACAGAGTCTCACTCTTTTGCCTGGGCTAGAGTACCATGGTGTCAGCCTAGCTCAAGGCAAGCTCAAACTCCTGGACTCAATCAATTCTCCTGC
>NW_012154174.1:2711219-2768418 GCF_000956105.1 Propithecus coquereli
GCCCGGCCTCTTTGCTCTTTTCATGATTGGCTCTTTTATGTCCATTGATTCTTAGCCAAAAGGACACCTCCTCAGAGAGGCCCTCCCTGACTGTCACAAAATGCATCCCCTCTCTCCTTCCTTAATCTCTCACTCCGCCTCCTGTTTGTTCCATCCCTGACACTATCACAACCTGCCATTGCCTGTTAGTTCCCGAGTCCTTGGTCTGGTCTGTCTGTCCTGCTGCACTGTCAGCTCTGAGGGTGGGGCCCCTTTGGCCTTGTTCTCGGCTTGTTCCCAGTGCCTGGCCTCGCAGGTGCCCGCTGAGTGAGTAGATTGTGAAGAGCTGGGCCCTATTCTAAACACTTCACCTATATTCACTTGATACACCCTCTGGACAACCTATGCAGTTGCTATTATTAACTTTGTCTTATAGATGAGGAACCAAGAGCAACAAGGCTGAATGTCCCAGACAGCGGTTTGGAACCAAGGTGGCGTGGTGCGGGAGTCGATGCTCTCAGCCCCAGGTGAGTAGTGCCCACCTGCTCCTGGCCCTGACACTGCTTCATGGGGTCATGGACGGCAGGCTGTCCCTGCATACCGTGTGCAGGAAGCTCCCTCCCAGTGCCGCCCCATCTCCCCTCATTCTCCTCCGCTCCTGGACAATTCTCCTATACAAATCTTGGCGGGTCCTGGCACACCTCTCCCCTCCCAGCAGTCCTGTGAGGGAGGACTTGTCAGCCTCTTATGACAAAAGGGGAAACTGAGGTTCTCCAGGGGAAAGAAAGGGGCTGCCTTGTTGCCTTGTTTTTTTTTTTACTTGAGACAGAGTCTTGCTCTGTCACCCGGGCTAGAGTGCAGTGGTGTCATCATAGCTCACTGCAACCTCAAACTCCTGGGCTCAAGTGGTACTCCAGCCTCAGCCTCCCGAGCAGCTGGGACTACAGGTGTGCCCTACAAAGCTCGGCTAATTTTTTTCTATTTTTTGTAGAGATGGGATCTCGCTCTTGCTCAGGCTGGTCTCGAACTCCTGACCTCAAGCGATCCTCCTGCCTCGGCCTCCTGAGTAGGTGGGACTACAGATGTGAGCCACAGTGCCCAGGCCCTTTCCCCTGTCTTTCAGCTGACTGATCTCACAGGTGGGAGAGCATTTCCAAAGGCTGGTGGGCTTCCTAGTTGTGGCTTTTCTTATTCCCCAACAGCTGTGGGAGGAGGGAGGCCAGCATGGCTTTTCCCCTCATTCTGCGGACGGCAACACTGAGGCCCGGGAAGGTGAAGCCTGCTGCCTGCAGTCATCCAGTGAGGGAGACCCCGGCCTCCTGCTTCCAGCCCTGGGCCCATCCCCGGCACCCATGACACCAGGGGGTGGGCAGTTCTTTCAGGCTCACCTGTCTCTGGGTCCAAGTGAGAAGTCAAGGAGGCTGACACCTAGTCGGCGAGCAGTACGTGATCAAACTGCCTGGAAGGCAGTAAGTTTTGAGATTCAGGCCTAGCCAGGGAAGAATGAATGATTCTCTGATGTGGGCCCCACCGTGGAGGCTTGGCACCAGAGCAGGCACCTGTAGGGGCTCCGTAAGTGCCAGCTGCCTAGTGAGGCCTTCGGGACTAGCCTATGTGACCTAATAGCTTAGGCTGAAGAAAACAACCTTTTCTCTAAGGGAGAGGCAAATCCAGGGATGTAGAATATCAAGGAAGGCTTCTCGGTGGAGGTGACATTGGCACCGGGCATGAAAAGTTGGGGGGATGAGCACTTAGGGTAGGAGGCCTAACAGAGTCACCAAATCCTGGGTCCAACTTCCGTCACTAGGATGGCAGCGAGGGCAGGAGGGTGGAAGAGGCTCACACGGGGGGCGGGGTTCTCTCCATCCACTGTATTAATGCGAGGCCTGGACAGCCAGGCTCAAGATGGGGGGGGGCACTCCTCTTGCCCCTCCTGCATCTGAGTCTTCAACATTTTACTAGCGTCTCCCTCTGAAACCCCTCACTCCCTTGGCAGAGAACTCCAAGGGCTTGCTGGTTTTTGGCTTTGGACACAGGTGGGTCCTGCTTCAAAGAATTTCAGTCTATGAAAAATCTAAACTCCTTGCAGAAGGGAATTTCATTTATTAGACCTCCCGGGGGACTAAGCATTTTACATATGCCCATTTCTTTCTCATAAGAACTCAGGAAGAAGTTAGCATTCTTTTAGTTTTTCTTTAACAGCTTTAACGTTTAAAGTTCACCCACTTAAAGTGTACCATTCAATGGTTTTGGGGTATATTTACGGAGTTGTGCAACCATCACTATAATCTAATTTTAGAACATGTTCATCATCCCCCAAAGAAGTCTTGTATCCATTAGCAGTCCTCGCAGTCCCTCCTCCTGCTCCCCACGTACCAAAAAAGTCTTAGAGTCTGGCGTGATGAATTCCTTCTTCCCACTACCCAGCTTCCGTGGTTATCAGGTTCCAGCCTGGCTGCTCCTGTCTGTCTTTGTTGATGCTGTTGCTGAAGAATCTTAAATCCTTGCAACTCCAAGTGTGGCTCTTGGACTAGCAGCGTGGGCGCACCTGGGAGTTAGTTAGAGATGCAGATCTCAGCCCCGACCCAGCCCCACTGAAGCTGCCTTTGAGCACGGTGGCCAGGGGATTTGTGTCGCAGGAGCACTCGGGCAGCTCCAGGAGAAAGCCAACTCCAGTCTTCATGACGTGTCATCTTCATGCACTTCGACGTGTGACTCTGAAATAGGGACATCGTGTTCCATAACCGCCAGGTCATTATCACAGTGATTGCAGGAAGCGATAGTTCTGAAGTTCCTCTCTTAATTCTCACTCTGAACTGTGGAAACAGACCTGAAGAGGTTCTGCCCTTTGTCCTGGGTCCCAGCAGGAATGTGGAATAGGGATTGAACCCAGACCCAGCGGGCTCCAAGCCTTTCTTCCCTCCATCCTCGCTATTCTGAGCCTGTCCCGAGACAGCCAAGGGGCTTTGAGCTATGGCCTGAGTTCCCGCCTTTTACCAAGGGCAGCCTGGAGCCTTCAGCAGAGTGCTTTGCAGATGCCAAGACACACGGACCGCTCACTCCCTCTCTCTGAATGGCTGGAGGAGCAACGGCAGCAACTCGGACGGCGACCAGATGACCACGGTCAGCTCCTTGGTCAGAGCACTAATGATTGATAACAGAGGGCATTGCTGGCCCGGCCAGGGGACAACCCACCACCGAGCTGCTGTGTGACCTGGGTCAGCCCCACTCCCTTCAGACTAGGGGACCTGGGCCTGGCCCCAAGACAGAGGGGCGTGCCTGCCGTGTGCCACCTTCACAGTGCCCAGCTGATGGGCCACTCTGGGCTGTAGCATGGTGGTGTGCACTGGGTAACCTCGACCCTTCTGCCCAGCCTGAGGCCCAGGGGGAAGCTGCTGGAGAGAGGGGCATGTGCCTGCTAAGGGGCACTGTTGAGAAGTGGAGGCTGGGTTCTTCGTGTCTGCTGTCATGAAGCACAGTCGGGCCCAGTATCCTGAAGGCGCTGCAGGGGCCCTGACCTATCTTAGGTGTCCTGGGCGGAGCCCAGGGGGAGGGCATGGCCATCTGGGGACTGGCGGGCTGAAGTAGAGGGTGGCCTGGGAGTAGTCCCCACCCTGGCATGAGGTCACATTGTCCAGACTCCTTATTTTATGGCTGGGGGACCTGGGGCAGCACAATAAGAACTCAGGGCTTCTCAGGGCTGTTCTGGCTCTAATGATGGGGACACTGTGTCCTCCTCAGATGAAAGGCCAAAACTGTGCTCACGGGACTGTGTCCTCATCCACTGAGCTCACTCATGAGTAACAGGGTGGCTGGGGGTATAGGTTCTGCAGTCAGGCAGCCTGGGCTGAAACCCAGCTCTGTCCCTTACTGGGTGTGCGACCAGAGGTGCAGTGCAGAGAGCTCTGAGTCGAGGCTGCCTCCTATGGAAATAGGGCGTGATCATCCCTGTTCCCACCTCAGAGCAGTTGGGAGGGCTGCTACCTGGCACGCAGCACTGGGGTTAGCTGCCACTATTATTAGTCAGCATTCTTGTCCTCTGGCTCCGAGCCCCGACATCTTACTAGATGTGAAAGCCCTTCATGGCCTGGCCCCTGGTTTCTTCTCCTGCCTTAGCGCCTCTCCCTCAGTCTCTGCTTTATGTTGGGGCCCTGATGATCTTTAATTGTTTCCTGACTTGGTTTCTCCCTCTAGACCTTTGCCCACGTCGCTCCCTCTACCCGAAGCCCTTCCCTTCTGCTCCCGATTCAGACCTCATCTCCCTGTCAACCTCCTGAGGGCCGCCCCTGGCATGCACCACCAGGCCAGGTGATGCCCCTGCTTGTTACCTGTCCATCTGCCCCACCAGACTGTGACCCCCACGCAGCAGGGCGATAATCCCCAAGTCCCCAGCACCTGGTGCAGGCCCTACTCACGGGAGGTTTCCCAGGCATATTAGCTGAATGATCAGAGAGCGGGTGGTGGTGCCTGTCTGTATACAGTAAGTGTCAAATGAGTGCAGGCTAACTGTGATGGGCAGTCAGGGCCTGATACACCACAGTGCACATTTGTGGGGAGTGGGGGGTCGGGAAGGGTTTGCTGTAGTAGGTGAGGCTGAAACACGGCCTTGGAGGGTCTGCTCAGGCACAGAGAAGGGAGAGGCACTTAATAGCCTTCCGTAAATATTTATTAACACGCTTGACTTCCTGACCTCAGGAAGCCCTTCGCCCACGGCGTATATTTGGGGAGCTAGACCCCAGGTGGAATTTACATATGAGACAAATATATTATTGACTGATGTGGAAAAAGCTATGGGAACTGGGGCTTGGGGAAGCCCAAACTGGAAATTAGGATTACCAGATTTAGTGAATTAAAATACAAGATGCCTACCTGAACTTGAGATAAAGAGTGAGTACGTTTTTAGTATAATATCTCCCCAGTATTGCGTGGGACATGCATATTCTAAGCATTCTTTATTGATCTGAAATCAAAGTAATTGAACCACAGTATTTTACCTGGACACCCTAATCCAGGTGGGGGAGGCCTGTGTAAGGGCCGGAGGTGGGATCCAGGAAGGTGTCAGCCTGAGAGACAACAGGCCAAGGGTTCCTGGGGTCACGTGGGCAGGGCCCGGAAATCCCGGCCCGGGAGCAGCTGCTGGCTGTGGAGCCTGAGCCGGAGCTGCCAGGGTGTGCGCTTCTCTCGGCAGGTGTCTTGGCAGTAGCTGGGCCTGGGGCGCCTTGCGGGACCCCCAGTCTATATATGGAGCAGGTGACCGGGAGGCCACGCGTGGGCTCCCTCTGCCCCGACACAGTATCCCCCTGCAGCACATGAGAAACCAGCCTGCTCGGCTCCTCGCACGGCTGGGCGCCCAGGCTGCTGCCCCACTGAGCCCCTCGGAGGCATCTCCTTCCCCGCCCCGTTGGCCATCCTTGTAGACTGCTGCCGTCTCGGAAAATCCACAGACTTCTGCTCCACATCTCCAGAAATGCCGACGCGCCGGCTCAGTCTGGAGAGCCGTCTACTGCCGTGCAGAGAGCTCCCCTGAACAGGGCTAGGCCAAGGCTGGGGAGACCCGGCCTCCTTCCTGGGGTCCCTGGAGGGCTGGGGGACGCCTAGGGCTCTCCACATTTTCTCCCTCTGGTCCGGGAAGACTTACGTCTTAGCCTCTCAGGGAGCCAAGACTTTTCCACCCCTGGGCTGCAGGAAGCCCCCGAGAGGGGCACGTTCAGATTGCCATTCTGGAGTCTGCTGCTCTGCCTCCCCTCCCCTCAGGAGGGTGGACCCAGGCCCTCACAGCAACACCCCTGCCAGGGAACAGTCCTCCTGCGTCCACACACAGAGCTGCAGCCGTCTCTGAGCTGGGGGAAGTGTGGGGTTCTGACCTGGGCTGAAAAGTCCCTCTTATAGTGACAGCTTTTCCCTTGGGGCTCTGGCTGGGAGTCCCTTTGATGCAGCCCCCTCTCTCTCCATCCTCCCGTGGCTCCCCATTGCCCATGTGTCAGTGTGAATGGCCTGGTTGGCCTCGCCCTGCGTACCAGTCTGCCCACTGCCTTTCCCCCTTCTTGACCCAGACGAACTGCTGTGGTCGGTGGGGACCCCTCTGCACCCCCTACCCCCACACTGCTCAGACTCTGCCCTCTTGTTGGGATATCCTCAGGCCTGCTGCGCCCCAGACACCAAGCTAGATGCTCTAGAGCTGTGGTCCCCAACCCCTGGGCCGAGGACCAGTACTGCTCTGTTGCAGGCTGCACAGCAGGAGCTGAGCGGCAGGTGAGCAAGTGAAGCTTCATCTGTATTTACAGCTGCTCCCCATCGCTCGCATCACCGCCTGAAGCCCCCTGCTGTCAGATCGGCGACTGCGTTAGATTCTCACAGGAGCACGAACCCTACTGTAAACTGCGCATGGGAGGGATCTAGGTTGTGCGCTCCTTATGAGGATCTAACGCCTGATGATCTGAGGTGGAGCTGAGGCGGTGATGCTAGCGCTGGGGAGCAGCTGCAAACGCAGATTATCATTAGCAGAGAGGTTTGACTGAACAATACATGTAATGAGCTTGAATCATCCTGAAACATCCCCCTTCACCCCACTGGTCCATGGAAAAATTGCCTTCCATGAAACTGGTCCCTGGTGCCAAAAAGGCTGGAGACAGCTGCTCTAGAGGACACTGTGTGCCCTGGACGAGGCCCCGCCCTCGAGGACTGAGGGGCTCACCCAAGGAGATGGGATGGCTGAACCAGAACTGGGCTTCCACCCCTGGAGTTGCGAATCTAGCGCTAACCTCGTTCACCGGCTGCTGAGTGACGGGTGATTGTGGGCGAGGGCTCTGAGGGTTCCGAGCCTCAGGGGCCTCATGGCGAACTGCGGCCAGCATCGCTCTTTTTCTTTCTACCCCACAGAGTGTGAGAATCAGGCAGGGGAGCAGTTGCGCAAGTTGGGCTGCAACACGTTTCCTTGCTGATGGGGATTATTTTTGTCTCCGTTAGAGCAGAGCTTTGTTTATTTGTTTGTTCGAATGTAAGACGCTGCTCTGCAGAATCGGAGGACAAATCGTTCAATCCCAGCTAGGGGCTTGGGGCAGGTTCCGTGGAGAAATGGACATTGGAGTTGGGACTGAAAGAGCAAGAAGGGATTTTCCGTGAAGATGAAGTCAAGGTAGGGCTGGGAGGGGTGGGAAGGGTGTTTCAGGCACCGGGACTAGCATGTGCAAAGCACTGGGGGGTGAGAGAACCTGGCACGTGTGCCGATCAGGGCGTGCAAAAAAGGGTGGGACAGGGCGGGGAGCCCAGGGATTGCTGGAGGGAAGGGGTCACCCCAGGGTCAGCGTGGGAAGGCGTTTGCATGCAGCCGGAGAAGTCTGGACTTTATCCACTTGACAGCAGGGAGCCAAGGAGGCTTTTAGCAGGAGTGACATGATCAAAAGCGTGCCTTGGCGCTTCTTGACGCTGTCTCTGTTCCTTGCCCTCTCTTCAAGTCCTGCCTCCTCTACGGAGCTTTCCTCAGATGTTCCCGGTCCCCCCACTCAGGGGCTGACCAATGTGGGGGCTGCCTCGCATCTGTCCTTCCCTGGTGCCAGTCTGCAGCCTGGTGCTGGCTGGGCACCTCATGTCCTCCAAAAAGCTCGTGATCATCCCAGCACGCATAAAGCGTGCTCCTGCCTCACGCTCTGTGATGTTGGCATGAAATACTCGGTGCCACCACAACAGGGACTGACCTACATCTCTGGGGTCAAACCAGCTCGGAGGGGCCAAGTCGTGTCTCTCTTTGATTTTACTGGATTAGAGAGTCAAGCTTAGTGGCTGCACAAAAACAGCCCCCCTCCTCCCTTGCTTTGGAAGAGTTGGTGTGGCTGGCTCCGGAGGCTCTGGCCTGTTTTTATTTTTAACAGCCAGAGATGTCTTGTGGCTGGAGGTGGAGTGCAAGACGTGTAAGAAGGGGAGCAGAGAGGAGGCTGTGTCTTTGGGGTCCCCGTGGGTGGAGACACAGTCTTCTCATGAGCCCCTTGGTGGTCTCAAGGCCCCACCCTCATTCATAGCCCCAGGAATTATATATGCAGATCCTAAAAGCACAAGGGGTCCTCTAGCTCGGTCCTTCACTCTATGAGGGGAAGAGTGAGGCCCGCAGTGGGAGGCACCAGCTAAGGTCACCCTGGGGGTCTGTGGCAGAACCAGGAGTGGAACCTGGCCTCTTGCCGTTGGTAGGTGCGTTTTTCCTGGCCCCAGCCTGGTTCTGTGCATGGGGACTGAACTGAACCAGGGAGAGCTTGGAGGGGACGTGCTGGAGTTGAGGACAGAGCTGGAAGAAGGGGAGAGTCAGCGAGAGGCATGGTGCAAAGCTGGGACAGCATTGCTGGGCAGGAGATCTGGATTGGATTTGGCCTGAAGTTGTGCATTGCTCGTTTCAGAAGCTGTGATGGTGCGTCCAACTCAGCCACCCACCCGCTGGACAGGGTGGCCCACCTAAGAAAGGCAACACAATATTTTCAATATTTTCAAAGGGTGGAGGGCAGAGCCTCCCTGAACCTCCGCTGGGGGCAGGGCCTAAGGAGGATAGCTGGGCAACAGCTGGGCATCCACTGTGTGCCAGACATCCTTCTTACCTCCACCCAACCTCTGCTGAGCACCTAGTAGGTTCTGGGTGCTGAGGGTACAGATATCAAGAAAGATTCTGGTAATTTATGGAGGAGACAGCCACTTAAACAAGTACTTCAATAGAATAATCTTACTCTATAGCACAGCATCCAACTGTGGTTGGGGGGGTGGTCATCAGTGAGGGCTTCCTGGAAGAGAAGGCATCTGAAATAAGTCTTGAAAGACATGAGAGAATTAAGCAGACTGAAAATGAAAATGGGACAGAGTACTGTCAGCAGACAAAACAGCGTGAACAAAACCAGGGAGGCGCGAAGCTGTGCGAAGTGATTATTGCCTTATGCTGTGATAACTCATGCCCCAGCTCCCCGGTGGAGGCAGAGGACACTGGACGGTCCAGAGGGGCACCAGGTCTGCTGCTCCGCCACCCTTAGCAGTTCGATGGCCTCCTACAGGTTCCAGAGCTGGAGAGTGGCTTGTCTGGAGTTGTGTTTTAAACGGTGACACTGGCAGCTGCATGGTGCTGACTCAGAGTGAGCAGAGGCATGAGGTAGGCAGGCTGTTGCAATAACCCAGGCAAGAGATGATGAGGGCTTGACCTTGGGCAGTGGTGCCGGGACAAGGGAGAGGGGGGCGTTGAGAAACCTTTAGGAGGTCAAGCTGTAGGGACCTAGAGCCCAATTGGACATGCAGGATGAGAGAGAGGGAGGAGTCAAGAACGGCCTTGCGATGGGGCTGACCAGTGGTGCAACCCCAGCTCCAGGAATTCCAGGAGTGGAGCGACTAGAGACTCAAGGCTGAGCTCAGGTTGAGACAGGACGGGTTTTAGGTGCCTGTGAGGTGTTAAGTGGCCACAGAATCCCAGGAGGCAGCTGGAAACCCAGGGTCTTGGGGACAGGAGAGAGGAGTGAGCTAGACATGTGGATTTGGAGAAGATGAGCCTGTGTGGTGGGGACAGGAGGGGGAGGTGGCACAGGAAGTAGGAGCAGAGGGAGCAGGGGATGTTTAGGGATGGTCAGAGAGGTAGGAGGCTAGCAGAAACGGTGACATCGCATGGGCCGAGGGAGGACACGTCTGCAAGAGTGAGGGTGTGGGGCACTGCGTGGGGCTGCAGCAGGGCGGCCCGCTGTGGGGGCGTGAGGGTCAGGGACGGCCTCCTTAGGTTGGGAGAGCCGTGTGCACGTAGAGGGGCCAGTGGCAGGGGGAAGTCCCGGTCGAGAGGTGGATTCGGTAGGTGCAGGAGCCACAGGGGATGGAAAGATGTCCCAGAGCGGGAGGCCCAGCACGTCATCGCGAGGGCTGCCTGGCAGGCCAAAGAGGGACCTTCCTGACCCTCTGATTCTGGGCAGAGGGTGATCAGGATGGGTGTGGGGGTGTGTTTGGAGATGGGGCAGGGGCAGCAGGTCACCCCTTCAGGTTTTGATGAAGTCAGGTGTCTCCAGGGAAATAGGCACGGGAAGCTGGCCAGGGCAGGCTGAGGACTTTGGGGTCATGTTGAGGGTCCAGCTGAGACTGGAGACCCTGCATTGACCCTGGTCCCAAATCTGATGCTTTGGGTTCTTGACGGCCTGAGCTTACCATGGAAAGATTGTGGTTAGGTTGGCCTGGGTGGAATCTGGCTGGCGGCTGGGGTGCCAAGGAGCCAGGGGGCTGGTGAGAGGGTCGGTCAGATGACCAAACCACTGGAGCAGAGAATGGGCTCAGAGGGAAGGGAGAAGTGCTGGGGTTAGGGTGGAAGAGAAGCAGTTCTGAGTGGTGGCCTGGTGCAGGGTGGCCATGGGACTGGGGGCTGGACTTGAGTAGGCAGAAGGTCCTTGGAGAGCAGAGCTGAAGGTCCGGAGAGTCCCAGTGTTGATGGGTCACCCACACGCATGCTGAAGGCTGCCGGCTGAAAGCAGACCTTGGAGGGGGAGGAGAGACAGTGATCTGAGGCTGGCCGGCTCAGGAGCGAAGAGGGGCTGGCTAGGAAGCTGGGATATGGGAGGCTGGGAGAGAGCGGAAGACAGTAGAGTCAGGTGGCATGAACCCCAGGGCAGAAAGGCCCCCATCCTGTGGGGCTGATAGCATCATGGTCTGGAAACATCCCTGGGAATATGAAAGAGGTGAAGGATCTTGGGGACCACACAAGGAAGTGCAGGTCAGCCTTGGTGAAGCAAAGAGCAGTGACAGTGAAGGTGGCCAAGGAGGGTGCACCGTGGCCAGGATGCAGGGGTGGGAAGCGCAGTGCAGGGTTTCTGAGAGGCGGGAGCCTGTAGGATGAGTAGGAGTTCCCTGGTGAATACAGAAGGGGAGCAGGGAAGAGTGGTCACCAAGAGGGACCAGCCCTGCAAAGCCCCATCCATTCACTCCACAAACACTCATCCAGGGTTCCTATGTCCCAGGGCCGGTTTTTTGTGCCTGGAGATCCATCAGTGAACAAAATAACAATCCTTACTCTCAGGGCACTCATATTCTAGCCGGTGGGGGTGGGAGATAGAAAACGTAACAAACACGATCATACGTGGGTTCTAGAGGATGTCACGCGGTGAGGAGGCTGTGGCCAAAAGGACAAGCTGAGTGGTACGAGGCGGGGCAGGAGCTGTGCAGGTGGGGGGGGGGGCAGGGGCCGGGCTGGTTGAAAGTCACAGTGTGGTGGTCGGCGCAGGCCCAGGGGAGGCCAGTGCTTGGGGTCTGTGCAAAATCCCACCTAGTTTGACAGGAGCGAGTAGCAGGGGTTGAGGATGTGCGGAGAGGTGCCTGTATGGTTACTCTCACCGATGGTACCTGGGAGAGTTTTGAGACAAGAAGAATCTTCTAGATTGGGAAAGAGAAGAGCTGGGAAAAGAAAGCAGAAGAAAACAAAATCTGTGGGCACCTGTTTAGGGCCAGGCACTGCCTTGGGGACGCCTCTCTAATCAGTGTCTGTTGGCCCCCAGGACAACCCTGGGAGTTAGGAAGGAGCAGTCCTCATGGGTCCCCAGTTCCTGTGAAAGCAATGGCGCTCTCAACATAAGCTCATGCTCAGTGCCCTCCTGAACACTTTGCTTGGATTTTCTTTTTTTTTTTTCCGAGACAGGGTCTTGCTCTGTCACCCAGGCTAGACTGCAGTCATCATAGCTCACTGTAACCTCAAACTCCTGGGCTCAAGTGATCCTCTTGCCTTATCCTCCCAAGTAGCTGGGACTACAGGTGCACGCCATCGTGCCCAGCTAATTTTTTAATTTGTTGCAGAGACCGGATCTTTCCACTTTTCCCAGGCTGGTCTCGAACTCCTGGCCTCGAGCGATCTTCCCGCCTCTGCCTCTGAAGGTGCTGGGATTTCAGGAGTGAGCCACCATACCTGTCCTGGATTTTCTTAAGGTATCCTCCCAAGCACACTATGAAGTTGGTGTCGTCATCTCCATTTCCTAATGGCAAGTCTGAGGCTCGCAAGTGTCAGCACAGTGGCTAAGACCCGGGACCCTAGAGCCAGCCTGCTGTACTGGCTCCCCTACTCACTAGCTGTGTGACTTTGGGCTCAGTTTTCTAATCTGGAAATGGCGATAATCAAGGTGCCTGCCGTCTAGGGTCGTGGTGAGGGTTAAAGGAGGTAATATGTGCAAAGTGCGCAGAACAGGCCCTGGCACATAGTAGGTCCTTTGCAAGTGCGCACTGCTACTATTATTGCCAAGGTCACTTAGGTGGGAGGCGCAGAGGAGGGTTTCGGACCAGAGCCTAGTGGCGCTGACCCCTGCCTCCTCCTGGCTGACGCTTTGCCTTGTGTGGACCTGGACGTGCTGACCCAGGCCGGGGAGGAAGGAGCTGTGCGTCCCCCACCAGGCCTGTTCCTTTGCTGCAGGCATGTGACATAATGTGGCGTGATGTGTTTTCCCCTCATGGTGCAAGACGTCGTGACTCAGAGGGGCATGCTGGGGAAATGAGTTTCTTGGATTTGCCCACCTCATCGCCCCTGCATTCTTTTGAATTTCTCTGTATCAGACTTTATATCTGGCTCTGCCATTCACCAGCCTTATTTATGCAGAAAACAGCCCCACAATTCCAACTTGCTCAACAGCCATAAAGATTCATCTTTGGCCCGGGGAGAGTAGCCAAAGAGAGGAGGGGAGGGGAAAAAAAGGAAAAAGAAAGAAAGAAAAAGGAAGGAAGAAAGAGCCAGCAACAATCAAAACAACCTTTTTCTCCCTGTGTAATCTGGGCAGCTTCCAGGAGGATAATGTCTTTCCACCGTGGATCGCCCCCTCCCTCCCAGGCTGTTTTCGCAGGAAGCAAATCCTGGAGCATTTTCAATGTGCCCCTCGAGGCAGAACAATGAGGCCCTTGAAGCCTCGGAACCCGCGCGCTTCCTCCAGTTATCCGGAGCGGCCGAGCCCCTCTGCCGCGGGCGCGGAGGGGGGCCGGGGGCGTCTCCGCGGAGGGGGAGGCGGAGGCTGCAGGGTGTAGCGGAGCCGCACGGGGGAAGCCCATTAGCCAAATAATAGGTTTGGATCCGACTGTTTTGCCAAGGTACCCGGCATTTATCCGGCTCCCCGATTGGGGGCGGGGAGCCGGGAGCAGGCGGCGAGGATCCAATGACGGCTGCTGCAGCCCCGTCGCCGGGAGGTTGCGACGGGCCTGGCGGGGAGGGAGGAGCGGGATCGGGGGCGCGGGACCTCCGGCCGGCCTGCCCCAGCTCCCCGGCCCGCGCCCCGGCCCCGCGCGGCTGCTCCCGCCCGGCGGGCTCAGTGCCCCATTGTTTATTGTGGAGTCTGCCTCTCCCCGCCGCCCCCTCCCCCGCCCGCGCCCTCCTCCCTCCTCCCGAAAGAAAGAAGAGCCAGTCTGTGGAGACGAATGAGTCATGAATAAACAAACAGCGTGGGGGGGAGCTGTCACTCCGCGCTGACTTCCTGGCCGCGCTCCGCTCCGCGACCTCCTGGCGGGGCCCAGAAGCCAGGCTGGCTGCGGTGGGCGCGGCTGCTCTGGTCCGGCTGGAGCTCAGTCTGGGGCCCCAGCGGGGCGGGGCGGGGTACGCAGACCCCAGTGCTCAGGCCCGTCCTCGACCACAGCCCTCACCCCTTAGAGTGAGTGTGACCTGATGTCCCCAAACCTGTCTGTACACGACAGGTGAGGGCTGTGAGTCGGATCCCCTTGGGTTTGACAAAAGCCATCGACCACGGCCAGGCAGTGCTTGTGGGGCTGGTCCTCTGGGAATGCGTGTGTGTCTGCCGAGTTTCGTAGGTGTGGCTTCTGCCCTGGATGTCTGGCGTGTGCTGCACACGCAGGGACACTGCTGCAAGGATGTGTATGTGTGTGTCTTGTGCATGTGGTGTGTATCTGGAGTGTGCAATACACAAGAGTGTGCCTGCGCCTGCGCTGGTGGCCCGTGTGTGTGTGTGTGTGTGTGTGTGTGTGTGTGTGTTGTGCAACCATGTTCCCCACTCTGAATTTTGCTTCTGCCACTTTAAGATTTGAGATTTTGCTTTGTGCTTAGCTCTTCTCCACTTGGTCCTTTTCCTTCTCCCTTGTGTGATCCTGTGGGTCATTTGGGGCCATCTCTTCCCATTAGTGAGGCCCAGGGCCTCAGCAGACCTCCGGGGCCTGGCCTGGCTGGCCTCAGCAGCCAGCCAGCTGTGGCCACACGCAGGCTGACAGTGCTGACTCATGCCTGGCGAGAGCTCAGTCTGACCAGCCCCACGCTGGGCGAGCCCCCACTGTGGGGAGGGTGAGGGCCTGGGCCAGCCCAGACATTCTGGGAGCTTGCGACCGCATGGGGTCAGAGTCAGTCATTTCTTCTAGCTTCCCCGGCGACCACACACCCTCACATGGGTCCACCCTAGGGCCACTGCTGACCACCGGGCCTTCGGGAAGGAGGTTGGTGAAACCAAGGCAAGGCTGTGACTCAAGCTACAGCCCAGGCCCCTGCCAGCTCTGGCCCTGCTCCCTCTCCATGGCTGGCCCCAGCTCCTAAACCTCCTCAGCTCCGGAGTGGAGATTTGCATGCAGGGACAGATCCCCCCCCCAAGCTGAAGCAGAGCTACCTTGCTGTCCTCCCCGGATCCCCCGTTCCTGCAGCCCCACTGCCAGTGCCTACTTGCAGGATTTGGCTTCTTGGCACAGGAATTGTAGCCTTGGTTGTGGCCCTGATCAGAAAGGCAGGCTTCATGGGGACATTTCCCAGTCTCCTTCCTGTCCGTCAGGGGGCAGGCGGTTTGGAAGACTAGGATCAACAGAGGTTGGGAGGCAGGTCAGTATGAGCTCACAGGCTGTCTCCTTCATTTGCTTGCTTTGTGACCTAGGGAAAGTCACTTAACGTCTCTGCACCCCTTTCCTCTTCCTTAAAACCCCATGGAGTGGTTGCAAAAATTAAAGAGAGAATGCCTGTGAGCCCTGAACACCAGGCTTAGCATGGGGCAGGGGCTCAGGAAGGGAGAGTCCACTCTCTGTCCACCCCAGCCCTGCCCTGGACCCTGAGCTCAGGGCCTAGAAGTTTGCCTGTCCCAGCCTGTATGTCCTCTCACCCAGGAGGTGCTGGGCCCTATGGGCCTTGGGTGGAATCTGAGGAGTCAGAAGCAGTTCCACAAAGTAGTTAGGGGTCTCTGAGTCCCAGGGTGGTGTGGGAGCCAAGCTGGTCTAGGAAGGACAGGTGGGACCCACAGCAGTGGGAGAAGTCTCCACCCCTCAGGTCATATTCTGACTGTACCTGAGCTGGTCGTCACTTGTAGACAATTTTTGTTTGGTCTACATGGGATTGAATAACCAGCCAATACTTAGGAATGAAGACATCTCACATGCAAGTGTAAATTTTCAATTTCCCTCAAATAATTGGGAATTTGGCCCCACTGGGCTCACATTTCCATGCGGCAGCTGTGGGCTGGAACTGAGCAGCAGGGGCCTCTTCCGGCAGGATATGTGCTCTCCAGTTTACTGCGGTCTCCACCACTCCCTATTGCACTGGTTCTCAAACTCGAGAATGGGAGAATCCCATGAAGGACTTGTTAAAATGTAGATTGCTGGGCCCTACCCCAGAGTTTCTGTTTCTGTGGGTCTGGGATGGGCCTGAGAATTTGCCTGAGGATTTCTAACACGTTCCCAGGTGATGCTGCTGGTCCAGGGACCCACTTTGAGAACTACGGGCCACCTGATGCTGAGGCTGATTTATCATTACACTTGGCCTGTTGCTTTTCTGTAAGTAGAGAAATATTTCTCTGTGCGCACAGCTCCAGCAAAAGTAGGAAAATAAAAAAGGACAGAGTATCATTTATTCTAGTAAAAGGGAGAAGTGTATATTTCTTTGTGGATGGGAAGGCTATTCCCTTGTGTTTATACGCAAACAATTTGCATATATGTCAAATAAACACAACTCAAGCTGCCACGGTGATGTCTGCCCTGAGCACAACCCGGGAAACGTGCCGCATGGCCGCTGTCCCTGCACCGGATTGCTGCACCTGTCCATCTCATTTGACTCGATCTGCTTGGCCCTGCAAGTGTTCGAGTGTGTGACTCCTGCCGGCTCCACTGCCACATGGTGTAGGACACGGAGACACAGAGTGGGTGAGACAGACCTAGTCTCTATCCTCATGGGCTCACAGACTGCTGGGATAGACGAAACAAATTGAACCCACAGTTAAAAGAAGGAATTGTAAATTATAACAACCAGGGTGCTGAGATGGAGACTAATGGGGTGTATGGGGACCCCTTTAAGTCTGGGTGGTCAAGGAAGCTTCTCTGTGGTCCCCATCTTATGAGGGGTGGCGTTGGGAGCAGACGGGATCTGGACCAAGTCAGCTTGAATCTCTGCCCTGGAAGATAGAGCTAGACTGAAAGTCAGGAGACCCCGGCTCGAGTCTTGGTTCCAGTATCGCTCCTCCCAGGGCTCCCCCAGCTCTAGAGTTTGCACCCCCTTCAAAGTCCAGCTTGTGGCTCACCAAACCCAGGAAGCCTTCTTGACCTTCTGACCCATGTGCACGTGTGTGGGTGCACGCGCTCTCTCAACCACTCTGCCTTCCAGCTCTGGCTGCTGCCTCACCCTTTGGGGTGCAGATACACAGCGCTTCATTGTTACTGAGTGGCTTCCTGAAGCCACTGGTGTGTTCAGGAGGCCATGCAGTTACTTGGTCCGTCCGGACCTCAGAACCTTCAGGGCCATTGTGTCCTACTCTTGCGTGCAGATGAGGAAACACAATCCCCCCACTTCGCGGCTCATCACAAGGCAGGACTTTTCTTTCCTCTTGACTTTCCTGAGTCCAGCCTGAGGCTGAGCACAGAACAGGGTTTGGGCTCGAAACTGACACTTCTCATAATTCCATCCCTGAAATGGCTAACGAATCTTGCCTGGCTATGGCAAACCAGTGGCACAGTCTTCCCACGTGGTACTCACAGCAGACGTCACTAATCCCTCATGACACCTTCCCATTGAGCCCACACAGCGTATCAGAATCCTTCTCGACCAGTCCTCCAGGAAGCGGATGCCAAATGAATCAGAATTGACTCGTGGAATGAAATTTATTAGCCACTCCTGATTTGGGAAGAGGTCCAATGTCATGTGGGCCTCGTCTGGCCTCCTGAATAAGTAGAAACATGGGACATGGACCTAGGGTGGGATTTTTATCACCTGAGCCAGGCATGGAAGTAGGAGCTGGATTGGTCTGTTAGTCCGACTAGCGTGTCCCTCTGCCGGGGGGAGCATGGGGTATGAGGCAGTGGGGCAGAAGTGTGGACCCAGGATAGAACCAGGTTCAGGCGGAGGTGGGTCCTGCTGGGGCTCCCCACGGGCTGGCGGGGGGCTTCTTCGGCTCTCCGGAGGGTGAGGACATGAGGGATACAGCCAACTGAGACCCACTCTCCTGTCCCACCCAGGATTAAGTCTCCTCCTCCCAAAATGGCCAGAAGACTCCCCCCATACCCTGAATTACAAGCAGTGGTGGCCCAGTGCACTTTGGAGGGTCCCTTTGTAAGCGAAAGAAGCTTTTATGGAAATTAAATGTGGATGTTTGCATTCCAGGAGCATCAATATATTTGACAGAGCTGTGGTCACTAGGAGAACGCACAGGACTGCTGATGCTCAAAGCTCCCGACCAGGTCGGGGCTCCTGAAGAATTGCCTGGGTATCTAGCCCGGCTCTGCAGAGCCCTGGGCTGTGGGGTGGGCCTGGCTCCAGGGGCTCTGGGCCCCAGGGCTGGAAGTCAGCAAAGTGAGACGAAGGCAAGGGCCTCCCCGCCTCCCTTGCCAGCTCTCATAGCTCCTGTTTGTCTTCTTTCTCCTCCCGGCCCAGGTCCCGAGCTCTGGATGGGGCTGGGGTGTGGGTGCAGCTCTGCGGATGGCACCGTGCGGGAGGATGGCCCGCACCCCTCGTCTGCCTGTTCACTCTCCCATCACGGGTGTCTGGCCCTTGGGTTAGGGAGAGGCTGGCTGAATGAATGAATGGCACCTGTCTAGCTTGTCGTGTGTTCGTGTATTCCTGAATGTCTGTTGTCTCTGCTCCACCTTAGCTTCATGAAGGCAGGGCTGAGGCTGGGGGCTCCAAGGCCAGCCTATCCCAGCCTAGCACGCACCGTTCCCTGCGCATCGTGGAGGGGCACTGAACTGAAGGGAAGGCCACATCTTCCTACTGTGCCCTTTGGGCTCTGTTGAGTCCTGGGTGTGGGCCACGATGGGCCGTGGGCAGTTCTGGAGCTGGGGCCCTGGTAGTCCCTGAGAACGACAGAGAATGCTCACCATTCCCCGCTGCCACGCCCTGTTCACCACGTGCCATGCCCGGAGCCCCCTTCCCGGCTCCATTTCAGCCCATTCGAAGTCCTCTTGGTTTATTAAGGTTCAACTTCAGGGCCACCTCCTCCAGGAGGCTGTGCCTGGGAGGCCTCTTGCTCTCCCCCAGCCCTCGGCTCTTCCTCTGCTGTCCTCACAGGGCCTGCGGACCACATATTAGTGTCCGTGAAGGCTGCGGCCACCACGCTTTCTGCAGGCTGTAAGGGCACGGGAGGGGCTGCGGCTCTGGGGCGAGGCCTCGCTGGGCTGTGTGAGCAGTTCCAGAGATGCCCGGGGAGATGCCTGGCCCGGTCCCAGGGGCCCTCACTCTCTCTCGGGGTCAGGGGGCGTTGCTTGCCGCGAGGGCGAGGGAGCACCTCTGGGTCTTTCCCTCACCGTCTCCGTGTGTGTGGGCTGCAGGTGTGCACAGACCTGGCCGCTTCCCTCCGCAACGTTCGCTTCTTAGCTTCAGGCTCCGGGGCCAGGCTTTGGAGATTGCATGTGGTGTCGGGTCTGGGGTCTGCATCCCCACTGGATGTGTGGGGTCTGTGGTGACTCCGCCTCTCAGAGTTTGTTTCCTTAATGGCCACATAGGACATCTGTTCCCATCTCATAAGGTTACTAAGGAAATTACAGGTGCCAACGTGTGCGCTCCCTCCTGCTCCAGCTTCTCTCTGCCTAGAAGGTTCTCCCTTCCTCTTTGCCTAGACAGCTCCTATTCATCCTTCAGAAGATCTGGACTCAATGTCACCTCCTCCAGGAAGCCCTCCGTGGTCACAAGTTCCAGCCACATTCCTCCACTGTGGACTCCTGGGCTTCCCATGGTGCTTATCTGTGTGTGTGAGCGTCTACTTAGAGACATTAGACTGGGAGCTCCGGGAGGGTAGGGGCCACACCTGCCTTGTTCCCCGCTGCATCCCTGTGGCCCGCACTTCAGAGGCAAACAGGGAATGTTTGCTAAGTAAATAACAAATGTCAAGTGCCTCCTACAGAGTGGAACCCAATACATTTCAGCTCTTCTTATCAAATGTGGCCCCCAGGGGCCTTGTGATCGCTGCGTTTGACGCTGTCGGACTGTTATGTTGTCAGAGAGCGCTGCATCTGGCCTGTGCCAGTCTGCCCTCCCCAGGGCAGTGCCTGCCCACGCTGCCCTCTCTGCTCTGATGCAGGGCAGGAGGAAGGCCAGGTGAGGTGTGCTGGAGGCCTGATCCCCCAGTGTTGGTCACTGTCCTGTGTGCCAGGGCCTGCCAGGATCCGTCCCGGGCACGGAGAGCAGGTAGAAAGTCCATGTCTGCACACAGCCGGCTGACAATGAGGTCTTGGCTGCCCCTAAGCCCCCAGCTAAGAGGGAGAGTCTGTGCTCACTGAGGTTACTGTGCTCAGCCTGGGTTTCTAGGGTCACGTCCACACCCAAACTGTGTCTGCCTTTTGATTCCACTTCTTCTGACCAAAAGCCAGGTGCTCACGTCCCCTAATCAAACCATCCAGGTCCTGGGTCTTCTAGGTCACTCCTCTGGGCCTCAGTTTTTTATCTGTCAAACAGGAATAAAAACCTTGTGATATGGGTGGAATTTTGAGGAGCCAATGGAAGAACTTGCACTCATAGCACTTTACAGTTTGTAAAAGCCTGTCACATGTGTTCCTGACAGACTGCAGCATCCCTTCTCTGGAGAACTGGAGACCAATGGGCGCAGGGGAGATGAGATACTCGCTCAAGAAAGTTCAGGGTGCCGTGCTGTGGGTGCAGCTCTGGGGGGCACTGTTCATGTGGATGCAGTATATATAGCGCCTCTTGTGATAGAGCAAGGTGGCGGTACCTTGGTCTGGGGCAGACAGACGGCTGACAGCGAGCTCTGCCCAGTGCTTGGAGGAGACAGCGTGGGGAGCGGCGGTCTGCTCTGCACGGCTATGCTTGACCTGGAGCTCTCAAATCAGTCACTTGTGCCCGGAGGGGTCCCCAAGTGCTGAGGATAACAGCCTTGGAACCCTTTGCCCTGGGGCCTGGTCTGCTCAGGTCTGAAGGATGGACGCACCTTCCTGTCCGCCCACATGTGCGCATACGTATCCACACTTGTGCACACATGCACACGCATGACACTCCAGACTGACCTCCTCATTTGCATGGACTTGAGTGTCTCATGTCTTTTTCTGTGTAGGACACATGGAAAAATGATTCTCAAGCAACTTCCAGGAAGAACATTCTATCTAGTTCCCTCTCGCCTCCTTCCATCTCCATTTTACAAACTGGGAAACTGAGGCCAGAGAGGGTAAGCGGTTTGTTCGGGGTGCCACGGCAGGACAGTGCCGGAGCCAGCAGCAGCAAGCGTGACACCAGGATGTCCTTACCTGTGCCCGGGTGTCACAGTGAGGGGACTTCTGCTCTGCAAGGAGTGTGATTGCAACGAGCTCTACTCAGGGAAAACGGACCTGGCCATAATGTCACTACAGGGTGCGCATGTCTGAGATCACACGGAGGGGAGACTCAGGTCTGCCCTTGGAGCCCCGCATTGCTGGGAAATTCCAGGTCTGCAGCAGCTGCTAGGAGAGCAAAGCTCATTCAGACAGTAACTTAAAAATGAAAAGAAGGAATTTACTAAATGGGGCTCCATGTGGGAGCCAGGGCCAGCCTTTCCCTGCAGCTACCTGCCTGGGGCTGCCTGTCCTGAGGACCCTGCCCCTCTGGGCCCTGCTCCCGGTGCGGTGGACACAGGCTCCTTCCTGGCCTCTCACCTCCAGGCCTGCTCCCGCCCTCCCGCTGGCAGGCTGCGGTAACAAGATGCCCTTTGTGTGTGGGCGGGGGAGGGGGCTGCGGGCAGCTTGCTGCTGAGTCACAGCTCCCCGCTGGCTCTGGGAACAGAAAGTCGCAGGTGACTGGCCAGGCGGCACGGAGCCCAAGACCTTGGAGATGACCTCGGACAACCCCTTCCTTGCACAAGTGGGGAAGTCGAGGCTCAGAGAGGCAAAGGGGCTGTTTCATGCTTTCCTAGGGGCAAACATCAAGGTGGGGCACCTCTTCCTGCAGTCTAGGGGCTCCCAGGCTTGTCGTGTGGTCATAACAGTGTCACAGTGGGTGTGTCTGTGTGTCCACGTGCATGTGCACACGTGCTCGCGTGTTTGTGTTTGCGCTCATGAGCATTCTAGGGTGCAGCCGTGTGAGTGTGTGCTTCTGTGAGTTGGTGTGTAGGTGTGTTTGCCTTTCTACGGTCCCCCATGCCTCCTCCCAGAGACGCTCAGGCCTGTCCTCAACGGCCTTGCCCCTTCCATGTGGCCTTCCCCTGGCCCAGTGCAGAAGGCTCCAGTCAGGAAAGGGGAGTGCCTGTGATGGGCAGCTTGTTACCCGACAAGTCACCCCCATGAACACAAGGTGCCCCAGCACTGTGCTGCCTGGGACCCACCAGTGGGGGCCCAGTCGGAACTGTAGGGCCCAGAGTCAGGCTGCCCGGATGTGAATCCCAGCCCTGCCATTTCCTAGCTGTGTGATGTGGACAGGTTACTTTTCTTCTCTGGGCCTCCACTTTCTCGTCTGTAAAATAGGGATGCTAGCAGCCTGGCCTCAGAGCTGTTACAGGGATTGAGTTTGTACCTACAAAGCTCTTAGAATAGCGTGCAGCGCATGTTAGGCCTTTAGGAATATAAGCTATTATTATTGTTATAATCATTATTGTTCTTCTTGACCCCAAGAGAGCCTGTTGGAGACGCAAAGCCTGAGGTGGCTTGGGGCTTGGAGTCCCTGCAGCATGAGGCCGGTTCCTTTGCTCACCGAGGAGCAGGCATTGAGGGGTGCAGCACTCCCCGCGGGAGGAGTGGCCTGTTCTGGGCTGTGCCCCACCGAGCGGTGGCACCTGAACGACAGCCTTGTGGCAAGGCCTGCACAGTTGGCACTGCCCCTGCCTGTGGGCACGCTGCCTCCCTGGGCCTCTCCGCAGAGCGATGGCCAGGCCGCAGCAGGCAGGCAGTGCCCCGGGCGCAGGAGCTGGCGCTCCTCCCTTGCACAGGGGCCTCAGCGGCCTTGGTGATGGCTGGCTTCCTGTTGCCGCTGCAGTAACACCCCCACTCCCCACCCCCCACCTAATGCCAGGGACGGCCATCTGGGCCCGAGGGCTCGGCGAGGGGGCCCGCCGGCCATCTGCCTGCTTGGCGCTGGCTGCTTCCGAAAGGCAGCAGGGCGTCCGCCTGTGGGAGCTGGGGCTGCGGGAGGAGGCTGCAGGCTGGTCCTCTGGCCTGGGCAGCCTCTCAGGCCCCAAGCTGCCATGAGGAGCCCGGTCCCCACGGCTTCCTGCCCTGATTCTCCCGCATGTACTCGCAGGGCCCAGGAGTCAGGAGGCCTGGCCGTTGTACCTGCTGCGCAAGGCCTGCTGAGTGACCTCAGGGAGGTCCCGCCCTCCTTTCCATGTGCACAGTGGGCAGGCCGAATTCAGCCCCGACCTCCGCCCAGTCAACAGTCGGGGTGGGGGAGGTTTCCCAGCTGTGACCTTTCCTCCCAGCTCCGACCTGGGAGCTGGCTCCCTGGCCAATGACAGAATTACATGAATCCCTAAACGACCTGGTGCCGGTCCGCTCCAGAGCTGGGATTCATGCTCGGTGACAGCCCAGCCCTGGTTCCCCGCATGGTGGGGGTGGGGTGACAAGACGCTGCAGACCCCTCTCCAGAGAGTTGGAGGCAGGCTGGGACTAAGGAGGCAGCTTCTCACTCACTCATTCATTCATTCACTCATTCACTCACTCAGTTTACTGAGCATCAGCGTCACACCCCACACTGTGCCAGGCTCTGGGGACACGAAGGTGAAACATGCCGGTCAGAGTAGGAGACGCATCTGTGACTCGCCACTTACCTTACGACACAGTGTGATAAACTCTAGGGTGGGACAACCTGGCAGAAATGTCACCCTGGCCCAGGGACCAGCAAAAGCCTCTGAGATGTGCGGACTGAGCCCTGAAGGAAAGTTGGAGTGAGTCAGGGCTGTTTAGTCTCCACAATCACTTATGAGCTGGGTGGGTACCGTCCCCACTTGATGGATGAGGAAACGGACTCTCAAACAAATAAACACACAAGCGGCTTTCTCTGGTCACCCTGGGTAAGCGGCAGAGCTGGGATCTGAACCCCTGTCTGATGCCAAATTCTATCAGGCCCCTGCATTGTCTGGCTTCCCAAGTGTTCCCGCTGGGCGAGTGCTGCTGGCCTCTCCGGTGAGGCTGGGGTCGGGAGGGTGTCCTGAGCAGGGGGCACCAGCGCCTCTGGCTGAGGGAGGGGAGTGGATGCGGGCGGGTGGCTGTCCGGAGGTGCTCTCCTCCCCTCTGTGCAGGGTCAGTGGGTGGCCTGTGTTCTGATTCATGGAAGAGTCCGGGGGAGCCAGGCAGGCCTCTGGACCGCTGTCCGTAGCACGGGGCTGGGCCAAGTGCTTGGCCACCTGGGATGGGGGAACCACTGGCCTGAGGCCACACTGGCCAACTGGGAGCCAGGAGTCCCACTGCTGGTTTACTGCGGACCTCCCTGCCCCCCAGGCTCGGCCACTGGGCATTGTTGGCCTAGCCCCGCAGTTTCTTTTGCTAAGATAAATTCAGTGGAAGGGGTTATGCGAAGGCACCACAGACCCTGCCCTATAGGGAGTCTTGGTCACTTTCATGCTCCAAGAGGGCTTAGATCTAGGGGACTTCCTCACCTACCTCTCTCCCTGAAGGGAGCTGGCATTAGGCTCCGCATCTCCCAGACCCGGGGAGGGCATGGCTGCGCCAGATGGCTGGGCAGACCCTCAGAAGCTAGTCCATCCACAGTGATCGTGGTTTAAACCCAACTCTTCATTTCTCCCCAAGCCAGTCCCCGTGAATGTCCCCACCATCACCCCGAGTCCCTCCTGACCCCCTGCTAATAACCAAAACCATCAACCGCCTAGGACTCCAATTTCTCCACGTCTCACCACCACCATCGCCACCATCCCCGTGAGACAACATCCTCGTCTTCTGTCCACCAGGTGACCAACTGGCCTCCCAATTGGGCTTCATGAGTCTGTGCCTGCACCTCTAGCTCCCCTCCCCACACACCTGCCAGGAGGAGATTTACAAACAAAATCGGATCACGGCAGTCCCCTGTGGGCTCTGCACCCTGGGCACAGCAGGTAGGGCCTGTGTGATCTGGCCCTGGCCACTCTTGGCTTCCCACCCTCCCAGTCCCTCCCAGCCGCCTGTGCCTCAGTGTCCCTGCTCTCTGTTGTCTCTGACGTCACCTGCTGGTTCCCTCCTCCTGGCCTTTGCACAGTGTTTCTCTGCATGAATGCTCTGCACTTGTGTCTCTACGTGGCTGCTGCTTCTTTCCTGAGCTCAGGGTCTAATACTGTCCCTCCTCCCCCATTCACTCTCTATCCTATTGCCCCGTTTTGCTTCCTTTGGAGCTCTTAGTTGTTTTGTTGTCTTCTCCACCACCCCAACAATGTAGAATGTAAGCTCCAAGATACAAGGGCATCTCCTGCCTCGTCCATCCTGAGCCCCAGAGCCCAGGCGGGAGCTGAGAAGGTGCTCAAGGAACATTTGTCAAATATGTGAATCTCGTGGTGCTTCCAGTTGGAAGGGACCTTGGAAACTAACATCTCTGCACCCCCAGAAGCTTCCTGGTCAGCCCCAGTTTGCACTCCCCTGGGCACAGGGGTTCATTCCCCTAAGGCAGCACTTTGCACACCTGGGCAGCTTGGACTGTTAGACATTGTGCTTATTCTGATATGAAATTAGCTTTGCTGTGACTTCCAGTAGCTCCAGCTCAGCTCCCTGAGCCTGGCACCTCTGCAGGAACTTCTATCCGATGTTTGGAGAGTGAGGATTAATGAGGAGAGAATGGGAGATGCAGAGTCCCAAGTCATGGGTTCAAATCCCCTCTATTCCACTTCTCCAAGGTCAACTGTAAATCTCTGACCCTCGGTGTCCCCTCTGGACATGCTGGGAACCGGGCCCCACAGGGCTGCACGAGGAAACGCTGGCCGGTGGGCCCAGCCTGGTGCCTGGTTCTTGAGTTTAGGAAAAAAGTCTCCAGGATTCTTCACTTTCCAGGGCATCCGGGCCCTGCCCAGACATCACTGTGCCCTCTGCCTGGGGACATCTTGCAAGTAAGAAACAGCAGAGAGGAAAAGACCAGCCCCGCTCAGGTGGGCCCGGGCAGCAGAGGGAGGGAGGTGCAGTGTGGGTGGTGTGCCAAGCTCTCCCGCAGTGATTTATAGTGCTTGGGCTTCTGGAAAACATCTCAGTGCAAGGTGGCCCAAGGTCAGTGCCTCTGTTCTGCGATCTCTTTATGAAAAGGGAGAAGAGAAAGTGGGCACCAGTTCCAATTTTTTAAGGAGCTGGCTAAGAGCCAGCCAGCAGGCATGAGAGGAAGGCAGCTGACTGCACTCAGCCACATCCTGAAAGTGTCTGGAAGGGAAGGAGGAAGAAGATATTTCTGAAGGAACTGCTGCATCCAAGGCCTCGTGCTGGGAGCCTTGTAACGGGGAACAATGGTCTGGTGCTTGGGAGAGGCCAGATGTTGTTCTAAGCACTTTACGTGGATTGACTCATTTATCCTAACTCCACCTCTGTGAATAGGTATTATTGTTCCCATTTTAAAGATGGGTTAGCTGAGGCACAGGTAGGCAAAATAACATGTCCAGGGGCCCACCGCCAGCATGGATGTTATTTGATCCCAGTCTTACAACAACTTGGAGATGAGGATCATTATTACCTCCATTTTATGCATGGGAGCTCCAAGGATCAGAGGGGCTGAGTGACTTGTCTGAGGTCACACAGCAAGAGGGTACAGCAGAGCTGGGGTTTGAACTCCCGTCTGGGTGGCTGCAAAGCAGTGCATCACTCTGTGCTGTGCAGCTTGGCTGGTCTCCTGGGTTCTCCTCACTCCCTTGAAACAGACGGGCTGGGGACTGGAGGGTGGGCTGAAGATTGGGAGGGACGGTGGGAGCTAAGCCAGCTCCCAGGACTGCTGTGGGCCTCTCTGACTTCCCTGCCAACGGTGCCTCGGGACTTATGTGGACGTCTGTGTTTCCAACACAGACCTAGAGGAAGAAGTTGAAATCCCTAGTAAACCTCCCTGTTAAGCCACCTTCTTTGTTATCAGAAGGATGTCAGGAAAGATTCAGATAAAGAGGCCATGTCTGGGCCCCGCCATCCTGGAACAGACCCCCACACACCACAGGATGAAGTCAGATCGCGGGAGGATCCTGGGCTGGAGCCAGAGTCTGCTCCAGGACAAGGCATGAGTTGGCGCAGTCACGGGCCTGCATCCAGTCTGCAAAACCCCTCCCTGTCTGCCTCGGGGACCCTCCTGCTCTGCTCTCCCCACCGCCACCAGAGCCTCCTCCCAGGGTAGGCAGGATGCCCCCAGAACCTGGGAGTCCCTGGAAGTCGGGGTCCTGGTCTCTTTGTGATTATCTGCAAGGGCAGCAGTAGCTCTGCCGATGTAAGAAGAGCCCAGCTTTGAGGGTCCAGAGATTGGGCTGTAGTCCCGGCTGTAACAGTGATGGTCTCAGGAGACATGGCAACGTCCCAGCCTCACTCTCCTCACCTGTACGGTGGATATAGTAATGTGGTACCTGAGCTAGCAGGTGGCAATGTGATGGGGCGATGGATAAGAAAGCCTTTGAACACGGTCAAGTGTTGGCCAGCTGCCCATGGTTACCGTCCTGTCCTGTAGCCCAGTGGCTCGCACGGTTTGTGTAAGACTGGAATCACCTGGGGATCCTAAAACACACAGATGCCTGGCTCCTTCCCCCAGGCGTCCTGATTTAATTGGTCTGGGGTGCGACCAGACAATGCGGGCATGGGAGCTCCTTCGTGATTCTGATGTGTGGTCCAATGAGGGGACCTCTGGGTAGCCCCTTCCCTTCTGTGACTTCACGGGCTGATTAGGCAGCAAGCGAGCTTGTGGGGCAACATCAGGCCCAGCCTTTTCTCCTGGGTGCTGTTCTGCTCCCTAGACCTGTCCTAATGTGTTCCGCTGAGAGCGTAGCATCCTAAACACCAGCTTTTATGGACTGTGCTCTGGCAGATGTCTGAGTGGAGGCGCCCCACGATTTCTGCTGACTTCCTTCCGTGTGCTGAGGCTGCGTGGGGATGAGGGGAAGTGGAGGCCTGAGGCCAGGTCCTCACCCTCTGCACACTCACACACGGCCCCTTCCCTTCTGAGCTCTCTCCTTATGGATGAAGGGGCAGAAAGAAGGTGGGAACAAAGCGTGCACGAGCACCAGCCACCTGCCAGGGCTGTCCCATGGATTAGGTGTGAAAGCACGTGAGGAGGGCTGTCATCCCCACTCACAGACGAGGAAGCCACGACTCTGACGGTGCAAAGACTCGCCCAGGGACTCGCAGATCATAAGCAGCAAAATGGGAGTGGGCCCCTGCTGCGGCAGGTGGTGGGGGGTATGATTTGGTAGAAGCAGGCAGGGCTGGGGGCTGGGGCCAAGGCTAGGGAGACTGAGTGGGTCCAGAGTCCCCCCATCCTCCCTCTGCTTCTCTCATCCCTTCCGGGTCCCCAGAGCAGAGGGCAGCTCTCAGTGTCCGGGGAAATGAGGGGCTATGGAGGGTGTTTCCTCTCCTGGGGTCGAGTGTGGAGATCTGTGGGTCTCTCCTTTTCAACCTGCAGTGCCAGACTGGGGAAAGGCCTCTGACCTCACATTCTTTGCTTATGGAGTAGCCAGGTGGGATTCGGTGATCTTCGAGAGAGGGGACGACATCCTCAAGTTTGGCTCAGACTCAGCAGCTGCATCTGCAGAGGCCCAGGAGGTCAGGGCTGTGTCAGGATCCGTGACCCCCATGTGAGCAAGGTGGCCAGGCAGGAGGCTTCCATCACTGGGGACGACTTTGATGCCAAGCTACAGCAGCCCGACTTGAGTGGGGAGTCGAGAACAGCGTTCTAGGCCCTGCTTCTCCAAGTTCCCTCATTGAGTTGTGGGTGGAGTCTGTATCTCACCCAAACTCGCTTTTCCCTGTTTGTAAAATGGGAGGCGCTATAAGTAATTGTCAAGGCAAGTGTGGGGTAAAGCCTTGTAATGAGAGCACATAAAGGCATCCATCCATCCATCCATCCACCCACCCATCCATCCATCCATCCACCCACCCATCCATCCATCCACCCACCCATCAAATCTCAAGAGCCAGGTCTGAGCAGATACTTGCAAACAGAGTTGAGTCAGAATTTCTCCTGCTTCCGGGGACTCTCACTTCCCATGAGGGGGCCAGTTTTGTGAGTAAAGGGGCCATCGTTGGTTCAGTCTGGACCATTTGGCAGGTTTCTTAAAGGAGACTCCCTTGGAGCTGGTTTGATGTAAGGGTGAGAGTTTGCCATATGGGGGCAGGGGGACAGCGTCTCAGGCACAGGGAATGGCAAAGGCCTCCTGGAGTGTGGGGTACAGGCCTCCTGGCTCTGTGTTGCGGCTGAAATTTGTCAGTAGCTGCAGCTGAAGCTGTGGGTGGGGGTTTCTGAGCCGGGAGGGCGTGCTAACACATCATGTGCTAACAGATCCTGCTTGAGGGAGGGGAATCTGGTCTACCCCAATGGGGCAGGCCAAGGCGGGGGACGGGGCTGCTGGGAGGTGGGGTGGGGGTGCTGTGCCAGCCTGTCCCACTCCCTCCAGGAGAATGTGCCTCCCGCTGCCCAGCTTCTAGATCCCTCTTTCCATGGATCAGGAGACCTGTCCTGCCCAGATGTGGAGCAGGCAGGAGCGCTGGGCGGGCCCTGTCATTCCCCATTCAGCCCCAGTGGAAGGAGTGATGCTGGTATTTGCATTTGAAAACCTGTATCTTCCTGCATCTTTCCTTAATAAGAGCCAATTACACTTCTGCCCCAAATCGCAGGTTGCCTGCCTGTCATTGGACTTTTATCCTGTTTGGGGTGGGGAGGAACTGCTCCCTTAAATGTCACATTTAGCATATGCAAATGAAGAGATAATTGTCCTTAATGGAAAATGAACTCACCTGCTTGCTGTGAGCTCCAGACAAAAGCAGGCATTGATGAGACAGGCATGAGGGTGGGCCTGGGGTCTGCTCTTCCATCCCTGCTCAGCCGGGGCCCGGCTGGCCTTACCTCCTCTCTCCACCCAGCTAGGAGAAGGCGGTCCAGGGGTCTTTGCCAGTTGGAAGTGAACACATTGAGAGATTGTTCCTCCATTTGACAGATGTGGACACCAAGGCCTGGGTCGGGGAGGGACTGGCCCAACGTCACAGCTGAGTCAGACTTGCTAGGGGAAAACAGAGTGGAAGTCTACCGCAGCACAACCCGGGGGAAGTGAGAGCCTTCAAGATCAGGTGATTCTCCAACCAGGCAGACAGGGATCATGAGACAGCCCTGGGAGTTAGCACTTGCTAGGGAGCATAAATCCTTAGTAGATAACTGTTTCCAGCAAGAGCGTTGTGCATGGCAATCTGGAGGCTGAGAAGGGAGGGTTGGAGAAGACAGGGGCTCTGGGGACCACCTCAGCCACTTCCTCCTGGATGAAAATCCTCCCGCCCCATTACATTTCTCTCAAAACTGAGAGTGGGGGTGGAATGCATTCAGAGGGAGTGAGCCCTCTGTCATTGGCAGCATGCAAACAGCATGAGAGGGCCTTCTGAGTATGTAGCGGTCCAAAGAGTGGGGATTCCTGGGAGGAGAAAAGCTCTCTTTGAGAGGAGCCCCACTGCCCAACCCTGAGTGGACCACAGGATGAGGAATTTAAGGGACCCCAGGCCTCAGAGGGACTTAGAGATTGGGCCTGACCTGCTGAGAGTCTCAAAGCCCCTGCCTTGTTCTCTAATTCCAGAGTCAGCAATTGGGACTGTTTCTCATGCCTGAGTCCCATCCTGGTTTCTTCCTGGCCTTGGGGACCTGCCCTTGACCCCTGGGGCGCTTTGTGATTCCGAAGTTTTCGGGCTGGGCCTCACTCGGTCTGCCAGAGGCTGCAAGTCGGTGCCTCCTGGGTGTGGCGTTAGGGCTGGCCAAGTATGCCAGTTGGTTCTCTCCTCTTCTGGGCACGTGGTGGGACTGCCCTGCCAGCCCCTTCTGAAGGGAGGCATGGCATGTGACTTGCTCGGCCAGTGAAGTGGGAGCAGAACTGAAGGGTGTCACTGTTGAGCAGAAGCTCTAGGGTCAGAGTTTCTCACCACTTTCCTTCCCCCGCTTGGCGATCAGGGAAGCACTTGGCAGGTTAGAGCCCCTGTCAGCCCCCACGACGCAGAGACCCTGCCGACCCAGATCTGATGTGTACCACAAGAGAGAAATCGACATTTGCTTTGTGAAGCCACTGAGGTTTGGGGGCTGGCTGTTCCTGCAGCAGAACCTGGCCCATCCTGCCTGACTCCAGGGTGGGTGCAGGTGACTCAGTATGAGAAGGAGTGGGTTTCAGGGGATGCATGAATGGGGATGAGTGGCGGGATGGATATGTCTCACTGAAAACCGCACATCCCACCCAAGGACATTCAAAAGCCACATTTTTAAAAACACCACACTGGCCCAATAACGCCCATCTGCCAGTGACTCAGATTGGGCCAAAGACCACAGCTGACTCTCCCTTCCGTGGGCTTAGGGCTGGAGGGCGTGGGCATCCGTAGGAACCCTGCCCACAGCATGCAGCCTTATTCTGGGATGCGCACACAGGTAGTGCCAGGGCCCTTCCCCAGTTTGCAGGTGTGATGGCAGAGGGACACATCGCCCTGTTTCCCGATGCCCAGGCCCATGCCCAGGGCCGGCTGGCTCTCGAGGAGTCCCCCAGGCACCGGAAGGCAAGCCTCTGGCTGATGGATTCTGTGCGGGGTCAGAGTGGGAGTCCTGGCCTCCCCCGAGACCTTGTGGGGAGCTTCCTCCCAGCCCCGGTCTCCTCGGCCTGTCTTCGGGGCTGCCCAGAAGCCTTCTCCCTGTGATTAATGAACATTTCCCCTCCCTCGGCCCCGCGCTGGGGGACGGATGGGATGTGGCTTTGGCTGTTGTGGGTAGTGCTGGGGTTTGGGGAGCCTCGGAGCGTGGGCTGCAGCTGTTTACTTGGCAGGGCTTCCCTTGCAGATGTGAGCTGTGGGGCGGGAGGGGAGTCTGAGGGGTGGGGTGGAGCCCCGCGAGGAGCCAGTGCCATTGCCCCTCCTCAGGAGGAGCCCCCAGTTGGGGACTCACACCCACGGCCTGTGTGCAGAACCCTTGCTCATAGAACCCGCCCTTGACGGTGGCCCGGCTGCCCCCAGCTGTCTCCAAGTGTTGGTCACGTTTCCTCCTGCCCCTGTACCCCCCGGGTGCTGGTCTCAAGGCCTCTCCTACTCAAGCCAGTTTGGTTTTGGTTTTGGGGTTGAAGCAACGTCGGGCTCAGGCCCAGGCTCCAATTATCCTGGGCAGTAGAATTTGGCGCTGGGAGAGGCCAGGCGTGGAAGAGTTCTTAGCTAATGGAAAGCTGGAACTGTGGGCCCCTCCCTGCGTGGCTCGTCCCAGGGGACAGGGCAGGCCCTGCCTCTTCCTAGAGTGCAGCCATTGGTTTCCAGGATGTGAGCTCAGCAGCTCTGGGTGGGGGTCCTCTTCCCACCCCATCTGACACACTTTCTGTCTCTCGCCCAGAGGGGCCTGCCAAGGTCTTTTTCAACCTAGAACACAAAGTTGTGAGGGATGTAAGCAGGGAGGCTTTGCAAGTTACTGGCCGAGTGCGGTGAGATTAGAAAGAAGAGAGCGCACTCCGTATCCTCCGTCAGTACCGAACAGTTCTGTGCTTGTTGACATGAATAATTCACCCATTTCTTCTTCCATCTTTCCAAGCTCCATCCATCCCTCCCTTAATTGAAATATCTTCCACTCAAGTCATCCATCTGCCCATGCACCCACTCACACACCCATCCTCCCCCATCCATCCCTCTATCTGTCCATTAATCCATCCATCCGTCCATCCATCACCACCATCGTCTAGGTGAGTGCTTGCTCTGGGCCAGGCCCTGTGTCGGTTGCTAGGATACAGAGATCCACAGTTCGCCATCCCTGCCATGAAACTGTTCCCAGTCTGGTGACCAGATATTCAAATAAACAGCAGCGTCTCCTCAGCAATATCACGTCGTAGAGTATGTGAAAGTTGTTACATGAATCCGGAGGATTAACTGACTCCAACTCAAATGACACCTCCTCTAGGACATGTTCTCTGATTCCACCGTGTGGCACGGGAATTTGACAGGCAGGGAAGGTGAAGGGCATTTCTGGTAGAGCCCGGCCAGGCCAGAGCTCTGCAAATACGGCGCATGTTCAAGGGAGCACGGCACTGGCTGCAGGTGCCAGGGAACCAGCCGGAAAGGCATGTCGGGCCAGGTTGTGGAGGGCCTTCAACGCCAGGTTAAGGCTCTTGGACTTTGCCCTTTGGTCTTCAAGGTGCCGGGGAGAAGCAGGAAGCAGAGGCGACGCCTGCTCAGATGTGTGTGTCAGGAAGATCGTGGAAGCAGGCATTTCTGGGTTTGGATCCAATTCTGCTACTTTCTAATTTTGTGGCTTTGGGCAAGAAAAGCGACCTCTCTGAGCCTGTTTCCTTTTCTCCACGATGGAGGGGACGCTCTCTGCCTTGCTGGGGTATTGTGAGCTATGATGGGGTCCTACCTGAGGACCCGCTGGCACAGTTCTTGACACAGAGTGGATGCCCAGTGGCCACCTTGTTCTGGGCTGTGCTGGGACCCAGCTGCAATTCGAGCTTCTGCTGCTGATTCCAACGCGCTGTGTGTGTTTGAGCCTATCCCTCCGTCTCCACGGGCTTCGGTTTCCTTGTCCACAAAATGGTCATAAGCGTAGCCCCTCGTAGGATGGCTGTGAGGGGGGGACAAGGGGATGAGAGTGCCTGGCAGGCCATCTGGGTGCAGGCACAGAGGTGGTGTCAGACTCAGGCAACCGGTGATGCCCCAGCTCGGGAAAGGCCCTGGGGACTGCATCAGTGACCCCAGGTACCCTGGCACAGGGCCACTCGAAACTCTTCCCGCCCATGAGTAGCTCCCTCCTCCCCGCCCTGTCCTGCCCTGCCCAGCTCCTCCAAGGAGATGGCTCCCTGGCTCTATGACGGCAGCTGCTAATCCCAGGGAGCAGCGGCGGCGGCGAGACCTGACACGTCTGTGGTGCTCGGCAGCCTGGCTTGCCCAACACTCTGGTTCTGTGCCAGCCCCGCCAGCTGCAGAGCTAGGGCTGCTGCCCCACCCCTGCCTGGCACCCATGCGACCATGGCTCCTGTCTGACCTTGGATCCCAACGGGCCAGGAAAGAAGTCAGAGAAGGATGCGTCCAAGAGAAGAGCCACACACATAAGGGCCCGGTCCGCCTGCCCTTCTGTGGATGGCCAGGAAGGCAGAGTGGGCAGATCTCGCACCCAGAGCCTCTCCTCTCACATGTCACTTAGCCTCTGTCAGAGCTGCAGTTGGCTCATCCGCAAAATGGGGATGATAACATCGACGTCACAGGTTCTCTCTGGGTGTCAAGGGGACAGAGGGAAGGGAAGGACCTTTGGAGAGTGTAACTCGCGTGCGTTTGGTGCCTAATGGCAGAGTCACTCAGTGCCTGGCCTTGTTCTCAGGACACTAATGTCCTTCAGCAGAAGCGAAGGGCAGTTGGGCTGAGGGCTTGCAGTGGGAAGGAGATGAAGCATTCTGAGGACCCAGGGACCAGGCGAGTAAACAGGACCCATGGGTGCCACCCTCCTCACCTGGCCTTGCTGTGCTGTGCACAGGCGCAGTGCACACATGCAAACACACGCACGACACAAACATACACACATGTACATGCATACACATGCCACTGCTCGCTCTCGGGCCTCGGCCTGTGACTCTCCTCCTTCCTTCTCTGCTCTGGCCGTAGGATCTAGAAGCCCCTTACTGGACTCTCAGCTCCTCACGTGGGGCAAGAAGAGGTTGAGCCCCACCCTCAGAGGCAGGAGCCCCCCATGCTGTGTCTGGTGCAGACGGGTGCTCTCTGGGATAGTTGCATCATCTGAAAGGAAGGTGGGTGTCCAGGGCCCGTGGATTCCAGTCTTTCCAGGAATCTTTGACAGCAGAGAAAGAAATGATCAACTTCACGAAATGACTGCAAAATCAAAATTAATTGATATTTAATTGAATATATGCGTAACGTAGCATCATGTCAACTCATTAAATTCAACTCACCTCCGCTCCTGTGAAGTGAGACGTGAGGATATTTGAGTGGGATGCGGATGCATTCTGATGCGTTTCTGTGCCGTGGTATGAAGTGCTAGAGTCAGAGGGTTGGGGCCTGCGCAGATGGACAGGCAGCTCCACTGGGTCAGTGCTGGGCTTGGGGTGTGGCCCACCATAGCCAGGCTGCTGCCTTCTGACTGTCCCGCCAATGCCCGCTGGGGACCCCCTGAGGAGTTTAGCATCTCCAGCACCCGCACATAGATAAGCTAACGTGGGGACAGTTCTCTGAGCTAGTATTTTAGAATCCTCCCAGATGATCATAAGTTCATGCAGTGGCTGAGTGTGTTCTGCAAGTTTTGGTCCATCTTCCTGGGGCTGGGGACACAAGGGGGACAAGGCGAGGCAGCCCGACGGGCCTACGGGCAGACACGGGTTACGAGACACAGGAGCACCAGATTTTGGGGGACTGTGCAGAAGACCGACAGCTGCCCTGCTGAAAAGTATTGCAACACGGCTGACTTCTGCGCGGCACCGGGCTACCTGCAAAGCATTTTTAGGCCCTTGATGTTGTTTTCTTTTTATCTCGGGAGGGCAGGATCAGTTTACATCCCTGGGCAATGGGGCCAGCGAGGCTCAGGAGGGTTGAATGAGTCACTCAGGTTCTCACTGTTGGGAAAGGACGGCCCTGGGACGGGAGCCAGCCCTCCCGACATCTGGGCTGGGCAGAGCTCCCCTGCCCCGCCCTCCTGCACGCCATGCTTGTGAAGTGCTTTGCCAAAAGCATGGATCATTCTGGTCCCCTGCATTTGCATATGGCCTCCACCTCCACTCAGTGAGCCTCCGTCACACAGCTGTCATGGGCGCGGCGTGCTGCACCGGAGAGGGTTAGCACTCGCAGGAGCCACGGCTCCCTCGCACGTCCCAGCTTGCGGTGCTGAGACCGGGCCCAGGGACAGGTCTGAGTGATGGGGATGCGTCCCTCTACTCTAGGCAGAGGCCATTTACCCTGAAGTTCACCAAGCATGAGCTCCAGGGCACCCACGTTCCCCCGCCCCTCCCTCCGGGGCGTCTTGGCTATTTTGCATTTATAATTCCTGTGTACAGTGGTGTGTGAGGTGCTGTGGCATTTTACATTTAAAATTTTGTATAACTGCTCACAGAAAGAGCCCCCTCTCACCGCACGAGTTTCAGGCCCACAAAACCCAGACGTGCCCCTGAGGCCGGGCAGTTAAGAGACGCGTGCTTCCTCCCTCCTGTTCTCCCCTATTCAGCAGTGGCCTTGGAGCTCAAAGCCACAGGGTGCAGGAAGGATGCTGGCCCATGCAGGCCTCTGTGTGACGAGGATAAAGCTATCGTGGACAGCTGCTGAATTTGGGGGTTTGTTTGTTACACAGCCTAACTGCAATGCCGACCCATACACAGAGGAGGACACTGAGGCTTTGTCCTAGGGGGCTGGTGCAGGTGCTCCCAGAGCTGTGGTAGAGGGGCAGGGGCTTGGAGTTCACTTCCCATGGAGACCAGGACCGTATGAACCCTGGTCCATGGACTCCAAATTCAGTGCTCTGAGCTTGGGAGCCTGGGGTTAAGGCCAGGTGTCCCCGAAGCTTCGCGGAGAATAACCACATCTCCCAGGGGATCTTGAGGGTGAGGGGTAGCTGTTCGGGGATGAGCTCACAGCCTGGATACACAAGGTGTGGGCAACTTTGGGGCTACTGAAGGTGATTGGTGTCCTCAGAGACATCTGAGTCCCTGCAGCCCAGCACTCCCAAGGTTGACCAAAGCAGTTTGTTTCTCCCAACACAAATGGGAGTTGGGAAACAGCCCGACAGCCCAGATTCCTGACACAGCTATTCCCTGACGCAGCTCTAGAACCCAGCTCAGGCCCCTCCTCGGAGAGGGGAGAGGCCACAGCTACGGAGATCCGACGGACCTGGCAGCATGGTGGCTGTGTCGTGGGTGCTGGCTCTGCCCACTCCAGGCTGCAGGGCAGCAGCTGCCCAAGTGCCCAAGTGCCAGGGAGGGCATTCGAGTCAGACCTGGAAGGGCAGTGGGATGTCTTGTTGTCTGTCATCTAAGGGCAGCGTCCTTCATCAGCTGTTCCTTACACATGCACAATGCTGCATTCCTTCTTAAACAGCTGATCGGAACAGCGGCATGGGAGGCTCTGTGCTGTGTGTACACATGCACTTTCCTCACTACATGTAAGCGCATATGCACACAGGTACAGCGTTTTGTCTAAAATGGAGATTATACCTACGTAGTATGGTGGGAGGATTAAATAAAAACAGTTACATACAATGCACTAGCAGTGTGCTTGGTCTAGCTGGTGAAGCCTTTGGCCAAGAGGGGTTCCAGATCCTTCTGACCTTGCTCCAGACCCCAGCTTTGCCTCTCAGTGCCCGTTCTGGGCTGTCTGCAGGTCCCCTAATTCTGTCTGTGCTGGTCCCCAGCTCACAGGGCCAAACTGGTCCGCTGTGCCTGAGCTGTGGTGGGGCTTGGTGTCTTGTGGGCTTGGGTGGCCTCAGGTGGCCTCTGAAGCTTCTAAGACCTGCTCAGAGCCCTGACTTTATCAGCTACTGCTGTGGTCCAAGCACACCTGCCCTCCTGGGTGTGCCCCGCCTTGGAGGTGTGGGCAGATTCCCAGGCATCTGTGGGCAAGACAGTTCCCCCCAGCTGGAGAAGGAGCAGTGCGTGCTGTTCGCAGCTCACCCTCTCCCTCAGCAGCTGGGGGGATGGGTCCCCGGGCCCAGGCAAGGGGGGAAGAGTGGGGCACCAGCCACATTGCCACTCCCTCCATGGCCATGTCTTTTCTCCAAGGACCATCTTCCCAGATTCCATTCTAGTTGGCTTAATAAACATGGGATTATCTGGGCCTACTGTGTGCCGGGCCCTGGGGGAGGGAGGTCTGGGCGCACCGGTGCACACAGATAACAGGCTTGCCTGGCAGGGTCTGCTGTTGCTTGTGCTGAGGGCTTCCACATTTACCCACATCTGATCCTGGGGGCATTGCTTCCTCCCTTGAAGACCTACCCAAGGCCAAGTTTACTAGGGCTGCCTATTGGTGTCTGCTCCAAAGCAGAGGATGGCCAACCTGGAGAATGCATTTTTTCTTTTGCAAAAGGAGCTAGACAGCACCACTTTCTCTGGGATGGGAGGGTGGGGGTGGGGAGGGTTGACCACGCAGGCATGTTTTTCCCTTTTGCAAACTTTGAGCCAAGCGGAGGAGGCAGCACAGAGAAGCCACTCTCTCTCCTGCCCTCCTTCCCACCGCCCTCTCCCTCCCTGCTGGGCTGGCTCAGCTGCAGCCCCAGCCTTGCAGCTACTGCTGGGGAAAACAGAAAACCACAGCTATGTGGCACCAAACAGGCCTGCATCATGTTTACGAAATGACAGAGTCCTGGGCCTGTCTCCAAAGAGGCTGGGGCTCCCTGCGGCAACTCAGACAGCTCTTCCCTATCCAAGGCTGTGCTCCGGGGGCTGCGAGGGCTTGAAGGTCCTTGGCAGTCATTGCTCCAAGTCTCTCCTGTCATAAGGAGGCCCAGAGATGGGGAGCGAGTTGGCGAGGTCACACGGAGCACTGAGATCTGGTTAGGACACGTGGGAAGGAGGCCAGGGCTGAGGTTCCCGGGTGAGAGGAGGGGGAAGGGGCTCACTTGCAAGTTCAGGCTCATGTTCTCATGGGGCTGCTCTCAGCTCCCACCTCCCCTTTTCAACCTGAGGTTGCGGTCACAGGAGGAACAAAAGAGGAGAAGGCAGTGGAGACCAGGCCCTCGCCGGCCCAGGAAGCCCCTTTTTCTCAGCCTCACACCTTGGGAAGTGCAAAGGGTTGAGAGCTGTGACCACCAGAGGGTCTGGAAGAGTGTGGCAGGGCTGGGTTCTGCAAGGGGCCACTCCGGGGACTTCTCTTCTCGCCTGCAGTCCCCTGAATACCTCTAGCCTCTCCCCATCTCATTCTCATCGGGTGACCTTGTCTCCTGTTTTTGTACAAAATCCAGATGCACTTCTCTTCTTTCTGCCTCCAAACTGCTGATCGCTGGTGCCCACCTTTTCCTTCGCTCTCAGCCTGGGAAAGGAGGAGCGACCGATACTCTCCTTTCCCTGTCTGTGCTGTCCCGGCGCCTCTGAGCCCCGGCTCCAGCAGTTAGTCTCTTCCATACCAGCCTCTCCCCGTCCCACACTGTGTACAAAGCTCTCTCGCTGTCGGTACTGCAAGAAATTTTGTGGCAAGCCATGCTTCCAAATCTCTGCAAATGTGGCCACTTGTGTCCACTCTGCTCAAATTGTTTGGAGGTGACCAGTGACCTATCCCATCTGGTCCCTATCCTGTATCTGACATTGTGCCCCTCCCCTCCCCCACCCCGCATTGTCATCCTTTCCCATTTCTTGAATTAATGGTCTGATTGCTCCTCCGCCTCTCTCGTTGCTGCCTCCTCTGTCTCCTGCCTAAAGCAGCTTTGCCCCCTGCTTTCTAGCCTTGGCCATTTTTTGCCTAAGACATAAACATGAAATAAGTAAAGCTTCATTTATTCCTATGGATACAGCTAGGTCGATATTGCCCAAGACCCGAGAGTCACACTCTCAGATCACACCTCCCTCCTCTGTTCCCGATCCACATGGACCGTTCCCTAATGGGAATCCCTTCCTGAATGTCTCCCAAGCTTCTAATTAGAATCATCATTTCCTACATCAAGTTCATCATCTTCCCCACTAGCCTCCTCCATTCTTTGGTTGCCAGAGTCAGAAATCTGGGTTTCATTCTTGCGGTGGGCTGAACAACGCCACCCACCCCGCAGGTATTGACGCCCTGATCCCTGAAACCTGGGAACGTCACCTTATGTAGCCACAGAGACTTTACAGGCAGGAGTAAGTTCAGGATTTTTGAGATGAGGAGGTTATCCGGGATTATTCAGGAAAGCGTGATGTGATCACGAAGGTTCTTCCAGGAGGGAAGCAGGAGGGTCAGAGTGAGGAGTGGATGCAGCAGTGGAAGCAAGAGGTGGGAGCGATGTGGCCACAAGCCAAGGAGTGCTGACGGACACCGGCAGCTGAAAGGAGCAAGGAGTGGATTATCCTCTGGAGCCTCCTGAGGCAGCCAGCCCTGCTGACAGCTTGATTGTAGCCTTGCAAGACTCATTTTGGACTTCTGACCTCCAAAACTGTAAGGGGGTAAATTTGCATGTTTTAAGCCACCATGTTTGTGCCAATCTTTTACAACAGCAATAGGAAGCGAACACAGTCTTGATGCTGTTTTTCCATCGCTAACTGCACTCGTCCGGTCCCCAATCCTATCAATTTTCCCTCCAAGATACCTTTTGGGTTCGCTTCTCCTTTCTATCCTCCAGCCCAAGCCATTGTCATTTCTCCCAAGAGCTCCAGCCGTGATCTTTTAACTGATCGCCCCATTTTTCCAAGCCATCCCTTCCATTTTGTCAAGAGTTAGGATCTGATCTGTGTTTCACGAAAATGATGGTCCCATCTCCCTTGACCTTGACTTACAGGCTAAAGAGCAGGGAGTTGAATTATTTAGACTCTGCGGAGCCGTGGACGGTGCTCCGTGATCCGTGGCCAGCCTCTCTCTCCTGCCTCACGCCCTACCCTTTAGTCACGTGGGGCAGCAGCAGGCATTTTGCCCGTGTGGTTTCCTCTCCCTGAAACAGTTCCCTGTGGCTTCCGCCAACTCTTCAAGAGTCTGAGCGTCCTCTGGGCCTCGACTTTCCCATCTGCACCATTTGGGGGCTTGTCCAGATAGCGCAAAGCTCTATGGAACTCTTCAGCCTGAATAACTGAACAAAGTAGATTTCATTGACCACCAGTGCCCAGAAGGTGCCTCAAGTGGCCTTTTAACCCACCCCTGTCTTGGGGACAAATGTGCCTCATGGGTTGTGTTTCCCAGCGTTGCCACCTTGGAGTTAGTGGGGTGTGCGTACGTGTGCTGCATACGTGAGTGTGCGCTTGCGTGTTTAAGGGGGAACAACAGAATTTTAAACAGTTTATTAAAGAGCCACTAAAGGCACTTTGGATATGAAATTTCTCCAAGAAAAAAAAAAAAACACCTCTATTTTGACGATTTAAGTGTTAATGATTCAAAACCATATGGATCACATTTCCCTCCCATCACATGGTTCTCAAAAAGTATCAGAGAGACTGCTTAGGGCAAAATGCATCTATGATTCTGCCAGTCCTGAAGCAGCGCACGGGCTGCTCAACAGACCTGAGCGAGAGCAGAGCCTGGTGGGCCGGGACGTGGCCGCTCCCCGGGCCCGCTCCACGGTCTCCGAGGACGGCCGTTCTTGGCATCTGGGGAGAGTTTTCAGTACACAACTTGGTGGGAAAGGAATGCTGCATCCCGGTGGGGTTTTTGCAAAACCTCCAGAACTAATTTTAAAATGACTTAGGTTTTGGCACACTGAAGAGGTGTTAACTCAAACCCGGGTGTATTTCAAGGGATATGTAATTAGAAAAATGCTCTCCTAGTTAGCTGGGAGACTGTGCCGAGCAGTCAGGATTCTCGTTGGAGAATCATTTGGAGAGATAAAAAACGTGCTGCCATCAGGGTCCATGTGCAGACACGCACATGGGCTTCCCACCTCCCTCCCCTCCCAGGCCCTGGCACCCACACCCAGGCACTGGGGCCATCAAGCCAAAGTGCAAAGAACACATACGGGGACCCAGGAGGCGGCTCCTGCCCGTAGGGACAAAGCCACAGCCGAGCCAGTGACCACAGTTCCCTCCATTAGCCAGGGTGGGCTGGAGGGGGTAGACCTGCCTGAGAGGAGTTGACCCTCCTTTCACCGTGGCCTTTGAGCACAGCGGACCCCATCTGTGACCACACCACTTCACGTGGTCTCCCCACTGGGCCTGAATCTTGACTCCGGCTTTGAGCACCTATGGGGAAGGGACTTGTCAGAATCCCACATGCACCATGCCAGGGGCAAACACAGGGCTTGACATGTGGTCAAGTACTCAACAAAAGAATCTCCAGCGCTGTTTCTACCACTCATCCATTTGATCCAGCCACTCGTTAACTCACCCATCCATTCACCTATCCGTCCACCTACCACAGTCATCTACCCACCTCCCATCCATCCATTCTTTCTTCTGTCCATCCATCTATCCACCCATCCATCCCTCCATCCACGCTTCTATTCACCCACCGCCCGTGCGTGCATGCACCCTTTCATCCACCGTCAGCTATCCATCCACTCCTCCGTCCACCCACCAGGTACTCATTCGACAGATAGGGTGCTTTTTCTGCAATCACATTGCATTTAATATAAAACGGTCTTGGAATATTTAAAACACATAGATTCTCCTAGCATATTATTGCAAACACCCAGGGACTACCCTCTGAGCTTTATCTTAGCCTAATATTATGCCATATGTACTTCAGATTTTTATTTTCTTTTTAAGAAATAAGATACCATAGATATGTTTGTGGCCCCTCTGTGGACTCCACAATTCTATCCTTCCTCCTCTCTCCGCCTGAGATGGTGTCTGTCAGCCTCATGCATGTTTTTATTTTTCTTAACCGTGTATTTTTGTGTTCATAAACAATATACAGTATGTATTTTCAGGTTTTAAAGTTTCGTGTAAATAGTATCCCGTGGTATATGTCACTTTATGACTTGAATTATTTTTTCCTGTTCTGTGATCTCATTGCACTTTGTATGTCTGTGTCTATTAACACAATTAGCTTGTCCTGTAGTCCTTTGTGTCTCCATTTGGGCTGCAAGCTCCCGGGGTGGGGCACATCTGTACATCAGCACTTACCCAGAGTGGGCATGGTCTTTGCTGGTTGACTGCGAGGACAATGGGCAAACCTTCACGGAGTGCCAATGCGGCGCCAAGCCCCATGCTCTGTGGTGGGCACCCACGTGAGCCTGAGACTCAGCCCTAGCTCCAGAGGGGTGGCAGAGGAAGAGACGATGGTGCAGACGCAGGGCCGGGCTGCGGCGGGAATGTGATCCATGGCGACGCAAAGCAGGGAGAAACCTGCTGTGGCGAGGGCAGAGGGGCAGGGAAGGCTCACCGGGGTTGAGAGGGGTTAGGCCTTGGAAGAAAGGGAGAAGTTTTCCAGCCAGGCAAAGATGGAGTCAGGCTCTCACGGAGGAAGAGGCGGCGCCGCTGAGACTTGGTGGCACGAAGCCGTGTGTTCCTGTCGCCTTGCCTACGAGCTGCCTCCGTCAGAATGATGTCTCGTGTTAAGGCCTTGAGTCTCCCTCCCAGGTAAACCTGTGTATCTCATTCACCCATTCAGTCCTTCATTCATTCTGTTGGTAAATCTTTGCTGAGCACCTAACGTGCCAGGCTCTGTGCTTGTGCTAGGACATGGCAGTGAATCGTAGGGGTAAGTTTCTTGCCCTCAGTATTGCAGGAAGCAAGACAGACAACAAATGCAGCAAACAGGAGAAACGGCAGAGGGTGAGATCTCCCTGCAGCGTGTTTACAGTCTGCTGCGGTAATTCCTGGGGTGGTGGGGATGGCCTCTCTGAGGAGGGGACACTTATCTGGAGTTCTGATTATGGGAAGACCAGGGGAAGAGCACACAGAAGGACGAGCCCTGGCGAGGGACGAGGGCTGGGATGAGAGCCGGGAGAGGGTGGGCAGAGCGGAGTCTCGCCGTGGGTTGCAGTGGCTCTGTAAGGCAGGAAAGGGGCGTATGCTTTATTCCGGTTGGATAAAGAGACTTTAGAGGGTTTTAAGCAGATGAGTGACGGGATCCAATTACTTTTGAAATTGAATAGAGGTAGGGAACCGTGAGAGGAAGTTGGAAAGGAAGTCAGGCATCTCTGGGGTAGTTCGGGTCCAGATGGTCGCACCTTGGTCCTGGTTGTGGGCAGCGGGGTTGGAGAGAAGTGGCTTTGGGGTGCGTCTCCAAGGCAGAGCTGATAGGCCTTGCTGAAAGGATGGATGTAGGAGGGGAGGGCAGGGCTGTGACCTTGAGCCCCTGGGTGGACGGTTGGGGTGGCATTGAGAAGCAGATTTAGAGGCTGGAGTGGGAAGGCAGAGTTCTGCTTTGGCTCCACTGATTTTGAAATGCCTTTGACACTGCCCAGTGGGGACGCCAATCAGGTGATTCATGCTGGGGGCCCAGGAGAGGTTGTGGCTGGAGCTGCATCATTTTGGGCATCTGTCCTCAGAGAGAGGATGATACCTGGTGACTGGCAGGTGCCTTGTCCTGCCCACCTGCCTCACAGCGTAGCCCACAGCCCCTCCCTCATGTCCACTGTGCATCTCCTGAGCGTTGGGCAGGAGAAGGATTAATGTGCCCATTTTATGGCTGGAAAAACAGAGGCCCAGGGAGAGCAGTGACTTGCCCACGACCACACAGGCAGAGCCAGGACCCTGCCCCTGCCCAGGCCTGGATTCTCTTTCCACCTGCAAGCCACCTGCATGGCGGGGTGGATGAGGGCAGCCTTAGCCTTCTCTGGATCTCTGTCTCTTCCTCTGTAAATTCCCTTGTTTGTTTTCATGATGCATCCCAGGTCAAAGGGGCTAAAAGATGCCAGAGCCAGGCCTCAAACCCAGGCCTTCCCTGCACGTACTCCGTGTATCCTGGGTGTCCTGGTGACCAGTGCTGGCCGAGGTTGATGGTCACGCGGTGGTGAGCACCCACAACTTGCTGCTATCCTCCCCTTTGTAAGCGAAGAGCAAGGGAAGGGTCTAAGCTGGGAGCCCAAGGGGAGGATTCTAGAAACCACAGCTCTCCGTGGTAAGTGCTTACAGCCCCTAGGCTTGGTGAAGGGCTGCAAAGTGCTGCCGTCCTGGAGAGTGTGAGCTCTGGGATGCCGTTTTACAAAGAGGACACAAGGCTCGTCTTGATGGAATCACCTGCTCAGGGTCACACGCTGAGGCACAGGGCTGGGATTCAGACCCAGGAGGTTGGAAAACAAAGACCACCCACCCCTCGGCCACTTCACTACATGGTGGTGTAAAATCAGTAAGTGGTTGTTCACCTGTTTATGTCAGGGATGGGGAAACTGAGGCCCTGTGTGTGAGCAGTTTCCAGCAGGAGCACCCAGAAGCGCAAAGTCCAAGTGGCCAAACCCCCAGGGTGTTCGGACGTTCTGGGGACAAGCTTTCCCAGGACAGGCCTTTGCCTGCCTGTTTGCGATAAGCCCTGGAGATGTAAACAGCGGTGTCCCGGGGAAACAGGAAGGGCAGACAGGGGCCCTGGCACACTGGCGGGGGCCAGATTAGCTCATGGCTGGGAAGGAGAAGCTCACATGTCTGGGCTGTGCTTCCCGCCCAGGGAAGCTGCTGGCAGGGAGTCGGACGGCCAGGGGCCTCTTCGGGGGTGAGCAGACCTGGCCTCCAGCCCCTCCCCCAGCTGTGCAACGGTGCGGCCAGGCATGGCCACACTGGCTTTGTCTCTAAAACCAGGGCTCGGTTAGAAGGAAATCTTCCATCCAAAGAGTAAATATCGAGTGACTACTGTGTGTCAGATCAGGGGCAGTTGCGGCCAGGAGCCCTCTCCCCCAGCCCATTGTTTAGTGAGGGTGCCATCCTCTCCTAGGGGTGGGGATACTTCACGTTAGGGGGGCAACTCCTTGGGGGCCAGCAAGGGAGTCCCGAGAACCCTACGATGTGAGTGGCAGAGGCAGCAGCCCGGGCAAAGGCTCGGAGCCTGGTGACATGTCGCGGTCGAGATGGAAAGGGACTTGACTGGCTTCGTTTTCTTCGTATGGAGGTAAAATTCACAGAACAGAAACCATTTTTGTTGTGGTGGCTGTCTGTCTCCGTGGATAGAGTGCAGTGGCGACGTCACAACTCACTGCAACCTCCAATTCCTGGGCTCAAGCGATCCTCCTGCCTCAGCCTCCCGAGTAGCTGGGACTATAGGCATGCGCCAACATGCCCGGCTAAATTTTTCTCTTTTTGGTAGAGAAGGGGTCTTGCTCTTGCTCAGGCTGGTTTTGAACTTCTGACCTCAAGTGATCTCGGCCTCCCAGAGTGCTAGGATTACAGGCGGGAGCCACCGCCCCCGGCCAACATAAACCGTTTTTAAGTGTATAATTCAGTGGCATTTCGTACATCTACAATGTTGTGCAACCACCACCCTGCCTAGTTTCACTGCCTGTTTTTCACCCAGACCTTGGTGGTTTCCTGCTCTAAATGCCATGACTCCGTGATTCTAACAGCAGAGGCTGGTTCACCCACATCATGATGACACACGCTTTGCTCATATGAGATGACACCATATTCAAAAAACCATTTGGAGGTAGTCATGACATGCCCATTTTACAGATGGGGATACTGAGGAAAACTGAAGAACTTTGTCTATAGTCATACTGCAGACACATCTGACGCTCATGTCTCAAGCCCTGTGGCTCCCAAATATAGGTCTTCAGACCAGCTGGGTTAAGAATTCAGATTCGGGGCTGGGGCATAGGCGTCTGTGTTTCTCGCACCCCCGCACCCCTGCACGACAGGGACATTCCTCACCCCAGTGCCTCAGGGAAGAGACAGCCGGGCCTTGTCTGCTCAGGCCCTGGGCATAGGGATCTGGGGCCACAGCAGCCCCAAGGTGAGACTTTTCAGCGGCAGCAGCTGGTGGGCCGGCAGCTTGAGGGTGGTGGGCCTGTGGGGGCTGCAGGGAGGGCAGGTGGGGCTGGGAATCTGGCCCAGCCAGCCCCAGGACAAAGGCCGCTTGCCAGCATCCCTGGGCGTTGGCCCCGCTGACAAATGGGCCACGGCTTCTCTCATTAATTTGCGGAGTGGCGTGTAATAATAAAATGCTCCTTAAAGCTGGGACGTGGCATGAGTGACTGCTTTTTCAGGTCCTAATAAGGATCATTAACTGCATATGAAAAGGTTTTATAAACATTTGTTAAACTCCCCGAGCTTACTGTGCCCGCGGCCCCCTGCTCCCTGGGATGTTGCAGTTAGCCGGAGCCAGCTGGAAGAGTCCGGACGCGGGACCCCGCTGCCCGCCTTCAGGGGCACCGCCACGCCTGGGCTTCTCCCCCTTGGATGGGATGTACCAGGGGGCTGGAGTCAAGGAGCCCTGACCCTGAGGGGGCCACAAATGTCCCCAGAACAGAGCGGTGGACAGAGCCACTCCACTGTTTCTAGATCTGCACCTTTGGGCAATTCCTTTAGCATCTGAGCGTCAGGGTCCCCACTTGTAAGGTGGATTTGGGGAAATAAAGCTTGTAGGTGTGGGCTCCTTGATCTCCTGTCCCCCTTCCCCCGTCCTTCTCCTCTCTCTGCGGGAGTCGGTGGTTCTCTCCTAGAAGCCCACGAGGAAGGCGGCGTGGGGGCTGCAGGACCCGGAGGAAAGGGCGGATGGAGGGCTGCCTTGGTGTGGGGAGGGCCCGTGTCAGTCTCCGGCTCTCTGCAATCATCAGCTTTAAGTTGCTTCCTGTTGTGCCCTCTGCCGCCGCCGTTTCCCAGTACTTCCCAAGGTTCAGGAAAATTCTCTTCTACATCCTTGTCCCCCGTCTGTGGCCTTTGGGGCAGGGGAAGAGGGTGTGGCTGACCAGGCTGGGCGGCAGGACGCAGCAGCTGTTGCTGCAGGGGTTTGGAGCCAGGTGACAAGGACTCGGGATTCAGCCAGGGCGATGGGACTTCTTTCACCTTGGGGCATCTGCGGCGAAGAGTTTAGGCAGGGGCTGGGGGGCCACCCTCTCTCCCACCTGCAGGGTGCTTGAGTCCTGGCGGGCCTTTCTCTGACTCTCCCTTGACTGGGGGAATCCTGTCCCTGCCCTGTTTCCCACAGAGGCCTGGGGACCCACAGCCCAGCTGGCTGGTCCCCAGGATCCTTCTCTTGCAGCTCCCACCCCTCTCTGGTCCATCACCTCCAGGAGCTTAGCCCCCGTGTCTCCCCATTCTTAGGAAAACTCAATTATGAGACCACAAACAACACAAGTGTGCAGCCCGACTGCTCCCGCCCCCAGCACGTCTCCCACGGAACCACCAGGGGGTAGGGCTGAGGGGAGGTAAGGGTGCTGAGATGGGTCCATGGGCTGGGGATGTTTGCAGAGGAAAACCATCATCCTCTTCTCAGGGTGGCCTGGAGAAGCTGTAGCTGGGGGCGGGGTGTGTGCACGTGTCTACACGTGTGCACACGCATGGTCAGTGAGTCCTGCAGTGGGGAATTGGTGAGTACGTTCAGAGGCAACGACCATGTTCCCAGGCACGTTCTCATCCCTTAGACGGCAGGACCTCTACACCGACCACTCCAAGAGGCACACGCTCTTTTCATTCCCCCTTTATACACGAGGACAGGGAGGCCTCAGAGGTCACTGTCTTGCCCAGCATCGCACAGTTGGACTTCTCTACTTAGCACCCCCGTGCTTTCCCATCGCCCACAGAGGAAAAGTTCCAACCCCTTTGCATGGCAGGGACGACCTCACCATGCTTTCTGGCCCACTGGCCCTGTTGTCCCCTCTGCCAAGAGCTCGTGCTCCTTCTCCATCTGGGAGCTCATAGACTCAGCCTGAGCCTTGGGTCAAATGTCCCCATGCCCAGGATCTCTGTCCAGACTCGGTTAGAGACCCTCCCTCCCCACTTGCACCTGGAAGCTGCCTCCACGCTTGCACTTGTCACGCTGCATGACCCGGTTGTGTTCCCGTGTGTGCCACTGGCTCCTGGCACTCAGAGGCGGGCCTCGTTCACTCTCGTTGCATCAGTGTCTGGCTCAGGCCCTGAAATATGGGAAGGAGTCAGTGAAATCAGACGGATGATAAATGGCCATTGGAGCTCAGTCACCCCGCGTCAGGGTCAAAGGTGCTCCGTGGGGATGGGTTTGCTGCAGTGACCAGACAGCTGGGCAGCAGAAGGACCTGGCTCCAGCAGGCTGTGGTTCTGGGCTGCCGTCGGGACCACAGGGATAGTTCCACTTGCTCTGTCTGCCCCGGGGTCCTGGAACGTGTATGTGGGACAAGCCCAAAGGTGATTCGAAGACCAGCCTGGCTGGGGGGCCATGACTCTTGTCTCACTCTGTCCCTCCCAATAAGCATTAAGAATTTGGGGGGAGACGATATGACATGGTCTCACAAACAGAGGGGCCATTATCATGGGACAGATGGGGAAACTGAGGCCCAGAGAGTGGAGGGCTGGCCAGGCTCATGGAGTGCATGGAGGCACATTGCTCCCTGGGACACTAAGCCTAGTCTTGTGGCGAGAAACGAAGTCCCAACAGTGAGTGTGTCCATGTCACGAAGGAAGTGGAGGGAGTGAGGTGGCATGACAGTCCTTCGTGCGGTCGGCTCGTGCTGCAAAGCCACGAGCTGCCACTCAGTCCTGCCGGTCTGTGCTTCCCTCTTTCAGCCAGCTCCTCACGCCCAACCTCCACTGTCTCTCACAGAGCCGGAAAGAAGGGTGGGACAGAGTTGCAAGATTCGCTTTTGAGATGAAAAGACAAAAACTGCCCGCCCTTTGCCTCTCCTTCCTCCTGGACAGGGAAGATTACGACCTGGGGACGTGTTCAGCTGTAGCCTTTCCTCTCAGCCCCATTGGCTGTTTGTCTAGCTCCTCCTGGGCATGCGAATTTACGGCTTGGCCTTTCTGGAAGTAGCTTCGGGGAGAAAGATGGTGGAATTTTATTCTTGCTAATTTAAAACAATAATAATGGTTCACGCCTTAGGAAGCATTCCATTCAATCAATATGATCTTTCGGAACAACTGGAACAGGACGCAGCCACACTTCCTCATTGGTTTTCTGCTGGCCTCGTGACAGTCATTCGATGGCTGGCAGCCGACCACGGGCCGGCCCTGTGCTGGGGGTTGTGCGTGGGAAAGGGAGGTGGCAAGGGTGGCCCCCAGACAGGGGTGTGATCCTTCTCCTGGGGACTAGGACAGATGTGTGAATTGCGGTGATGTGGCTGTTGTTCTGGGGACCGACAGGTCTCACCTGGTGACCAGACACCTGGTGGTGTCTTTCACTAACATCAGGAATCCCGAGGGAGATGAGTTCCGGGGAGCGGTTGGGGGTTCAGTCTGGGCGTGCTGGTCTGTGTTCAGCTTGTGAACCCGGGATGAATGCGATGGAACCGAGGCCAGGGTGGGCTGGGAGTGGGCGCAGGTGAACTGAGGCCTGGGTCGGTCAGGCGGGGGGCATTGGCTACTCAGAGAAGTCAGGGGCAGGAAATGTGAGGGCTCAACCCCAAATCAGGCTGCAGGGGCAGAGGAGAATGGGCTGTGGCAGGCACGATGGGGCAGTCCGAACTGCCGGGAGGTCTGTGTTGCGGGGCCAGGTTGGGCTCCAGGCTGAGTCTGCGCTGAGAGCTGGGTTTTACTGTGGCTCGTCTTGCACGTGGTGGGCAGACCAGGTGCCCACATGCCACTGGGACCACGGAGGGCTGCAGTGCAAGAGGGTCCCCCATGCATCCCGGGGGTCATCCCAGAAATGTCCGGGGGGCAGTAGGACAGTGCAATCTGCATGCTAGGAGGGAAGTCTGTGCCAGCGAGAAGGAGCTGTACATTGTCCTCGGGCTGCTCTGTGGCGGCTGCAGTAGGTAGTGAAGGGAAGGCTGGCTGGGGACCTGGAGCTGGAGGCCTCCGCGGCAGGAGGGCCGGATGTCCCCGTTAGCCAGCTGTGGCCTGCGTGAGCATGAATGGTGCCCCTTTCATTCCCAAAGACCTGGTTTGGACGAGGAATGATTTTGTTGATATCGTCATGCCGTCTAAAACAAGTCTGCTGCTCTCGGGGTCTGCTCACCTGCCTGCCAGCCAGGCTTTACCTCCTCCCAGCGCCAACATTTATTAGCCTGGTGACCTCTGCGTTTTTCTCAGCCTCATTTGGTCCTCAGTTTTTCAAAGTGGTCATCATAGGAATAACATGAGTGTCTATTCCCAGAGTCGTGGACGAGAGAGTGCTCTGTAAGCCCTCAGGGGGCCTACAGGAGACCCTGATCTCTCTCCCTCTGTGTCTCTGTCTGTCTACCTATCTGTCTGTCTGTCTGTCTCTCCTCCAGCAGTCAGGCCGCTGCACCTGGGAGGCAGGGAAAGCCGTGCCGACTGCTCTGGGACTGCGAGGACCGCGTCTTCCCTTTCTCCCTTCCACCGCCTTCTCTCTTTGTCCTGAACATTCCTGAAGGAACTCAGTGTGAGCAGCCCAGGCTGTGAGGACAGATGAAGGGGGCTCTGGGGAGGAAGGGGCAGTGACTACTCTGCACCCTGGGAAAACATTTTCTCCCTTAGGTCTAGAAGAAGCTCTAGAACCGGACCTGCCAAAAAAGCAACACAGCCTCCACGGACATTTGGAAGGAGGAAGGTGAGAACCCTGCTTCTCTGGGTGTTCAGAACACGTGGGGAGTGCTGCATTCTCTCAGAATGGTAATGAGAGTTGAATACATGCTGAACTTGGCGTATTGAGAAACAGGGATATCTGGCCTAGAGAAGTCCTAGAGATCAAGGATTCATCACTCTTAAAAGAAAGGATGGATTCCCCCTGCTGGAATGGATGCCCAATGAACCAGGTGAACCGAGGAGGTAGTGAGCTCCCTGTCCCTAGAAGCATGGGAGCAGAGATTGCCTTATTACTTGGTGGGTATGCTGTAGAGGTAACACTGTGTGCTGGGGTTGGATGGTTGACGTCCAAGGCCCCTCCCAGGCCTGGGATGCTAGGACTCTCCCAACACCAGCCTGTTTCCAGAAGGCCAGCTGCCTTCTGGGTGAGTCAAAAGCCTGCCCCGCTCTGGCCTCCTCCCTGGGTGGGGTTCCTCGGAAGCCGCCAAGGCCTCCCATTCCCGCACCCACGGCTCAGGGTCACCGCTTTCACGGCCTCTGGGGTTGCCTCTTGCAGCCACCACCCTTCTGGAGTGAGGAACTGAATAAATTGGTTAAACAAGGAAAAGGCACAAAATACACACACACACACACACACACACACACACACACACACATGCACACGCACAGAGGGAGACCTAGTCTGGAATGAGAAATGCTGTCTTGCTCTGGCCTTTTATCATAAGCCCACGGAGATGAATATTCTGACCTAATCATCAAAACAAGCTGTAATTGCAAACAGACTCTTCCAAGGCTGCGTGGCGTGGCCGGCCCAGGAGCAGCAGACGAGATACCTGCTGAGCGCAGCAGGCTCGGCCGCCAGCCCTCCTCCCTCTCCCGGAGGATCGATGCGGCCGTCCAGCCGCGGGCACCGTTTTGCTGGCCTGGCTGGATCGAGCCCTGCTCACGTTCTCCTTCCTCCAGGGACCCCAGGGCTCCCTTCGCAGGAGAACCGTCTTGGTGGAAACCAGCCCCGCATCCGCACCGAGAGAACCGTGATCAAATCCCGGCAGCATCCTCAAAGACCGCGAGGGGGAGGGAGGAGGTTCCTCTCCCACCCCACCCGAACTCCTCCTCCCCCTGGCTCCGGAAGATGCTCTCCTGGGTGTGACACGAAAGCTGGAAGGTCTTCCCGTTCCCTCCAGGCCCCCACCTCCTTTTGTGTGTTTTGTTTCAGACACACCCTCAGCTCAAATTTGCTTTGAAGGTCAGTAATTTCCACTCCTTCTTTTCAAAACAACTGCACAGTTCTTCTGGGACCCAAATGTTGGTTCTCTTTGCTGAGGAATGAGTCTCCCTCCACAACAAATACATTCCAGAAATATCCATCCAGCATCTCTAATGGGCAAGACATTCGGGAGGGGCCAACAATGAACCAAGCCTGGTCCTGGTCCCCGGGCCCCTCCCGCTAACGAGGGCCCAGCCAACGTGTGGCACACACCCAGTGCACAGGGTGGTCAGTTGTGCCTCCCCTGTGTCCTGACCCTTTGAGCCACAGGAGCCCTGCAGAAGGCGTGCTCCCATTGGCGGGTCAAGGTCATGCAGGAGTTTGAGCTAAGGACTGAAGGAAGAGGTAGGTTTTGATGGGCGGAGGTGGTACGGCAGGGTCTGCCAGGTAGGTGGAACCGCTTGGGCAGAGGAGGAGAGGCTGGATGAGTTGGCGGTGTTTGTGAGGATGGTCTGGTGGCCTGTTGTGGCTGGGTGGTGGGACTGTGGGTCCCCCGTGGTGGGGCTGTTGGGGGAGGTGAGACTGGACAGGTACGTAGATGGAGATTACGGTGTGGTGGCCTGGGAAGAGCTTGCCAGGCTGCTGGACTTCATCCCAAAAGGATGTGGGAGCCACTGGAGGGCTTGAGGCAGAGCTGAGATGGAGACGTGCTTCTGGTGGCAGGGTGGGGGGAGCTGGAGAGGGGGGAGAGTGAGGGAGGGGCTACTCGGGAAGGGGTCAGGGGTCCAGGTGAAAGGAAGTGCAGGTCTGACTCAGAGCAGAGGTTGTGGGAAGGAGAAGGAGGAGCAGCGACTGGGGACAGTTTCTTCTCAGAAAGGTCCTAACTGGGGCGGGGCCTTTGCTCTGGTGCCGGGTGGGGCTGTCAAAGGATTGCCAGGGTGGTGGCACTGGGTGCTGAGGAGGTCACTTTTGAGAGCAATGTCATGTTTGTGTATCTTTTTATTTTGAGATAATTTTAGCTTCACTGGAAGTTGCAAAGATAGCGCGGAGTGGGTGCCTCGCCCTGTTTCCCTTCCCGGTTCCAGCTTGCAGAATTGCAGGATGATGCTATCAGAAAAGACCAATGCCTTTTGACCTCAAACCCCCTGGCCCTTGCCTGGAGAGCTCGAGCATCTTCTCGAGACTTATGTGATATGAGCTGAGGCTCCTCCGACAGGTCAGCTTTCAGGAGCACTGGCCCGTTCCAACACCGTGGTCCTTTCCTGGAGACGGAGGGTCTAAGCAAGCCCCCCAGGGCAGGGAGGCCTCAGCAGCGCCAGCCCCACAGGCAGGGAGGTTTGGCTCAGAATCTGCAGGGCTGGGGTGAGCCATATTGACTCAAGTTGAACAATCGGGATCCTGCCTCAGTTTCTCTTCTTATCATTCTAGGTCCTGGCTGAACCTGGAACCTGTCTCTGAACCCCAACTTGCCTGGCTGAGCTGTGCCACCCTTGCCTATCTTACACCAGACACACTCTGGAGGGAGGGACCTGCCCCCCAGCTCCCACTCCAGATCCCAGACTGGCTCCAGAGGCTGCTTAGAGTGCAGCAGCTTTGCCCACAGGGCCTAGTCACCAGGGGCCACCTCACTGTCTTAGAAATGGGAAGTGACCTCAACCAAGGCCAAGACGGTGCATCCTTCTGAACTCTACACGCAGCCTTGCCTGCCCCGCTCCGCCACTCCCAGAGGACTAGCCTGAGAGAAGACGGCCCCTCTAGCACATGGCCCGCTGCCGTCTTTGAGCTCTGTCTGTACCAAGGAAGCCAGGGGAAAGGCCTGGGCTGGGAGGCAGGTCATCTGTTGTTTGGCTCACCTCTGACTTGCCATGTGACTCCAGAAAAGCCACTAAACCCTCTACTGGGGGCAATTTCACCCCGGGTAGCCCGGATCTACCAGAAGAAATGATCGACATGGGCAAGTTTTAGGAAGTCGAGTGCTACAAAAATTAGAGAACTGTGGTCTAGACATTCGATCAGTTGCTAATTCCCTCTCACAGTTTGAGTTCGACTGATCACTTTCCTTACTCATGAAGGATAATTAATCATGAAGCCACTTGTGGAGTTTCTACCGTGTTCCAAGTGCATTGCAAATGTCACCCTATAGTGAGGGAATTTACAAGGGAAGGGACCGAGGCTCAGCGAGGTGGAGGAGACTCTTTATTCCACAAACATTTATAAAGCCCCCGCCACGGGCATTTTGTTAGACTGGACACTAGGGCTTCGGCCCAAGCCCGTCCTCACCTACCCAGCGTCAGGAGCGTAGCGTGACGCCAGCGAAGCACCTACTCTGGACTGTCGCATCCCAAATAAAGTTCTTCTCCCTGCATTGCTTGCTTGTTGTTGGAGACAAGTTTTTCTGGAGGCAAGACCAGGGCCTAGAAGGGCCGCTTCCTGATCTCTCTCCGGAGACGTGATGGAGCCCAGGCTGTGTGATGTCCGGTGGGAACACGCAGCACTGGCCTGGGTGGGTCCTGGCTCTCCAGGCTCCGGTGCGGTCTCTCCCTTGGATCCTCTGCTGCTCGGCCGGGCCCCAGTCCTCCTCCACACACCCCTACTATCCTCTCCCCAAATCTTCTCTCCTGTGCCATCGACTCCCTGCAAACCTGTGGCCACTGTGGGGCTCTCTCTGCCCAGCCGGAGGGAAGGGCTCGAGCCTCCCGCTTGATGGGGTGCAGGGCCTGGTCTTGCTCCTCACCTCCTCTCTGCCTGAACTCTTACTGGGGTTCAGGAATCCATCCTTTGCCTGACTGGTGCGCACACTCCCCTTCAGGAAGTTTCCAAGCTGCTTGGATGGAAAAGAGGAATGAGACACCCCTGTGAGAGGAAAGAAACTTTTAGGGCTTAGCGAGTTTGAGCAGGGGCTTAGGTCCTGGCTATATTTTACTGATGTCTGTCTATCTAAAATGGAATTTTGCTAGTAGGAGAAGCATTTCATGAACCAAGGCGCACAGCAGAGGTTTGCTAGTGGGGTCACGGGAAGACAGACGCAGTGTGACGTGCGGGGGGGCTGGGAGAAGAGGTCAGGGTCTTAAACAACTGCAGAAGTGAAGGCCCCTGTGAGAGCATGTGACACTCCTTTATGGGGGACCTCTGGGGGTGCCCGGCTGGGATCCCACTGCTGAGGGTCTATAATTCCTTGATAGACCTAAGAGGAGAAAAATTAAGAGTACCCTGGTGTGTTTCTTCATGTCCCCTTCTCACTCGCCCCCCTCACTGTCCTTGAACAGAAGCCCTGGGACCTTCTTTTTTAAAGGGAAACTGAGGGAGGCACGAAAAGCAAAGTATCGCTGTCCCGACAGCCTGGGAATTCTTGCATCCTGGCCCCGGTTGATTTGTTCGCTTGTTCATCTATTCACTGGCTCACTCGACCGTCCCCCTGGTATGTACTGAGTGCCCCCTGCCAGCCAGCAGCAGCACCCAGAGTCACCGCGGGGGCCAGGCCAGCAGCCTCCACTCACCGAGAGCTGCAAGGCCACCGTCCAGTTGCTGGTTATATAGTCTATCGGGGACCGGCCTCCCGGGGCCCCTCCCCGAGGCCCTGCGGGAGCCCCCCTCATCTCCCAAGCGTGAAGCTCAGCGCGCCCCCTTCAGGTGCCTACGGCTCTGCTTCCCCTGCCTCCACCGCCTTGGCCGGCCCCTGACCCTGCAGGGCTTCCGCTCAGGGCCCCATCCTCCTCCCCTGAGCCTTGGCAGTGCCAGCAGCCAGACCAGTTGCCCGGGTTGGGGTGGCATTCCTCGTGGCACCGCAGGGGACCCCACCTGCTGTTGCTTCCACTAGCTCCCGCGAGGGCCCCATGGCGTCCCGGTGTCCTGGGTGGATCACCCAGCCCTCCCCGGGCACCTCTGCCTCCCACCGATGCTCATGAACGCCCGCCGTGCTCTATGCACTGCACTCAGCGTTGGCTGCGTAGGGGACTCCGACTTCCTCTACGACACCTCAGTGTGTCTCCCTCACCACTGGTTCCTGTGTTATTAACACCTGGGACTCAGACCCACAACAAAGGTTTGCTGACAAGGGAACGAGGACATTTGGGGAAAGCTCCCCTGAGGAATCCACGTCTGAGCGGGGTCTTAAAGAGGAATAGGAGTTTTCTAGGCAAATGAAGGGCTGGGAAAGACCATTCTGGTAACAGAAACCGTGTGAGCAGAGGCTTGGGGGTGAAGGAAGGGACGTGGGTGCGGGGGAACTACTGAGAGGTTCCCTGTGACAACAGGTGAGCAGGGCGTGTCCTGGGAGACCAACAGTTAACGGAGGCAGGTTGGAGACCCTGCAGAGCCTTGAAGGCCGCACTAGGGGATTTGGACTTCAACTTGATAAGCGTTTTAGGGAATTTTCCAGAAAGGGAAGAGCGCCATTTTATCTATTTTTTAGGCCAGTTACTATGCGGGTGGGTAGAACACAGACTTAAACTCAAGTGGAGAATGACAGGGATAGGGAACTATTTAGATATTTAGAAGGGTGTCATAGTCTTTTTTTAGGACACATATTTAATAAAGCCCCAAATAGTGATAAAAGACAAGCAAACCTAAAAACACACCAGGATGGGGAGAACAATGGGTCTTCAAATGCTTCTGCAATTTACCTAGAATCAAAGAGGCCATCTTCCCAGAAGGACTCCCCCGCGATCCTGGTGGCAATACCTGTGTGTATTCAACTCTCCTCTTCTTTTTTGCTATCTCAAAATAATTTGATTTCTCATGGTTGGTCCATGCAGCCATCAGAATTATTCAGAGACAAAGTGTTAGTCTTGTAGCCTTGTTTATCAGATGGCACATCAGCTTTCCCAGGCAAACGAGACACCTGATTTTTGTAAAGCAAAGCTGTATGCAATATTTGCCATACAATTATGTGCACGCGTTTAGCATACCTGCCAGAAAAAAAAAGAAAGAAAGACCTCTGGGGCTGCAAAGCTTGCCAGCATATTTATGCATGTGAGAGGTGTCGTGCTTTTCCCAGAGTCCTAGCTGTTTTGAAGGCAGTGGATGCTAGAAGTGAAGTCTCTATGGTCTGTATTTATTGTTGGCATCTGATGTGAGACATTATCAATCAACTTAAAGGACACTGCGAACACACACACACACACACACACACCCCACTGCCTGGAATTAAACCTCAGGCTGATGATTCAACCTCTGGGATGTTATTGCTGAAAGGATTTTGAAATCATCTAGGCCAATCCCTCATGTTAAAGGTAAAGTAACTCACTGTAGCCCAGAGAGGAGAAAGGACTCCCCTACAGTGCTCAGCAAAGGAAAGGCTGTCAGGAGAGACTTGAACCCACACTGGCTAAATCCCATTCCAACAGGCACACAGCCAGGAAAATTCCTGTATAGGAAATGCTCCTACCAGGCCGTGCTCCGAAGGAGGGCTGTGTTGTCTCCTGCAGGGTCCTGATCTTGGCTGAGAATGTCTACATTAGACAAC
>NW_012154174.1:2768913-2791295 GCF_000956105.1 Propithecus coquereli
GGAGTCTGGGGCTCCTGAATTCCGTTCTCATTTAACCCCTAAACGCATCCCCTCCTCCTTCTCCTCTTTCCTTCTCGGGTAGACGTGGAGAAGAATTATCATTCTCTGTTGGTGTTTAACCAACGAGACTTCCCTGAACACCTGCCGCGCCGAGCTTGCCTGCAGTGGACTGCAGAGGAATGCCAAAGAGAACAGCGTGGGCTTGGCACGTGGCGGGCATTTGCTGACAAACGTCGTCGTTTCCTGGAAATCGGGTACTGTCTCTCATCATCCATTTGTCTATCCATTGATTCTTTTACTAAACTTCCTGCGTGTCAGTAAGCAGCTGTGACATCTCTTATGCTGAATGCAATGTTTCATTTGCTTATGTCTTAAGGCCATGCTTTAGCCTCTTTATGTGCATTACTTAATTAGTTTTAGATTTTTATATAAGCATCTATTAAACTCTCATGGTATGGCAGACAAATGATCCCATAGATGCCTTTTCCTATGTACATAATATTATTTTGCTCCCACTACAGCCCTGGGAGATGGTTATTATCGCTATTGCCATTTTTGGATGAGATACTTGCTTGCATTTTGCTCCAGGTTACACAGGCAAGAAATGGCAGAGATGGGATCCGTTGCCAAAGACACTGTGTTGAGTGGTCAGACGAGGTGTCCTGGAGGGGCTGTGTGGGGGAGGACCATGCGTCCAGTTGCACAATTTACTGTGTTTGTGGAGCCATCTGGGGAAGATTTTCTGGAAGGCAGATGGCCCTGTGGGATGAGCAGGGGAGGCCTGGGGTTGGAGAGGGGGCAGCCCTCAGATGTTTGGGACGCCAGCAGGGGTGGTTCTCAATGAGGGCAGCTTTGCTTATCAGGGGACATTTGACAATTTCTCAAGACATTTTTGATTGTCATGACGGGTGGATGCTACTGGCATCTGGTGGGTAGAGGCCAGGGATGCTGCTAAGCATCCTACCTACACAGGACGGCCTCCACAACAAAGAGCTATCTAGCCCAAATGTCAGTAGTGCCCCAACTGAGAAATCCTGCCCCAGAGTGAACAGAGAGGAGTCCCCAAAGTGGAGCTTTTTAAACACTAACATTTAGGGGTGAGGGCAGGCAGCTTAAGTGTCTCCTCATCTCAGGGATCTCCTCTGACACCTGGAGGCTTCAGTCGCACCCCTGGCTGTGATAATTACAGACAGCAACACTCTGCTGTGCTTTCATCGTTTGTGTACAAGGAGTGCAGAGAGCTTTCTCTTTAACTAGAGTGAAAGATTCGTGAAGTCAGGAGTACGTCTTGGTTTGCTTGTGGGTTTGTGTGTCTATCTACTCAGTACTGACTCAGTGCCAGCCTTGGCGTCACACAGAGAGCTGGGCCATCCAGACACTTCCGCCACCACCAGCCTGGTGCTGTCCTCGCACCTCTCGTCCCCTAGCCCTCCTATCCCCCTGGGGCTGCACGGGCATGTCCGGATTCCAGCGACCTTTGGTGCCTTTTCTCTGTCCACACCCCAATTTATTGCCGATCTCGTAAAAAGCAAAACTTGGGAGAGAGAAGATGGAGTTTGCTTCTCGCAGCAGAGTTTGATTTAGGGCCAAGAAGGTGGCAATTGCTGCAAAGCAGAGATCGGCTATTTCGAGAGTGCTGTGAATGATTTTTTTCCATCTCCAAATGACCTTACATATATTCTGTCTCCCGCCTGCCCTGTGTTGGGATTGATGGGGGGTGCCGAGACTGGGCTCCGATGGGCTCCTGCTGCTGCTCTTAATAAATCTGTCTGTTGGGCAGAAGGAGCACGATTACCTTGACAGATGGATGGCTGGATGGACCGGCAGTTTAGCGCACGGGGTCAGGCTGGATTTCCGGTTCCCCAGCAGCCTCTGTGGTCACCAGTGCATGCTAGCCTGGTCAGATGGGGCTGCCCACTGTCACCAAAGGCTTTGCCTGCTGCAGGAGGTGATCTGGGCACATTTGTCTCTGAGCACATCCCAGGGCTTCCTCCTTCACTCTCCCTGGCTCTCTGCATTCTTTGCCCCCACCGATGTCAACTGGCCAGCTCTCCCCACACGCCATCGCTGTCTCTGCCCCAGGACACCAGACGATGCCCCCGCTGGGGTTGTCCAAACACCCTGGATTGGTAGTCCAAGGACTTGGGGGTGGATCTCTACCACTACTTGCAAAGTAGAACACCCTGAGCAGATTTCTTCCTCTCTCTGAGCCTTAACTTTCTAATCTATAAAATGGGGTAACACTAGTATAACCCACCTTCTAGGATTATTAAGAAGTCTCTTATCTTTCTGCCTGGGTTACTGGGCTACAGCTCTGCCTGCAATCCAAAGGGTTGAGTAGGGAGTTGGAAGGCACAGAGGAGGGTGTTTTGACAAGGGGGACATTTTGATTTGACTGTATCCAAGTCCCCAGGTCACGGTGAAAATCATTGATATTTTATTTCCAGGTGGTGTATCTGACAGATGTCCCTGTGCCCCTCCTTGGTACCTGACGCATGCCCATCCCCGACCCCTCCCTCCTTTTCTTATCTGTCTCTCATTTTATTCTCATACCCTTGTGGGTCCCCACGCCAAGAGCGAGGCCCAGTGACTGGCTGCTGCGGTAGGGATGATGGGCGGTTGTTTTCATGCCTGACTTGGTGGCTATAAAAAAAAGCTGAAAATGGAATGTTTGGTTTTCAGGCTGAGTCAAAATGTCTCCATATCCACATGTCTATGTCGAAACATGGGATCAACTAGTCACAATGTTGGGGACCTACAGGGCACTCAGGGTGAAGGCACTGCGATGGAGGTCTGGCTCTGTCTGCATGTTCTGGAAACCGATTCTATGGGAGCTCAGCAGGACTCGGACCTCTGGAGGCTGGCTCCCACTGGACAGCCATGGATGAGGAAGGCCATCGGGCGGGGACCACAGCCCTGCTTCTCCTTCCAAGCGAGCATGCTGCCCTTCGGTGCCTCGGATCAAATGGAAGCTCAGATTCCAGGGAGCACAGGGACTTTTCAAAGGATGCATCCCTAAAGCAAATGGGCTGGAATTGCCTAGAGGCGGGCTGGCCCGCCTCCCTCTTACTGCTGAGCAGAGGCCCAGGAGAGAGGCTCCGCGACCTTCTTTAGATACACAGAGGCAGCGAAGGGACCCCTGTCCACTTACTCGTGCCCGCTGCTCTCACTGCAGAGACCCCCACCTCACCAAGGGTGGGGGGAATTTGCTCTCTTATCAAACTCGAAATATGTCAATGTTCACGTTTAAAAAACGATCTTGATGCTGTGTGGACAGGGAAAAACAGGGTGTGGAGTATAAATAGGAAAGGAGAAGGAAATAGCATTTATGGTGCGCCTGCTGCATGCCTGATACTACCTGGAGCATTTTCCATAATTGGAAATGGTCCCAACAACAAACACTTGAGGCATCTGCCCTTGCTCCTACTTACCGGTAAAAAATCCCAAAACCTACGAAAAGTAAGTCACTGCCCAGAGTTAAGCAAGAAGAATGAAGCCGGATCTGTTGTTTTCTTTAGCTGAGCTTAAGATCTCTGTCAGCTGGGAGCGCAGGTGCTTAGGAAGGGAGAGTAAACAGGAAACGCATCTTCCCAGCCCCTCCCCGGTCATTCATTCATTCCTTGTGCAGGGACGTATGGAGCGGGTACTCCACGCCAGGCACCGTTCTAGGCACGGGATAGAGCAATGAACAAAACAGACTAAACTCCTTCTCCTCATGGAGAACAAATGAAATAATAGGTTGACCTATAGGAGCTTGCTAATATTCCACCATTTTGACCTACAAAAATGGCCATTCCATACAATTCAAACTGATCACATCAAACCCACAGAGCGTGAATAAATGCTATGGAGGACAGTGAAGCTGGGGGAGGGGGAGTCAGGGAGTCTGGGGAGAAGAGGTCGTTCTAGCACGCTCACCTGGCCAAGTAACACCCCTTGTCACCATCGAAAACTCCCTATTGTGAGGAGGGAGCCCCAGGTCCTTCCCGGGTCCTCAAGGCCTTAGTGGTGGGGCCATCCACCTCTGTCCCTCTGTCAGAGCCCGGGCTCCCGACACAAGCCTGCTCTGTCTGCGGCAGCAGCCACTGCTGGAGTGGCCCTTGTGCCTTTGTCTGCCGGCCCTTCGGGCCAGCCGGGCTGTCAGCGGCTCAGAACCTTGCCCGCCCTCCCTCTCCCAAACAGTTTTAATTGCTCCCTCCTCTGCCCTCACACGCCACTTTATTACGGCACTTAGAACTGCTCTTCTCTTTAGGAGACGCCGTGATTTATTCTTGTGCCTTATTAATGGGTGTATTCCCAGCGCTGGTGCAGTGCCTGGCACGCAGCGAGGCTCAGGGCAGATTTGATGAGTGCATGCAGGAAGGAAGAGATGCGGAATGGGAGGCCCAGGGAATGGAGGATCAGGAAAGGTGGGGACTTTATGGAGAGGGTCATCCTAGCCAACCTTGAGGAAGGGGGGATCACCCAAGGCAGAGAGGAGGGAGGCCCATGCCAGGCCTGCCCACACTGTCCCCACCTGCCCACACCTGCCCATGTCTAGGTCCATATCCAGCGTGTTTACACCTGCCCACACCTGCTCATGTCTGTCCATGGCCAGCCTACCCATACTTGCCCACACCTGCCATCACCTGCCCATGTCTGTCCATACCCAGCCTGTCTACACCTGCCCATACCTGCTCATGCCTGCCCACACCTGCCCTGTCTGCCCACACCTGCCCACTTTTGCCCAGGCCTGCCCACACCTGTCCACACCTGCTCCCGTCTGTCTATGCCCGGCCTGCCCAGCCTACCCACGTCTGCCCAGGTCTGCCTATGCTGGACTTGCTTTTCCTACTGCCTCGAAGGCTCTTGTGCTCAAGCCCGCCGCTACCTCTTCCCAGTGCTACCATAAGCATCCTTTGTGGGCGGGCCTCTCCCGGTTCCCTGGGTTGGGAGCTTGCCCTGGAACAAGCACCCATAGCGCAGCTCTTGTCCCTGGAGCCCTCCTGGCAGCTTCGGTGTCCACTGGCCAGTAGGGTGCAGAGGCTGAGCTGCCGAGTTCAGCATCACGCTGCCTATATTTGAAACTTGGCTGTGATCTTGGGCAAGCTGCTTGTCTTTGCTGTCACGCCTCAGTCATCTCCTCTGTGAAATGGGGATACTCACTGTCCTGACCCCACGGAGCACTGGGAGACTTGCAGGAACCAACGCGCGTTGCACGCTGGCCCAGAGCCGGGTGCAGTCAGGTGCTGATTCTCAGTTGTCCCCTCCCCTCGGGGGTGGACCCAGAAGGCGGGGCTGCTCCGGGCCCTGTTCTCCTCCTGGCACACGGAGGAGGCCCAGCAGTGGCTATTGGCTGAGCAGAGAGGACCCCAGTGTGACAGGGCCACAGGGGACAATCGGGATCGTCGGAAGCTTGAGTGTCAGGGAGAGGCTGAGCCCTCGTTTTCCGTGAAGCCCAATCTCTACCCCACACACGTTGGCGAGTGACTCTCCGCCCAGCAGGGAGCAAGGTTGCCGGAGAAACCAGAGATGCCCAGAGCCCACGTTTGGCCTCTTGCCGAAATGCTTTTCTCCGCAAGATTATATATTCTGGGCCACATCCCTCCCATCGACACTTCCTCCCTTACTTCACTCCTTTTCTTACTCCTCCGTCATAAAAGTCTCCAGAAACAGGTTTTGTTCAAAGTGAATGAGGCAATAAATTCTCTGTTTCTGACAGTCTGACAAGAGAGAAGTTCCGTAACGGGAGCGGCAACCCGTTCTCCTGCCCTGTGCAGCTCTGGCGGATGTGAAGGTCTGTCCGAGGAAGTGGGGCCGGGCTAGGGGGAGCAGGAGAAAGAGGCTCCAGGAGGCCCCTGGGCCCACCTTGGGAGCCCTATTTCAGGGGGCAGCTATTAAGCCTGGCCGGTGGGGGGCAAGTCTTATTTGGCTACTTGGCTAACTGACAAACTGAGTTGGACAAGCCTCATTCATTCATTTATCCAATCCACCAATCCATTCAGCAGGCACCTAGCACTGACGGGAGATACCTAATTCACCTCAAGTGTCATTTTCTCTAAAAAGCCTTCCTACGAAGGACCAAAAATATTTGCAATTTGAGTATAGCAAAAGATTAATTTCCCTGGTAAACAAAGAGCACCTACAAATCATTAAGAAAAAATAAGCAACCTAGTAGGAATCTGGAAAACGATTTGAACAAACAGCTCGCAAAGAGGGAATGCAAATGGCTCTGAGACCGGTCACTCGTGATGGGAGAGGTGCCCATGGGTATCACAGGAGATGCCACCCCCACCCCACACCCAGGTTGCTTGACATTGTGTCGGGGAGCGTGTGGGACGGCTGGAGGGTGGGCAGAGTGGGCAGTGGTACAAATACTATGGAGACCGATTTGGTACCTCTGGAGGGTGATCTGGGAATATCTCAGCACCACGTGTGCACCCGGCCTCCACCCAGCAAATCTGCCTCTAGAAATTTATCTCACCTCTACATGTACGAGATTACTCACCAAAGCATTTTCTGTATCACTAAACATTGGAAATGGCTTAAATATCAGTAGGGGATGGGCTAAATAATTTATGATGGATTTGTACAATTGAAGGCTACGCAGTCATTAAACAGGAAAGGTGATGGGAAGTAGCTTTATGCACAAGGCACATTTTTAAGTGAAAAGGGCAAGTCCTGCAATGGAATGGAATGCAAATGATGCTACTATTTGTAGAACAGTGAACCAAGTGAATGCACACACACGCATATATTCATACACACACACATCCATGAGTTTGCTTCTGTTTCCCTCTGGAAGGACAAAGACCTGGGAACAATGGCTGCTTCTGGGCAGTGAAGCCAAGACTTGGGAGGCTGAGAGGCCTGGGTAGGAAGGGACACTTTTCGCTGCAGACCTCTTTGTGCCTTTTGGATTTTGAATCTTGAGGTCGTACTACCTATTCAAAAAAATAAATATCATTAACATTTTAAAAACGAGGGAATCAAGGGGGGAGCCTTCCTTGGCTCTCTTTGCCGAGGCCAGGAGCTGCGAGGGAGCAGATGAGGAACGGAGGACCGGCCTGCCGGGCAGGGGCAAGCCATCTGGGGACCCCCCGAGTGGGGGTAGTCAGAGCACAGCTTTGGGGAGCCTTGGTAAAAATGTGGCTGGTGAATGAAGACAGACTTGTGATCACGTTGAAGAGTTTGGATGTTTTTGCCATGAGGGGCCATCGGGGTTTTAGGCAGGGACTGGCTGAACACGGTCAGGTCGTATTTCAGGAAGAAACCCTGGAGGCAGCGTGAGGGGGGGTCTGGGGAGACCGAATGTGCCTGATTCTCTACCCTGCCTTTCCTGACATGCGCTCATTTCCTCTTCAGTAATTCCTGTACGTAAGTGGAATGAACTTTATTACACATGGGGAAACTGAGGCTCAGGAAAGTTAAGTAACTAGTCTAAGCTCTCGCAGCTTTGGGATCAGGATTTAAACTCAGGTCCGTGTGTCTCCAGACCCTAAGCTCTGAATGTAGCCCTGTGATGTGTGGCCTGTTAGTCACATGGCTTTGCGTGCTCCGTGTGTTCCCATGGGGCTGTGAGAATCGCAATTCAGGGCCAAGCACTGTGTCTCTAACTTCCAGTGTATGGCCAATTAGGTCAGCGGGTACCACTGCAAGATCTTATCAGCAGCCTCCCCCAGCTCACTGTAGACTCTGCCTGCCGCCTCGCCAGGCAAGCCAGGGTCGCAGTCTACAAAAGTCCCCGACCTTATGCATCGGAACGGAAGCAGCACACTTCTTTATGACCCATTTTCCTCTTTTGAGGATACAGCAAAGGTCACGGGCAGACTTCTTACAGGCTGTAACGGGCAGGGTTAGAAGGAGGTTTCCTCTTGCTGGGGTCTGTGGGAGACACATTTGGCTCCAATTATGTCGAGCCTTCCGCATTTTCTGGGCGTTTGGTTTGCATTTTCCTATCATTTCTTCGCCTGCATTTTTCTATGACTCATAACTGTGAAAACTGAGACTCAAACAGGTGACAATTCACCCAAGGCCACCTGGTTTGTCCATGGTAGAATTAGGTTAGAATTAGGTCTTAGACTCTTGTCTAGGACTCTAGATCTTTCTACCATGCTTTCTAGCATGCTTCCTTTTCTTACTGTTAGTGTGAGTTTATTTGGTTTCTTATAAAACAAACCCATAAATGGCTTGTGACGTCCGAGTTCTCCTTGTCGTGATGCTGGTGTTTTCACTGTTTGTGTCCAGGTGCTGGACCTATCAGACGCTGGGCCCTGGGGTGTCATGGGAGCCCTCTGGAGCTGGACCCCGGTAGCCAGGGTGGGATAATGGCCAGCTCCGGAGAAAGGCCCTGCTGGGGCCTCTGCTGTGAAGGGTATCCATCAGCTCGTCTAATTAAGGGCTGGGGGTGGGGTGCACCGAGGAGAAGAAGGGTGCATTGTGTCGCAGGGAGCTGATGAGGTCAGCTGAGGGGGCTGGGAGGGCCCCGACCGAGAGGACGCTCTGTCAAACACACTCCCGGTGCAAGCAGGTCTGTGCAGGATGCTGGTGGGGACAGGCCACAGGGGGGACCGACTTCCAGGTTCGTTGCCTCCTCAAACGCTGTGATGCTCCCTGGCTAGGAACGAGGCTCCCTCTACGCCCCCTGGGGCTTCCTCCTAACTTTTCCCAAAGCTTGTCACCGGGGGTCACAGCTCAGTTCACCACTAACTCACTCTGTGACCTCGGGTAAGTCAGACTGACTTTCTGAGCCTTAATTTTTTCACATGCAAAATGGGAGTCAATACTGCTTACTTTCCCTACCTCCAAAGCGTTCCGGGGAGGACCAGCTGGATACGTGGATGGACGTGGTTTGGAAATTGTGCAGTGCGGTACAAGTGTATGATGCGACTCTGGCAGGGACAGAGCCGCCCCTGCTATTAATGCCACCCCGAGCACCACCGCGTCACTCCAGCCACATCCTATGCCGTCTTTCTTAGGGTAATAGTAGGGTCAGCTTGATTTCCTGCAACTTTTTAACAGAAAAGACCTTACAGGTTTTCTAATTCTAAAAGTAATACAGGTTCATTGTGAAACATTCAGGAAATATTTTGTTTAAAAGAAAAAGATCAATATTTCTAGCTTTCACATTGTCACCATGTGATTTTGGGGACACAATTTTTCTTTTCTGGGTTTGATTTCCCCACACTCAGTCAAGGCTGACAAATGTATAACAGACACTCTGCCCCCTCCCATCCAGAGGGCGTTGCCAGGGGACCGTGGGTATCTTCCTTCAAAGCCTGTCTGGACACTGCCTCCAGGCAGCCCAGGCCAATCTGTGAGAGTGGCTGGGAGAGGAAAGCTCTGCCCTGAGGAATGGGCCAGTGCTGAGGTTTTCTGGCTCCTTGGGCCAGAGAAGCCCAGGGTTCCAGGCCCTGGGGAAGAGCTTGGAGAGTCCCTCAATCTGTCCCAGCGCAACAGGGAGTTTCCTTTTGACCGATTCAAGCATGTCAAGCATTGTGTGGCAGATAATGACTTCCACTGGGGAGTTCCCTGAAAATTATCAAGAAATTAAAAAAAAAGCAAAGAAACGAATCTTGCGAAGTCAATGGAATGTAAGCAAGTGACTTCATTTGCTCCCACACACATGCTTGTGCTTCTTCATCTCGACCCGCAAGTGGGCGGGGTAGGATACTTCCGAGCTCTCACTGCCAACGACAGTCCGACGTGGGTAAGGGAAGCGACGCTGTCAGGGACCCACGCTGTAGGTGTTATCACGTACGTCTCACATCTTTGGAGCGTGAATCATTAATATCATACTCCTCCATTTTACAGATGAAAAAACTGAGACCTGAAGAACAGAAGTCAGTAGTCTGAGGTTACCTGGCTTGTAAGTGGTAAAGCAAGACCCTGAACCCAGCTTCGGAGGCCCCCACTTTTCCAGTGAACAACCTGTCACCCGAAAGTGCCCACAATCCGGAATATTTCTACGAGATAAAAAGGTGGGCGTTTCCCAGTCTTTGATGTTGTAAAAAACATAATCTCAGGGTTATCACCCACTGTCACCATCCACCTGTCTATTCCTGAGCTGGGCGTGAGACCTGCTCTCAGACGTAGAGGTGTGAGCCTGGCAGGGCAGGGCCCTGGCAGGGCCCTGGATTCTGGCCCAGCTGGGAGTGTCTGCTTCCCTCTGGACGTGAGATCTTTCATGAGGAGCGCAGGGACTAAGAACCTGCCCGGGTGCTTTCCCCAGCGTCGCCATGTGTTAGCTGTGCAACCTTTAACCTCCATGTGCCTCATCTTTCTCATCTGTTAAATGAGAATGATAATATTCCCCATTTCATAGCGTTGCTGTGAGGACTGAATGAGTTAATCCAGGAGGAGCAACTAGAGCAGTGCTGGTCTCCGGTGAGCACTCAGTAGGCGCTCACTGTGCGCTGTGAAGGAAAGGACCCAGAATCTCAGAGCTTGCATCTATGCAGAGAGAAGTGAGGGGCAGCTTGGGGTGGCCGGCCTTGCAGATCTTCCCGTGGCACATCCTGCTGGGGTAACATCTTTACTCTGGGGCTCTTTTTAGAGAAGCCTGCAGAGCTTCATTTCGATATTGGGCCCAATTTCAACAGCATCAGTTCCTCTTCCAGGAAGGCCTCCTGGATGGGAGGCCCAGTCTGCTCGCTCCCTGCTGCGGGCTCCCAGCCCCCGCTGCTGCCGATGCCACCCTTTGGCCTCAGACAAAGCGGGCACCAGCAGCGGCAGCAGCCGGGCTGGCTCGGTGGCTTTCATGAAGCCTGAGCTCCCGGGAGCCCGGGCTGGGGCTGGTCTGCTTTGAATGCTATTTGCATTGCAATAGGCGATCCTGGCCTTCAATACAGGCCCCTTCTCTTTTGACAGAACAGTCTCACAATCGCCTATTGACCGGGCACCTGTTCCTGCCCCAGACATTATGCAAATGCCGGCCAGGAGCGAAGCCGCCAGCCCCCCGGGCCATTGTGCATTGAACCCTGATGGCGCCCTGCCAGCTCCCAGCCGGCCTTTGTTCCCTGGCTGTGTTGCACCACCCCCGCCACTGCCTCCCGCCTGCCCGAGGTGCCCCGCCGAGGAGCTGCCCGCTGACAGCTACTTGGGTCCTTGCACCTGAAGAAAGGCCCTGTGAGCTGGAGGCTGGGCCCATGCTGAGGCCAGGCTGGGGCCCCCAGGAGGCAGCCAGGGCCGGCTGGGCTCTTCATGTCCCCAGGGACCGCTGAGAGGGGCCTGGCAGGCGGAGGAGGGGGCAGCCCGGACCATGCCATCTGGGGGAGGGGAGATTATAATAATCACTCTCACACATCTGCTGGGGGCCTTCCAGTTTGCAAAACCTCTCATGGCGGTTCTCGCTGCAAGGCACACCTGCCTCTTGAGGAGGTGGGCTGGGCACTGGGATTGTGTGCCTTTCACACACGGGGGGACTACAGCCCCCTGGGGGGAGCTGGCTGCTGTCCCAAAGAGAGTCAGGGGCAAGGCAGGGTGGAGGCTCAAACCCAGGGCTGTTGGTGTCTCTGCCTCCCAGCCTTTAGACACTGGCGTGGCTCCTCAGAGCCACTGCTGAATGCCCTGAGCAACCTGGCTTCAGTCCTCCATGTCTTTCTGGTTTCTTCATCCTCCTCTGTCCTCTTGGCTTCACCACCATCCACCCCAGACCGGTTCTTGAAGTGTGTTCCCAGGACCGGCAGCGTCAGCCTTACCTGGCACCTGCTAGAGAGGCCAATCCCTGGGCCCTGGCACAGACAGACCTGTGGAATCAGGAGCCCCGGGGTGGGCCCAGCTCTCTGCACTTGGATGAGCCTCCAGGTGTCCTGATGCAGGGGCAAGTCTGAGGACCACTGGCCTGGACCACGATGTCCACTCCCCTTCTCCATCCAAGCCATGGCTGATGCCCCCCAAACCCCACTTGGCTCCTGCTCCCCCAACCTCCATCCCCGCCCTACCTCTGTCAGGCTTCGTGAGCATTACTGAGCACCGGCCGGGCCCAGGCACAGGGCGCCCACATGGAAGAGGTGTACGTTGAGGGTCCGGCCAGCAGTGCCGTTCAACTCCCTCCAGGCAGAGTGGTCATGCGTCGATGGATGGGCATGGGGCGGTGGTGAGGGGTGCACAGAGAGGGGCGCCCCGCTGCCTGGGGGAGTCCAGGGAGAATACCTGAGATAGATGGTGCCTGCACTGTGTCTTCGAGGAGAAGTACGAGTGTGCATTAATGAATAGCTCACGTTAATAATCTCCAAATAAAAGACTGCAGCCACTGTGGGTCCGAGACCTCAGGGGAGGCTCCTGCTCCGCATGTGTGCTGCTGGCAAGGCAGCTGGCGTGGGGAAGAGGAAGGAGCGGAGAAGTGATGCTGAGGTCTTGCCACAATTTCCACGTGACCTCATTCCAAGTGGCTCAATGGAGACTCCACTGGCTACTCTGCATCCAGAAGGACACCCGTACTCCAGGAAGCAGGATGGGTGGCGCTGCCGTGACATCCTGGAGGTGGGTGGGGTCACAGCTGCGAAGTCTGCTCCAGCAGGGACACGTTTCAAAGACCCTGGAGAACAGAGCATTCCCACTGCTGTGGGGCCACCCACCCACAGCTGCAGCAGCAGAGGTCTTCAGTAGGGTGGCCCCTTGGTCCCCAACCCTGTCCTTGGACCCAGCCTGGTCACCTTTGCCCCACACTCATGCTCCAAAGGAGCCACCAGGATGGGGCATAAGAGCGGGAGCAGAGCACCAGCGTGACCCTGGGCGCAGTCCAACATGCCCCCAGCAGCCCTTTGGCCCCGACAATCTCTTACCCGATGCCAAAGTGCTTCAAAGAGTTTGGCCCAAAGCAGGGAAATCTGATCTCATGAGAGGCCAGGGCAAGGTTTTCAGAGCCAAATGTTGGGCTGGTCTTACAATTTGTCTTCCTCAAGTGCTGTCAGAGTGTTCTTTGCCTAAAAGACATAATTAAAAGTAAAGTAAACAAAGTCAGCCCCCCTCAAACCACGTTCCTTAGTGTGGCATTGAAGGTCCCTTAGGATCTGGCCCTCCTGCCTCTCTGGCGTGCCCTGCCGTGGCCTCACCACTTTCTCACTCTGCCACGCCTGAGGCTGTGCCCCACCGGTCACTCTGCCTGGGGCACGGGGGCGGGGACGTTGTTTCAACACTCCTTCCCTCTGGGCTCACGGAAGCAACTTCCACTCAGGCTTAAGGTGTCCCCTCCACTGTGAAGACTTCCTAATCTATTCTACCCAAGGAACACTTGCTAAGCATCCACTGGGTACCAGTGTTCTGGGCTGCGGGAATATGGTGCAGAGAGAAACTGCCCCTCTCTCAAGGGGTTCCCAGTGTAGGGGACGAGACAGACCAGCATACGGCGGGGCCTGAAGGAGGGTTTCAGCAGGCATGCAGGAGGAGCGATAAAGAGAATTTCGGGGACAGAGTGGACCCCGGTTAAAGACCGGTTAAGTCAGGAGGGTGTGAGAGGGGGCAGGAGCTGGGAGCCACGATTCCGGATGTGAGGGTGGTTGAGTGACGTCTAAGACGGGGACGTGGAGAGAGGGGCTGGGGATGGGATGGGATGGGAGGAGCCGGGTGAGCTGTCTGCGGCACGGGCAGAACGAGATGCCCTCTGGGAGCGGGAGGGTGGGTCTGGCATTCGGGAGGGTCTGGGCACCAGTCCTGGGGTGGCAGTGGGGTCTGGGGTGGGCTCTCCTGTCCCCGCAGACAGGATTCACAGTGTCTTTTCTCCCTTTGTGTCCCCGTCACATCTCCGTCCTCACGGCCCTGGCCATGCCGCGTCGTGGTCTGCTGGCCCCGTGGCGTCAGGAGCCCTGGGGAGCAGTGGTGCCCAGCCCGGGTTTCTGAGCTTCTGGGAGGCGGTGGCTTGAGGACGCCTTCGTTCCTTTGCAGGCAGATCTTGTGTGACTCGCATCTCTCTGCCTGCGTCTTTCAGGAAATGTTTAAGAACAGTTTTTAGGAGGAAAAGGGTCCCTAGCAGGACACATGCTGCCGGTGCCACGATCACCCAGGGAATCAACAGCACACGGGGACCGGGACTGCCCTGAGGAGAGACGATGCTATCCACATTTCACAGAGGAGGAAACTGAGGCTCGGGGAAGGACGGTGATGTTTTCTGATCCCGCCATGATGTTAGGGCAGCAGTGGCACTTTAAGAGGCTAGAAGACAAAGATCTAATTCTGCAGATGGGAACCGTGACCCCAGAGAGGGAAGCAGCTGGCCCAGGCGGGTACAGTGGACGAGTGGTGAGGCTGAGACGGGTTACGGTGTCCTGCCTCCTGTTCGGTGCCCACCACTGCCCCGTCCTTTCTTCTAGCAGTGATCACATCCCTGGCACATGTGGGCCATCAGGAGAAAGGGCCCAGTCAGGCCTTGGCAGATGCCAGGCCCTTATACCCCGCCCTGCCAGAGCATGCAATAGAACTTCCCAGTCTCCACGAGGCATTTTGAAAGTATTGACTGGGGATCTGTTGTACCTCCCAACCATGGGCTGAGAACCCACTGGGTGCTGGGCACGGGATGTGCTTTGGTGCAAGTTATCCCAGCAAATCTTCCCAGCAACTTCCAGAAGGAAAAAAGCCTCCTTCCCCTTGGCCAGATGTGGAAACAGAGGCCTGGACGGGTTAAGCTCCAGGCTCACCCCTATTTGTGGGAGGGGTAGAAGCAGGGTTTGAACCAGGCAGAGCTGCTGCCCACTTTATTTCTCTGCCACTGAGCATGGTCTCATAATACCCTGCAAATCTGGGGGTGACCAACACTTTGATTTCTCGGGGGCTCAGGGGGCTGCCTGGATGCCTCTCCTTCTCGTTGGTCCCCGCGGCTCCTAGCTTCGGGGAGCCGGCACCCGGGATCCCCTCAATTCACAGTCTTGCTTCTTGAGCTACACTGTAGGATTCTCACCCTTGAATTTATTTCTACCTGGCACAGGGGAAGAAACAGCACCGGACTTGGTGGCTCAGACTTACACCCAGTTCTGATACCATGTCACCAAGGGAACCCGGGCAGGTCCTCTCCCTCTGTGGTCCCAGTTTCCCCATTTGCTCCATGTTGGGGGGAGGGACTGTCACTTTCAGCTCTGGACACCTCCTCCTTCTGTATGCTGGCTGTCCATGGCTGCGGAAAACAACTGTCTCTCCGCAGGCTTTGTAAAATATTCCTTGGGAATTGTGATTCAGGCTTCCCCCTCCCCGGTCACCAGCCCCTGATTTACAATCCAGATAAATTGTATTTTCTTTGTGACTCAAGAGTGGGGTGGGGGAGGATAATGGAGCCGGAGCCCCTTCCCTCAGCTGTCACCAGATAAAACCGCCCTGTTGAATGGGCTCTCGTAAGTCTCTTCGAAGGTGGCTTAAAGCCAAGAGGGAACCTGTGGGCTCACAGTCACACGGCCTTTGTCCCTCGAGGCCTTGTCCCCTCCCTTGCAAGGCCTGCACATTTTCGATGGGCCCCGAGCTGCTCTCCCCCCCGGACGGCCCGCCCACTCTCCCTGCCTGCTCCTGAGCCCAGATAGCCTGGGCGCATTTGCTCAGCTTTTGCATCCCACCCGAGCTCAATACTGAAGGCCTACTATGTGGCAGCCCTGGGCCAGATCTTTTATGCTTTTTCTCTCTCTTTTTAAAACGATCTTTCTTCCTCTCTCTGAACCTCTCTCTCTTCTTCCCACCCCGAGATTGGTTTTATCATCCACTTTATGAGGGAAGAAACAGAGCTCAGTGGGGCGAAGTGAGCAGCCCAGGGCTGCGACCGGAGTGGGATGGAGCTTCGGCTGGGACCAGACCCACTGCCTCTGCCCATGTCGCTCTGACAACTTCCACTGACTCCTTTCGTTCAATGCCACCCTCCTGAAGAACGAGGGTCCCAGGTGTCTTCCACCTGCCTCTGCTGGGCTGTCCACTTCTTTTCAACCACCATGTCTGAATGTCTGAAATATTTTTCCCGGTTCTCAGCCCCTGCGAAGGGGAGGATCCCACAGTGGGTTGCAGAGCAAGCTGTTCCCTGCTACGGCACAAACGCAACTCCCTGGCCCCGTCTGAAGGACTCCACGTTGGGTTGGGTGCAGCCTTCAAGTCTGGCTGTAGCGCTGGGGGAATGCTCGGGGAGCAGCGCAGTGCGTCCAGCCGCCTGCCCGCGTTTGAACTCTTGCCCTGAGTGTGTAGCTGTGGGACTCAGCGCCAATTTCTAAATCTCTGTGCCTCAGTTTTGCATCTGCGAGTGCCTACTCCGCAGGGTCGTCACATGGATTAAACGAGCCTGTGTGTAAAGAGCATAGGACCGGCTCTGGCGTGTGCCCAGGGTGGTAGCGGTGAGTGGAGTGCACTGGATCCGGAGGGGACTCTGTGATTCATTTGGCTTTTTTTTTTCTTTTTTGTTCTGGTTGGGGAGCTGTGCCCTGGGGATCCTGCCTGTCCCATCCTTCCCTTCCTCTCAGCCCTGCGTGGCTGTCCCTGATGGGTATGAGGAGAGCAAGGGGGACAATCGCTGTGTCCTTGGTTCCCAGGAGCCAGCTGGAGAACACAGGCGAGACCCTGGAGATTATGAGATAACGTTGGCCGGAGCCAGGCTAACGCAGCCTGTAGTGCACGGATTGCAAATGGTCAGGGAGGCCCGGGGGCGGGCAGTGGGGGTGTGTGGGGACAGTTATTTGAGCCAACACGAGAAGCCCAGGGAGCAAGGCCGGGCCTGCCTCTGGCACGTGGTGGGTGCCAGCGGCCCAAGTAGCAGTTGCAAAACCTTATTTTGGTCTCTCCCTCTTCGTGGTCAGAACTGAGCCCTGGAGAGACAGATTGGGCAGAATCTCAGGTGGCCCCCACCCGGCTTGGAACCCCTGCTGCCTTGAGCCCCCGCTGCCTCCCGCCAGCCCTTCCCGAGCTGATTCAGTGTGGCTGGCGCAGGGGGGCCGCTGTGGCACAGTCCCTGACCTCCAGCTCTTATTCTTGGGGGGATGGCACCAGCCGTGTGTGATGTGGGCTCGCCCAGGCTGGCAAGGCTGGGTGTGCAAGGGGGTGCCCGGGAGGGCTCCCTGGGAGAGAGGCGGGCGCTCGAACGGGATGGACGAGTAGGAGTCACCAGGCAGGGATGGTGGGAAATAGAGTGTCGCAGGTGGAGAGGGTGTGTCTGCAAAGGCAGAGAGTTGGGGTGGGGAACAGAGGGCCAGGGAGAGAGAGAAGGAGGAGGGGGAGGAGGAAGAAGAAAAAGAGGAGGAGGGGAGAAGGGGCAGCAGGGTGCCGCCTAGCAGGGCGTGGTGCAGGTGGGGTGGTGAGGGTGCACCCAGGGAACAAGGGGCTGGTAGACACACTATGGAGTGAGCGTCTCCCCCGAGGGCAGTGGTGGCCTCCCGAGGGATTGTGGTAGGCGAACAAAATGAGCTCATTCCTGCTTCAGGAATGCTGGTCCGGCTTCTGTGTGGGAAGCAGGGAGGCAGACAAGGCAACACTGGATGCCGAGGAGCATCCCAGAGCTGCTGTCGTCATCTAGACAGGAGGGGATAGTGGCTTGGCCCCGGGTGCTGGCTGTGTGCATGGAGGGGGATGGGCAGATTGGAGTCATTTAAGCTTCATGATTGAGCGAATGTGTTAGCAGTGGAAAGGAAGAGGGGAGGCATAGGAATGACACCTCTCTGCAACATTCCTGCCAAGGTTTGCACAGCCTCCTCTTGCATACTTCCAGCGACAGGCGGCTCACTACTTGTTGTTTAGCAAGGTAGAACTTACTTCAGTTTAAATCTGTCTGCAATCTGGGTCTTAAGGCTGCAAAAACTAACATAAAACTTATTCCATAATAGCCTTCCAGAAGTTTGAAGGCAGTGTAGTCGCACACACTCTTCTTTTCTCTGCCTTCATCACATTTTATTGTTGGTATTGTTCTACCGATGTCCTCAGATTTCTCCGACAAGTTTGGACATTTTATTCTATTCTATTTCATTTTCTGGTAAATAAGAATACCGCGTAATAATAAATTTACAAAGAGAGCTACAACTGTCACCTTGAGTAGGACAGCCTCATGCTTCTGCTCAGCATGTTCCCTTTGGGGAGATGATTCTAAGAGGACGTCGAATTATAATTAGAAGGTCACTTGGTCAGCATGAGAACAGAGTCAGGAGGGTCTGCTCGCTGATGTCAAGATGCTCAGAAAGCGAAGCCTGTTGGAGGCGGCTGTCCTGGGATGTGGTCCAGACCTGGCTAGGGGGTGAGGGGTTTGAGGAGTCATCTATGACCCCATGTTGCTGCTGCGGTGCTGGTGGTCTCTGTTCCCCAAGGGGCATCCTGTAGGGAGGGCAGCTCAGGGTGGGTGTCAGGAGGAGGTGCTGAGTTCGGGTGGGATGTGAGGCACTGGAGGGGGCTGTGGGACCCCCGAGCAGCCACCTGGCCTGCAACGGCACCGTGCTGGGAATATCACTTCCCCAGTGACGGTGGAGGGCAGCTCGCTCCTGCGCAGCTCTGCAGCTGGCCGCACTCCAGGCCTGGGACAAAGGATCCCCGCGGTGCTCTGGCGCAGGGCTGCCCTGTGCACAGCGGGTGGGGGAACTCGGCAGCACAGCCAAGCGGCTGATCATCCCCACACAGGACCTGCTGCCCCAGGCCACTCTGCAGGGCCAGGCCACGGTCCTCTGAGACTCGCTTCCAGGAATCACCACGCCTGGGGTTGCCGGCACATTTAGGGACCGCGGTGCTGTCCCTCTGGAGTCAGGTTGGCTGATCTGGAAGGATCCAGGTCAGAACAAGCCCACAGAACTTCAAGGGTCAGGCAGCTCATTGCAGCCACACAAGGAGGCGGCCAAGCAGCACTGGGCACTGTGCGAGGCTGGAGTACACCGTGCATGGATGCCCAGAGCAATATCTGCCGATGCTCCTGTTGGGAAGATGCCCAGACCGCTGTGTGACCTTAGACAGTCTCTTGAGCTCTCTGAGCCTCTGCCTTCCGCCTGTGTGCAGAAATAATAACTCCTCCTGCCTTTTCCCCTCTGCCTTCTTCGCAGAGTCATTGTTAAGTGCAAATGAAGTAATAAATGTGAACGTGAGCTCTCAACTGTACAGGCGACACCATGTGAGAGGTAAAGAAACACCGGCACGTGAACACACACACACACACACACACACACACACACACACACACGGGTGAAGTGGGGCGTTGGGGGTGGGTTTGCCTCAGTCCTCAGGCTGCATGCCCAGGCTCCCCCGCACCCTAGAGGGCTGGCGGGGTGTGGGCTGGGCTGGGAGAGCAGGAAAAGGAGGCAGGAGAGAGGAACGGGAAAGATGGGGACAGAGAACCGCATGCACACACACTCTCTCTCTCTCTCTCTCACACTCACACACACACACACACACACACATCACACATGTGACCGGGGGAAAGAGAGAGAATGAGACAGAGAGAGGCAGAGACAAAGACACGAAGACAAAGTTCTGAGCAACAGGCACAGAGCGAGAGAGAGACACTGACGCCCACCCAGACAGAGACAGAGGTAGGGATCGATGATGGGGGAGATGGGGGTGCAGAGGGATGGAGGCAGAGAGAGAGACACAGAGAGAGACAGAGACAGAGACGAGGACAGAGACATTGAGACAGCAGCTAGACACACAGAGGACAGAGAGAGGGAAGCAGAGAGAGCAGGAAGACTGAGAGAGATTTGGGGGAGGAGGAGGGGCAGGGAGGATGGGGAAGCCAGGAGGCCATGGCAAGTGGGCAGAGCGTGGGTGAGCCAGGGGAGGGCCGGGGCAGGGCAGACTGGGGCATATGGGGGGCGGGGGGTGTTGGAAAGGGACCTGGATTGAGGGTCACTGAGGGTGGAGCGGGGCCTGCCGCAGCCTCTGGCCCTGGACAATGCCTGCAGGGCATGCCCAGAGTGTGGAGCCAGGTGTCCCCAGGCTCCCTCCTACGAGGAAGTCCTGCTGTGTCGTCAGCCTGCTGTGGCTAGTGTGGACACGCCCCGTCCTGACCTCCAAAGAAGCCCAGTGAGGAGCCCCGATGAAGAAGTGGCTGCCGGAACCTGGTGGAGCCACTCCCAGGTGGCCTGGGTGCTGTCAGTCTGGGTTTGGCCTAGGCTTGCCTTACACCTGCCAGGGCCTTACACAAAGCTCTCCTCCTAGGCCTCAGTTTCCCCTCTGTAAATTGAGTGCTATCAAGGGCTATCAGGAGGCCGACCCTGAGCTCAGAGACCCAGGCAGCCTGGTTTCACGCTCTGCCTCCTTGAACGAGGGCAGTTATAGCCGTTCCCACGTTGCCACCATTACTTTAAGGTTGAATTGACCTGTCTTTCCAGTTCCTGTCTTCTGTGCTGGTGGCCCTTGTCCCCCTGTCCCCCTGTCCCCCAGCCCCTTGACTTGGTGTCTCTTTTCCATATTTGGCCCAGGAAAGGCTGGTACCCTTGGTGACCCCTGAGGGGCAGGGGGAGCTAGACTGCGGGCCCCAAGACAGCCAAGTGGCTGTTACATGGCCCTGAAGTTCTGGAGGGCAGAGGGTGCAGGGGAGGCCCCTACTGAGTGACGTGTCCAATCAAGTCACAGCGGGCTGGTGCTCGTACAAAGGCTGGGAGAGTGGCACGCGAGTGGGCTGGGTGAAAGTGACAGTGACCCTCTTCCTCCACGCTGGAGCCCCCTTCCCGCCAGGGTGGTGGTCAGACCCTGTAGGCAGGGCTGGAGAGGTGTGTCCTGTGGCAGCCAGTAGCACCTCCAGCTGGAGGGAGCCGGGCCCCCTAGGGGTAGGAGCTGAGCTACCCTTTTGATTTTTTGGGAAGGAGAACAGCCTGTCCTTCAACAGAGTCCAGAGGGCACATCTCCCGCCCAAGTCACGCTGCAAGGCAGTGTTTTCCACAGCCGGGGCGGAAGTGCTGGCCTTACAACTGGAGGATGCCGGGGCAATGGCCTGCTGCAAGGGTCTGTTTCAACAAGAAGGGCGGCTTTCCAGAGGAGTGATATGGGCAGGGAGATCTTGGTGCAGAGTGGAAGGGAGGTCCAGGTGGGAGGTATGACACTGGTCTTCAGCCCCAAATTTCACTCACAAGGTAGGATGAGCCCCAGTCAACAGCTGCTGAGCTCCTCTCCCTAGCACAGGCCCGGCACGGAGTAGGTGCACAGTAAACGTTTGTGAGCTAGTGAAGGAGTCACCCACCATCCTGGGAGTCTGGACATGGCACCACAGGCCAGGAGCTTGGGCGGTTGGAGCCAGCACTGTGGCTTAGGCTTCTGGGTGCCACGACTTCCCGGCTGTCTCCTGCAGGCCCTCCCCAGCAGGGCACGGTTGGGTTGGGTAAGGAAGACAACAGGTCTTCCTTTCTCCACGGAGCAGGCTCCATGGCGTCCCCAACCTCTGGAGTGTGGCAGCAGGGCAGTGGCCGCTTTGGGCATGGGCTGGGCTCTGCATAGAGGGGGCTGGGGCTGTTCCTGATACAGTGAGGAAATAATTCCTTCCTCATCCCCCTGCTGCTATTCTTGCCAGCTTTCTTATCCATTTCCTATTTAGCAAACTCTCTTTAGGCTCCTGTCCTGTGCAGACCAGCCCTGGGGTGGGATGGCGGCAAGGCTGGTATCAATGAGAGAAATGTAGTCCACAGGCCAATGGGGCTCACTGTCTAATGGGGGGCTACAGCAATCACAGGCCTGTCAGGAGCTGCTGGCATGACTGGGTACTTGGATGGGGCTTAGGGCAAAGGCTCAGGAGCCCAGGTGGGGAGTCTGACCCTTTCCCAGAAGCAGGGACATGGATCTGGGCCTTGGGGAGTTAGCAGGGTTCAGAAGTCAGAGGAGGGCAGGGGGACTTCAGGCTGAGAGAAGAGCATTACTGAGTCAGGTGAAAAGATGCGATATGCTCACGGAAGAGTTCGGTGGGGCTGAGCCCTGTGTTGTTGGAATGCAGGTTGGGGCTTGGTGGGAGATGGGGCTGGAACACTAGGGTGGAGTCCAGTTGTGAATGGCCAAACGATAAGGTATTTGGACTTTGTTCTGAGGGCAGTGGGAAGTCACATACCATAATAATCGTGATCATATATATCTGTGATTCAGGAACGACACCTATGCCAGGTACAGGGCTGGTCAGCAAGGGTGTATACAGAGAATGGGAGACTTGGGAAGGGGCAAGGATAGTGATGACATTGATGATGACAGCCATGATGATAGCAAAGGTGGTGATGATGATGGCTATGTGATGGTGAGGTGGTGGTGGTGGTGACGACTGTAATGATGGTGCTGACAGTGATGGTGGTGATGATGGTGGTGGTGACGGTGGTGGTGATGATCATGATGGTGATGATGATGGTGGTGGTGGTGATGGTGGTAGTGGTGATGATGGACAGTGATGGTGGTGATGATGGTGGTGGTGACGGTGGTGGTGATGATCATGATGGTGATGATGATGGTGGTGGTGGTGATGGTGGTAGTGGTGATGATGGTGGTGGTGATGATCATGATGGTGATGA
>NW_012154174.1:2792905-2799387 GCF_000956105.1 Propithecus coquereli
GTCTGTCTGCCTGTCCATCTGGATTAGAGAAGCTGATGGACTGGCTCACACCAGGTCCCCAAACTGGCTGCCTGCTACGAGGCGGCTTGAGCTTTGTTTTGTTTCATTTTATTTTTGAATATTTTTGAATATGACTCAAGAGTGATTACTGGATGAAAAGGTATACTCACTTCCAACCCATGCCCCCTGCCCTGTGAGTAACCTTTCCCCACGATTTTGTGTTTATTCACCGGTGCTGCTCCTGTTGGCAAATACAAGTAACTACCCATCCGCACTTGGACCTCCCGCGCTTCCTACCCCAGAGGAAACGTTTCACATGCATTGCTTTGCACCTTGTTTTTGCTGCTGAACAATGTTACCCGAAGATCACAGCGGTCTGCCTGGCACTCCGTAGGGAAGGGTTGTGCCATAGTTATTTCGGGCATTTGAGTTTTCAAACCCAGGCATCTACAAACACCACGCCGATTCCTCAGCCAGGGCTTGTTTATGTTTGTTTTGTGGGAACCCCGACCAGAGGTGCAAGGGTCTTCCCTCCTTTCGTACAGCAGTGTATTCCGGTTCCTTTCCGTGGTCTAGTGTGCTCTTTCCCTGCCTCCCAAGCGGCTAGCATCACTATTCACATTTTGCAGCGGGGCGGGGGGGAACCAAGGGACTGAGAAATCAACACACCTAAAGGAATAACTGGAAAGTGATGGAGTCAGGGATGTGAACTCAGGTCAGTCTGGGTTTACGATCCCTCCTTCTCATATGTCACGCTGCTGGGGGATAAGGAGCTACTTGGTCCTATGTTTCTAGGAGCCGGATGGCGATCCCGAGCCCAGAGAGGTACAGGGACTCAGTCAAGGTCACACAGCAGCACACCGGCAGCTCCGGGGGTGAAGCATCACTTCTCCGTCAGCCGGACACCTGAGCTTTCCCATAGGTGAGCGGGGGCTCCCCAAAGGGGCTCCTCCCTTCCCTGAACTCCCGGGCTGAGGCCTTCAAGCCCACAGAGGCTCCTCTGCCCACATACCAGGCATGCTCACAGAGAAGCGCCACTGAACGACTCAGCAGATTTACTTTACAGATGCACACGCCGTAGAGAGAAGGGAGCAGGGACACCATGTACCTGCAGCTGCAGTGGGGCTAGAAGCCAGGTCCCCGGACTAGTAGTCTGGGCACCTCCCGCCCCAGCCTGCCCCACCCAGCACCCTCCTTACCTGGCAGTGCGTGGTCTTTTCCCACGTCCCTGCTTCCTGCTCCCCCTCCTTAGCTTCCTCTTGTCTTCTTTCAAGATGACCACTCTGGCACCTCTCTGCTCTCAACCATGGGCCAGACCCTTATTTTGGTGGTGTTGATTGGCTAAGGCTGACATCCACCTGCGAGGTGGGAGGGTGGGGGAGGTGGCGTGTATACAGAATCCGGGCAATGTCAGCAGCTGCAGTGACACCCTGGTGTGTGTGTGTGTGTGTGTGTGTGTGTGTGTGTGTGTGTGTGTGAGATAGTTGAGGCTCAAATTCATAGACCTACAATATTCACTCCATGATCTCCCGGGGGTGACTCTTTTGTGTTTCTGCAGAGATGCAATTCTAAAGTTCCCCATGTCCTGGGTGGGCTTTAGATCCTCTGGGAACATAAAGGTGGAGAATGTCTTGAGTGGGCCAGCCTCCTGTGCTGGTGGTCCCAGTGAGGACTCAGGCCCCAGGGGACCAGAGGAGCCCACTAAATCCTTGCTGGGCCACCTTTGGAGAATGTGAGATCTTGGACAAGTCACTTTCTCCCTCTGCTCTCAATGTTCCCTCCATAAAGTGGGGGTGACATCCCTGTAGTTTTACTCTCAGGGGCATCGTGAGGATGAAATGAGCTGTTTGCTGGAAATTGTGTGGCGCCGTCCCCAGGTCTATGATTTCCAAGTTTTGCAGGTAAAAGAAATCTCACTGTATGTTGCCATGTATATGCAGACTCGTGTACATATGCAAACCTGAATTTAATTTTGTGTGAGGGTGTTTGGGGACTAGTGCCATATATTTGGGTATGTGGGTGCTTGTGTGTGTTAAGAGGGTTTAATTATCGTTGTGTCCTCTCAACGCCTCTCGTGGGGCAGAGCAGGGCCTAATCAGTCTGCCTGTGTTTGAGTCCAGTTCCACCTCTTGCTTAGCTGGGTCAACTTGAACATGCCATAGAACCTTGGTGGGCTGGGCTCATTGTCTTCATCTGTAAAATGGGCCTAATCAACCTGCCTACCTCTAGGCTCTCGTGCAGATTTGACAGGGACTAAGTGCACAGAGATCCGAGCACAGCCTGAGACTCACATATCACCCTGCAGCAGTCCTTAGCCCTTAGGTCATTTTGTTTACTTTGACAAGAACTGGAAGAGAAATGGCGTGAACGCTGTCACCTCTAGTGAGCATTATTATGGGAAGAGAGTGGTATCCCCTCCTTCCACCTGCTGATCCTCTCCTTTCCCGAGTGCCTGGGTTTGATGGTCTTAGTTGGATATTTGATACTTGGATGGGTTTTCCTACTCAAAGGTAAGAGTGCTGGAGGAAGGCGATGGGATGGAGAAGTCATTCTGATGGACTCTTGGAGCCCTTAGCTTGTTTTCCTGGATGTACCTTTGTTGTAGAGGAAACTGCTCCCTCGACTGGGACCAGAGAACTGCATTTGTCTGATGAGATCAGCCACTGTCTGTAGTAGCCCTTTCTAAACTGGCGCTCAGCGGGCGGCTGGGAGCCCAAGATGGCTCACGTGTACCAAGGGGGTTCCCTCATCAAGGGAGTGTGGGAAACACCTCAGACAGTACCTCCCCTCGTGGATGTCAGAATGCTTATTGGTGTTATAAAGATGCTGCGAAATCTGCAATAAACAAATAATTTTAGTTTGCTTTAACCTAGCATTTCCCAAATGTGCTCTTCTAGTGCATAATCCCTGCCACGAGGCTCTGTGGGATGCACCGTGGACAAGCACGGATCTGCAGAATCAATAGTATGGAAATCAACAGAGCCGTTTGTCTCTGGGTCACCCTTGGAGACAGGAAAATGATATGTCATAAAGCAGCACGTCTCAAACACCGGCGCCCGTGTGTCACCCAGGGGACTCGTGCAAAGGCAGATTCTGCAGCAGCAGGTCTGGGTTGAGTCTGAGGTTCCGTGTGTGTGACGAGCTCCGAGGTGATTCCTGCGCTGCTCGTGCGGGGACCACACTTTGCTTGGTAAGATTATGAAGAACCCTCCGCTACGATGAAATTTCACCTTCGTCTCTTTTTCAACACCATTTGGAGACTGGTGACCACCTGCAGCAGTTCCTGAATTGGGCCAGCAGACCCACGGGCAGGGAGGTGATCTTGTCTCTCCCTGCTGGACAGACAGTCCTGTTAGGGAAGAAGTGGCCGGGCTGGGTCAGCGGCTGACACTCATGCGATGACCACAGTTTGGGGACAGCAAAGTCCTTCGCAGCCTTGCGATGTTGGCGGAGTCTGCCTGAAAAGATGACAATCAGTTGCACTTCTGCCACCTTTCTTGTCTCTGCAAATAAGGGTTGGGTTGTTAGTGTTTTAATTTATTTATTTATTAATTTTTAAAGAGACATTTCCCCTTTCTTTCCTCGGGTCTGGAGTCATTAAACAGGGATTAGCTGGATAAATAGAGGAAGTGATTTTTAAACTGTTTGCAAACTTAATGTGAAGAGCCCAGCCTTGCAAATTATCACGTCTAATCAGAGGCCCTCGCTTCACTGCTCCAGTAATTGTACTGGTATTAGTCAAATTCTTGTTGTCTCCTCATTAGCCGTGAAAAGGAGACTCAAGATGTACTTCATTAGAGTGTCCTGGAAATATATTGCTAATGTGGAGACGGAGGCGGAGGGAGGGAGGGAGGGGAGGGGCAAGAGCTCGCAGCATCCTCATCTGACCCCGGGACTCCTCCCCTCTCTCGGGGCCTTCTCCTCGCTTACCTGACACACAAGGCTCTGAGCTATCGCCTGGGGGGCCTCCCTGGCCAGTCCCTACTTTTCTCTGGGCTCAGTTCCCATTCGTGGGACCAGAGAAGTGGGCTGGGATCCGAGGGCCCCTTCTGTCTGACGTTCTTGGGCCTGTGGTTGTAACTTTGGAGGCTTTGGAGGGCGACAGCGCTTGCTGTCCGTCAGGTCCTTGGCTTGGGCTCTCCCGGGGGCTGCGCGCGAATGTCAGCCCCACACCAATCTGTAGCTGTCCTTGCTGTTGTCTAATGGGGCATTATCAATATTTTCTCCTCCTCCCCCTCCCTCCCTCCTCCCTTCCTTCCTTCCTACCTATGGAGTGTGTAGTCTTGTAGCTATTTAAATTTAAATTAATTAAAAGAAAATTAAAAAGTCCATTCCTCAGTTGCGCTAGCTGCATTTCCAATGGTCAGCAGCCCCTGTGGCTACTGGCTCCTGAGCAGATAGCACAGAAAGTTCTGGGGAACAGTTCTGGCCAGGCCCTTGCTCTTACAGCCTGTGCCGATCAGCATGGACGGGAGGGAGCGGGGCTGAGGAAGAGAAAGTGCTGCTCAAGATGCTCACAGTCGGGTGGAGGGACATTGCAACCTGCTATAGTTATTTGTAGATGGGGCAAATACTAGATTGCATAGAGGTACACACCTGGAACTACCTGGAGGCTGAGAGCCAGCCTGCAGAGCCCGCCCACTGAGCTGGAGTGTCAGCAAGGCTTCCTGGAGAGCAGGGAATTGTCAAAGTACAGGCCTGCCTGCATCTGTGCTTGTTTTAGGGTGAGACTGGCCCATCAGGGCTCTTGTACCGCAGAGTCCTCAACTGCGCTTAGGGTAACACTACTGCCTTGTGGGTTCGCTGCGTGCACTAAGGGACATGCAGCACACCCACCCTCCGCTCCCAGAGGCCATGGAGAAAACGGCACGGACCTGACCACGTCACCCCTGCTGAAAGACTGCAGTGTCTTCCCCTCAGTTTCAGGTGATCCCAAATGCTCAGCCAACATAGTGGACCCCTGCCCACCTCTATAGCAGCCTCTTCTCAGCTCTCACCCTCTGAACCCCAAGCTCTACACACCCTGGCTTCATCTCTTCTTTGAAACTTTGGCATCTGTAGCCTTTCCATGTGCCCGTCCTCTGCCTGGGACACCCTTTCGTTCTCCTGCATCCTCCACCCAGGGAAGCCCTCCTCCCTTTCAGACGCCAGTGCAAACAGCAGCCCTCCCTCCCCACTCAGACCAGACCAGGCCCTCTGCTAGCTGCTCTGGTAGCAAGGTGGCAGTTTGTGATGATATTTTTGTTTAATGTTGGCCTCCTCCCAGGTTGTGAGTCCCCCAAGACTGGGAGTCTGGGCTGAGGTCCACGAGGTGGAGTCCAGAGGGCCATATGCTGGCCATGGCAGCTTCATTCCATGGGGACAGGGCCTCGGGGCCTGCTCTGTGCTTGTCCCGTGGGGCAGGGAACAGAGCAGCTGGGGGCAGGGACTGGACGCCAGCCTCCAGAGGAACAATAGGAAGGTCGACAGCCATGTTGTCCCTGAGGAGACCAGAGGCCGCAGAGGACAAGGACGAAGATGTGGATTTGGGAGGAGAGGATTTGGAAGCCTGTGTCTGCCACTTTCTAGCAGTGTGACTTGGGCTGGCCTTGGTTTGTAAGAATAATACCTACCTCAAAAAGACACCCTAAGGATTAAATGATATGATGGCATGTAAGTTGCGCAGTACAGATCCCAAATCCTTCCCAAGTGTATGACTTGTAGATTTGCATAAAGACAAATGCCCACAAATAACGATGTCTCATCTAAACTGTCCCAAACGCCAGTCCGTTGAGCATGTTCTTCTGCAGGGAGGAGGTGTTCTCAGGCTTGGGGTCTGGTGAGCCTTAGCTGGGTATCCAGGGTGCGCCACCCAGGTGAGACCAGGCAATGGTCCAGGGCCACTTGCCATGGCACCTCTCCTCCCTCGTAGATCTTTCTTGGTGGCCAAACCGAGTCACTGCCTGAAACAGTGAAACATGTGTGGCCTTAGAGGTTAGACATGTCTGAATCGGAATTTGTGCTCTGTCACTTGCCCACATCCACCTAGTTATATAAGTCATTCCACAGTCTGAGCCTTGGTTGTGGCAACTGTCAGATGGGGATAACAATATCTACCGTGTACCTTGTTGTTGTTGAAATTAACAACCACGCACAGCGCCTGCCACGGAGTTGTGGGCGATAAGTCAATTCTTCCTCCTCTCTCTATCCTGTTCCCAGGTCCTCCCTTTTCTCTGGCAGGGCGTTCTGGGCTGCCTCCCTCCTTGGCAGCGTCCTTTGTTTCTTGGGGCCTCTGGATGCAGACCTGCTGCCCTCCAAGCCCTGGAATCCAATTTCTCTACCTCCGTGAGGACAAAGGGCTGAGTCAGCTCTCTGGGGATTCGCTCTTGAGGTTCCGAGGAGTCTGGGTGCCTCTGCGCCAGCACTCTGGCTGCTAATGGACTCGGAATGGATTCAGGGCTGATGACACAGCCCTGAAATGTGGAGTTCACTGGAGAAGCCAC